>NC_091434.1:62031860-62361581 GCF_964237555.1 Oryctolagus cuniculus | reverse complement strand
GTTTCCTCCTGACAGCGAGCACATTGCTTAACTAGATATACTACTTCTACTCTCAATCCACAGTTCATACGCATTTTCTCCTGGGAGGAAGAAAATGAGAGAGAAAGAGAGAATGAAAGAAAGAAACAGAGAAAACAGAGAAAGAGCTTTTTTTTTTTTTTCTAATGAGGGAACTCAAGTATTTGATGAGTATGAACTATTTCAGAATTACCCTGTATGTAGATCAGGAAATGGAGAACAGAGTATTTGTGTAGTTGTTCAAATTTTTAAATGAATAATAAAGCAAGGGAGAGAATTCTAGTGTCCATTCTTATAATAGCACCCTGACTTACATTAGGATTTGTTTAACTTTGGTCCTGTGCTGGTTTTTATTTTTCAGGTTTTATTCTTAACTGGTTGTTTGGTTGCAAATTATTAAACACATTGGGGCATAATTTAATTTTCAGTAGCAGCAAACTGTCCTGAAGTGCTTTATATTAAGGGGCAAGACAGGCTCATCTGATTACTTAATATGGTCCTCAATTGGTCAATCACTTTTTCTTTGGCTGCTGTGAGAAATAAGACTGTATAATAATAATTTCTGGTCCCACTGAGACTCTGCCTTATCTAGCCACCATGTTACCATCTTCGCCATTGGTCTTTCTGGTTCTTAGGGCAAGAGCTTCCTGCACCTGTATGAAAAGCAAAATTGGCAATAACAGGAGATGAGGCGACCACATCAGTGCCAACATGTGGCATTTACCTGTCACAGTCAGTGTGGCGGTACAGCTGACGCTGCCGTACTCGTTAGAAACTTTGCATGTATACTCGCCGCAGTCCACAACCTGGGTTCTCAGGATTTCCAGGGTGGAGACGTAGTTTGCAGACCGAATAGAACACTTGTCACTCTCGTAAATTTCTCGGCCAGCTTTGAACCACTGGAAGCGGACATTGGGGGCACCGTGGATCTCACAGGTGAATTTGGCCAGGTGGCCCAGAGCTACTTCCAAGGGTTCGATTCTTCTCTTGATCACTGGGGCAGCTGCAAAGGCAAGCAGAGTCTGTTAGCTTGTTTCTTTATCAGGCAGCCCATATTTGTCCCTCTCTTTTTTTCTTCAAATTTTTGTTCCCATAAGTGAAGCAGAACAGTTGAAATTGGTGAGACAGATTGTAGCAGTTTAAGACAAGTGCTGGAAAATGAGAAAAATCACTGGTGGCAAAAGAAGACAATGAGCGGCTTTCGACATATTCAAATGTTACTTTGCAGTGAATTGTGACCAAAAAATTACTACATTGTGATGCTATTGGCTTACATGCATACCAACATGATATATTCTTTAAATATACCATGATGACAGGGTATACTACAAACAATGTGAAAAAACACGATACATACTAAGTAAAGTGATGAAGTGAAACAACACGAAAAAATAGAGAACCAAAAAATACAAATAGACCACTAATCATGGTTATTTTGAATTTAGGGATTGCTGGTAATTTCAGAGTGGTTGGGTATTCAATGATAGTTTTTTATTATATATTATTTAGAGAATTTCACATAAAAAGAAACTAAAAGTCTGTTTACTGGTATTATGAAACACGAAAATGTTTTGTTTTGAAAAGAAATAGCACCATGGATATGACAACTTACTACCCAACAAGGCAATGGGGCAAAAGGTGAGTTCATAACCATGATTATGTCTGAGATTTCACTCTAACTGTGGAGAAATTGCATTATGGAAGTGGCAGACAAGTGAACATTCAGTGATGAAACCTAAATCATTACAATCCAGTGAATGTTAGAGCTTGATCCATTGAATCCTTAAATAGCCAACCTCTTTTTACTCTAACAGTGAGTTTTGCTGAAGTTGCTGTTTTTCCGTTGTCATTCAAGGCCTCACAGACATATTCTCCTTGATGGTCTTCTGTATTTACATTGTTGATCACTAGTGTGTATGTATTTTGATCTTGTAAACACTTGAACTTTTCATCTGAAGTCACCAGTTCACTCTCAAAATACCAATTCACCTCTTTAGCATTTGATATGGAGGATGTGAAGTATACAGTATCGCCTTCTTCAGAGATGGTGTCCACTAATGGAGTGTGTATAACAGGGCCTGCCTCTTTGGTTAAACTGGCCTCAGTGTCCTGTATCTTTGCTGTACCAGCTTCCTTAGTACCACATTTAGAAGACTTCTCTTCTTCCTCTGATGACTTGAGACTCTCCTCCTGTGTTTCAGCAGAGACAGCAGCTGGAGCAAGCTCATCAGTGCCAGTGGGAGTATCTATATCTTTGACCTGACTTTCCACACTAAAACAACTGACCTCTTCTGCAGGGACAAGATAGTTGGGTTCAACTTCTGGTTCCATGATTGCTTCAACCATCTGCGCATCTGAACAAGAATCCATTTCTTCCTGCAAACCTGTCTGGGCTCCTTTTTGAATTCTAGGATCCTCAGCCGTGAAGATGTTTATTTCCTCACATATGATAGAGCACAAAGCATCCTTGAGTTCAATGTTCAGGTTAGCCATTTGAGGATCAACGCCTTCAAGGGTAATGGTTACTTCCTCCATCAGGGACTTCACTGTAGTAATAAGGTAGGTGCACATTATGCATTTGGGCTCTTGGGTGAAACTTACAACCTTGATCTCCACCGTTTCAATGTTTCTTAACCACTCGGAGAAAAGACTCGGTTGCTCACTGGCTACTGCTGCTTGCAAAGCCTTGCGGATCTGCATTTTCAGGTTTGATCGTTGCTCTTCTGGAGTACCAGAAAGCAAACTCTCCTTGGAAAGAACATCCCTTTCCTGTACCTCCTGCACCTCCTTGACTGCCATGGGCTCTTTCTTACACTCAGTGGTTTGGTGCAGAGGCAACGCCATGTTGTCAGGATGCTCTTCCTTGAGCAGCACCTGCTTTTCCTCGTGTGCTAGCGGAAACCTCAAGGACTTGCCTTCTTCAATCCTAATTGCAAAATCCTGCCCTGCACTTTCCAGGTTATCTGTGCTTTCCATCTGGATTTCACCTTCTTCTGTGCACATGTGTTCAGAAGGGACCCGCGGCTCGTAGTTCACCTGAGGGATCCCAATGTCAGGACCCTTGAAACTTTCCACGTGTCCCTCAGCTAAGCTGTGACTCAGGGTGAGAGCACTCTGTGCCTCTTGCTTCTGAAGAGTCGCCCTTTGCTCTTCGTCCACTTCAGATACTGCCTTTTCTTTTGGTGAAAGTACTTCTTCAGCCACAGAGCTTGGACGGGAATGCACCTGGGGTTCTGTTGAAGATGGTGGACGAATCCCTTCAGGCTCAGCAGGCAAAGTTGTCAGAGACTCACCTGTTGATGAACTAGTTTGTTCTATGGACATTGTGCTTGGGAAAGTTTTTTCGGTATCTGATAGAACCACCTGAGATGCAGGCATTGTATCGTCTTTGGGCAGGGTTTCCTGGGCCTGGACACCCTGCAGCTGTAGGTTGGGAGGTGGTCCCTGGCTAGGCTGAAGGCAAAGAGAATCACGGATGGGAACAAGTTCCCTGGTGCTTTCAGGAGTGAGCACATCCTGCTCCATGACTGGGGAATGCGACTGCTGAGCTCCTAAAGGAGCCTGACTGCTCAGCCCATCGGTGCTAACACCATGCTCCCGGGACAGCTCTTGTGCTGCTTCTGCAATTAAAGCCGCTTTCAAAATGGTCTCCTTTACAAAAGCTGCAATTTCCTGCTCCGACTCAAATGCCTCAGCCGCAGGGTCTTTCAGTGACATCGGCTGAAAATCTCCAGCAGCCTCTGGGGTGGACTTTGCTTGGCAGGGGGCGTCAGTCTCGTCCAGGTCTTCCGGGAGCACCAGCAGCTCTGCAGCACTGGTGCACTCACCCCACACATTCTCTGCTCTACAGACGTAGAGGCCGCTATCTTCCTTCTGAGGATCATTGACGATGAATGTTCCGGAACCTTCCGGATTATGAATGATAGTGTAATAAACATTGGTGCAAAGCTGCTGCTCTTCTTTGAACCACAGCACAGTGGGGACAGGCTCTCCTTGCACTATATACTCAAAGATGGCAGGGAGCCCTGGAGTACAGCGAACTGGCTTTAGCTCCTTGAGGAAGTAAGGAGGACAAGGACCTTCCAGCTTTTTCAGAGATTTCTCCACTTGTGGGTCTGTCTCTTTGTGTCCCTCTCCTTTGGGATTTATTCTAAGATAGGCGCTGCATATTGCCTTTCCATAATCATTACTGGCCATGCATGTATACTCCCCCTCATCCTCAGATTTGGTGAACAGAATGATCAGGCTATGATCATCACGGTCAAAGACAAATTTGTAGTCAGCAGAAGGGGTTAACACTACTCCATTAAAGAACCACTGAATTTTAGGCTTGGGGGTGCCAATGACCGTGACAGACAGTTGGGCCACATCCCCAATGCTGATTTCGGCATCTGATATTTCTTTGATGAAAACTGGGACACTGCCTTCCTTTTGGGAATCGAATTTTGTTGAATGAACTGGAGGTTCAGACAAACGTTCAAGTGTTTCATCTGCATTAGATAACCAAATATCTGCATTATAGGCTTGAAGTTCTTCTTCCTCAGCAGACAAGAGAGAGCTAGAAAACTCTGTGTGGGGAAAAATGATCATTATTTTACTATAAAAGTTTATTCAACAAAAAATAAAGCCAAGGAATTAGGTACTGATTGACAGCCTTCTGCTTTATTTCTGGACTCATTAGATTATCTATTAATTATTATTAATAATCATTAGATTATTTATCAAAAAGACATTTCTAAAATTTTCTCAGCTTACCATATAAAGTTATGCAAATTATAGCTATTGTACAGATGCAGTTTCTGATCTACTTCCTTTCTTTATGTTGGACTTTATGTTCATAGGCTTTTCCTTGTGATAAAATCTCCATTCTAAAGTTTGAAAAGTTGTTGGCTAAATATTTATAATCAAAGAATCCAGACTTAGTTAAATCGACTTCTAAAAAGATCCAGATTATATTTGTGATATTCTTAGGAATGACCTTCACTGTTAAACTAAAGATAATTATTGCTAAATAAAACATAAAGGTTTTAGTCATTCACTCTGCACTGAGGCAATTATTAAAATAAGGGGCTACAAGAAATGCTTAATTTGTATTTGTAAGAGAGCTACTATTTTTAATTACTAGAAATGCAGGCATTCTTTTGCCTGTGTACAATGCCACACTGCTTCAAGAAAGCTTTCATAACGTTAGTCAAGAAAATAGAAGTATCAGAAGTAAGAGAAAATGACTCCACTTTAAATATTTGACTGTATTTTATTGTGTAAGAAAAACCTACACAGCATCATTGAACGTGATACAAAGCAGTAAATAGTAGATCCTCTTTAAACAGTTTCATGGATGACAGAATGAAAGATGTGATTTGGTAACAAGGAATTCGATTTTTCATTAAATCTCTTAGGTATGTAAAACAGTCTTGTTACTGGTAGTTTTATTGCCTTACCAAAAAGCAATTTTATTATTTTAGTACTTCATTGTATCCCAGGGAATATCTTATGCCTTAATTTCCTTCTATTCTAGTGTGTAAGCATTACAAGATAAGACTCAAGTGTCTGTTGGCTATAAATGTCCTATTAAAGCCTATGTATGGCATGTAAAAAACATATTCAGTTATTATTGCAATTAGTAAGCCATAAAACCAATGATTAATTCTACGTAAGTAATGGTGACCATTTAACTTGACATTTAATCTATAAGGCATCACTCATGTCAGCTTTCCCTTCACTTGAACTCTCAAAATATCTGTAAAAGGAATTCACGTGAATACACTGAAATACTTTAAAATGTTTTCCCTTACTTCAAATCATGGTGAATTAACCAAAGAAAAGATAGTAACATTCTGAAACATGAAAGGTAGATTTGAATGGACACATAGGAGTAGCAGCTAAAAATCATGGCTATACCCAACTGTGAACAACATGAGGGAACTTCAACAAACTCAAGGAAAATGGAATTAAAGGATAAGTATTTTTGACACAAATAGTTTTTGAAATCCAAGTACAGGATGGTTTTTCCAAAAATTCATGAAAAATGCATATTATGAAAAAAATCTAGGCATGGATTTCAGAAAATTTTGTATCAAAATAAACTTATTCTTTAATTCCACTTTCCACCAACTTTTTGAAGTTCCCTCATACAATGAACTCTTTATCCAGCATATGAGAAATTAATAATTCAGGCTTTTATGTATCATTGAGTCAGAAAATAAAAATCCACCTAATTATCTACAACAATTAATGAGTAAGTCAAGTGTGGGCAAGGCTGATTTTTCTGTATTCAGTCATTGTTATTCTGCATATCCTTAAGTTCAATGCATTTGAAACTAATGGAATTCTAATGAGCAAAATTAAATAGTCTTCTTTCTTCTGTAAATAATAATATATTTTCAGCCCTTCCTGAAAATCCAATTAAGACATTTTTCTCTTTTTTCTTCTCTCTTCCTCATTGCTTTTTTTTTTTAAATTAAAAAAACAAGTTTTGGATGATAGCTATGCTTATAATATTTGGGGATAGCATGTTTGTCATGTTTGTTATGACCTGAAAGGCTAATTAATTTTAACATCCATATGTGACTAAGAGTAGAATAAATCCTTATTCCTTATAGAGTTAGTCAAGAGTAGATATTTTAAGAATTGGAAGAAAGGAAAATCTATAACATCATTACAATAATCTGTTAATTTGCTCATCTTTTGCAAAACTAAAATTTATTCTAAATTATATTCAGGACAGTTACTACCAGGATTATATAGACCTGTGTAGTTGAACTGTCATCTCTGAAGACTTTTGGTCTATGGCCTCATTTTCAGATAAGAAAGCTAAATTTCTTTTCATTAAAACTTATCTGTGAAGATTTAGGTCCACATTGGTAGACAGGTACAAAGTTAAGGAATTTATAAATTTATTTAAATTTTGAAAAACAAATTAAAGAGTCACTTTAGAAATATATTTAAACATTTTAGTGAATTTTGATGCTTATGGATTTCTAGCTAGTTTTAAAGATGAAGTTCAGTAAAAAGGACAGGAAAGCTTATTAGTATTTATAAACAATTTGAAATATAAATTATAAATTATAATCTTGCCTCAATTTTGAACATATCTCACTTCCTTTTTTCTAATTTTAAAGATTTCAAAACCAGAAAACAGGTTAAAATATATAAGTTAATGTAATACCATTTCCTTTTATTTTCCCCAAATATTAAATTAGTGCTACATTTTACATTTGATGCCATTGCAAATATTGAAAAAAATGAGTTATTTCCAAGCAAAATCTTTACTTGCATATTATGTCAATGTCTAGATGAACCCTGTCCATAAAGAGGGAAAATTGGTCCCCTTAAAATCAGTATAATTGAAACAAGAAGAGGAATATTAAGAATGAAAATAGTTTTGAAGGAGGCAATTTAATATATTCAGATTGCAATGTAAAGCAGATTATAGAGTTAGCTACCAACTGGGCAAAGCTCTGCTTTGTTGTTGTTTGTTTGCCTATTCTAAGTAGAAGTAAATAAGCATGGGTTTGGATGCAAAAGTATTAACAGTTTCAAAAATGACTAATATTGGGAGAAAAGAGATTTTCCCTTACCAATTTCTCTCTTGGTCTTCTGGCATGGTCTTCAATTTTCTGTTCTACTTGTGCATATATAGCTGATCTGCTAAGAGAATGCATTCTGCCAACACACTTTGTGGAAGAAGAATGAAGGTAAAGTAACAGTGCAGACAGTTAGGGAGCCAAGGAGAAATTTAATTGTGCTTGATGATACACAGTATAATTGACACAAGTGAGGAGTCCACAATTTAGATGACAGAGTATTTACACGTATTACAGAGATGAGCTTTCCACATGGAGAGACTTCTTCCCCAGGGATCTTCAATGGGATGCATTCAAATAGAGTAGACACATTTGGGAGTTGGTTAGATCCATTTAATTTGGAAACTGTGAAGCCACTGTAATCAATTCTATTCCTTTAAGTTAGAGTGAGTGTTGCACAGGTCTCAGCCATTCCTGATTTGTTGGTAGCTACACACCTGTACTCACCTTCATCACTTTTTACTAAACTTGTTATAAATAGGTTGTGGAACCCGGTGCCACTTTCCTCTGCACTGAATCTCCCTCCCTGGACCAACTTTCCATCTTTATACCAGTAGACCGTGGGTCTGGGAGAACCACGAACTAAGCACTGGAAGTATGCTGCTGTGCCCAAGGGTGCGTAACAGTCAGAAATACCCTTGATAAACCTCGGAGGCCCTTCCATCACCTGGAACTCAAAAAAGCAGTCTGCATATTTGCTCTTTAAGACTAATTCTGCCTTCGAACTGCTTAAAGTCACTATGCTTTTCTTTGTTATCATAGCGAGTATTTCAGAATCGCCCATGGTGAGGAAGCCCCGACAGATGGCCTCGCCTGCACAATTCACAGCCCTGCACCTGTAGGTTGCACTATCAGAAAGACAGACATTTCGGATTTTAAGAGTATGACACCCCTTCTCTTCACTAATCACATATTTCTCATTATCTGGCTCAATATACATGTATTCTTTATACCACTGAACTTCAGGAGTAGGGATTCCTATAACTGAGCATTTGAACACAGCATCTGAGTTTTCTGGAATTTTAAAATCACAAATAGGCATTATAAAGCGAGGAGGCATTTCAAATACTTCTAAATCAATTTTTAAATCTTTGTTTTCTTCTTCCCTTGCAGCCATGTTTGGATCTACTAAATTCAGCGGGAGAACATCCAGACTCACGATCATGCTTTTATGATCAGGAGTAAATTCGGGAACTGTGACTATTTTCACTTGCTTCTCAAATTCCTTAACATCTTTTTCACTTAATTCCACCTCCAGGACAATTTCTTGAGGAGAGGGTGTTCTCGATGATGTGGCGTTGTCTAAATCAAACTCCATGACATGCTGGTGTGTTACTGGAGGTGGGAGCGCCACCGCTCTCTCTTCCCGGGGCATTATGTCCACCTTCGCGAAGCTCTTTGCTTCTCCTATGATGTTCACAGCATGGCACATATACTCTCCCCCTTCTCCTTTTTGAATGTTGGAAATTTCCAAAGAACACACATTGCCCACCCTTTCCATCCTGACTCTGTCATCCGGCTCTAGCAAAGATTTATTTCTATACCATTTCACGCCAGGAACTGGGAGACCTTCAACTTCAACAATGAAGCCTAATGTTGTGTTTTCATAGATCTTCCTTCTTGTCAGAGGTTCAATAAAAGATGGAGGCATTTCATTGTCTTTTGGCTCAATGGCTTCATTGGGTGTTCCAAATGAATCGGAGCGGCATATATCGTAAGGTGATGTTCGCTCTTCTGTGGGTGTGTGGAAATGCTCAATCGGTGTACTGTCTTCTCTTTCTATTTTGGATGGATATATTTCAAATTTTCCAGTGGGATTTGGTCTTCCAGTGGGAATAAAATCTCCCTCTAGAGTCTCCCCTGGGGGTGTGGAGTATCTCTCTAGAGCTTCCCCTGGGGGTGTGGAAAATCTCTCTAGAGCCTCCCCTGGAGGTGTGGAGTATCTCTCTAGAGCCTCCCCTGGGGGCGTGGAGAATCTCTCCAGTGTCTCCCCTGGCGGTGTGGAATATCTTTCTCCTATCTCGCCTTCAGAAGGCGTTGAGTATCTTTCAGTAACTTCCTCTGAAGGGGTGCAATATCTCTCTACAGTCTCACCTCCTGAATTTGTTGAGGATTGTTTAGTTGTGTCTGAAGGATTAAAATATAAATCAGGGGACATTGGAGACTCAAAATGTTCAACAGATGATGGTGGGGTATAAAACTGATCTAACTCAGAGATTTCTTCGCTGCTGGTACTCCCCACGTCTATTGAAATATCAGATTCAGGAGAATAGGGGCGACCAAGTGGCTCCTGTCTCTGGCTGTAATACTCATAGACAGTGTTGAAAGTCACTTCTTCAACCTCCATTGAAGTGACCGAGTCCCTTGGAGCAAGCTGGGGCTTGGGTTTGGTGTCCTTAGTTGCAGGAGCCTGGTGCTTTCCAGTAGCAAGGAGGTACTGTGTTAGAGAGGCCTCGAACTCCACCCCATCTGCTGGACGTGCCTCATCCAGTGTAGGAAGATTTTCAGAAAAACAAGTTTCTGTGTTTTCACTTACAGTGGAAAAAGAGGTTTCATCCTGAACTTGAGCTTCATTACATCTTTCTTCTTGAACTTGAGCCTCATAGCATCTTTCTTCTTCAGGGCTATCCGTTTTTCCACTTATTTGTTCCCCAGTCATTAAGAACGGCAAACACTGGCTCAGGGAGAGTTGCCTGTTCAGTGGGTCTGCCTCCAGCACCCTGGCTTTGTGGTCTTCCAGAGTTCCCTGTGGGTCTGCCTGGACCCCACTCTCCTGCCTTGGAAATGATTCCGACTCTGGTCCTAACATCCATTCTTGTTCCCTTTCACAAGCCTCTAAGAGCTGTTCTTTGCTGGCTGCTTTTTTCAAGTGTGAGATCAAACTTCCGTCTCCATTTTCTAGAACACTGTTTTTTTCAGAAACTTCAGTTTCCTTTAGATCATCAGATGAGGTTTGAAGGAAGGCACACGACTCGCTATGAATTTCTTCAGAAAAGGATCTAAGAGAAAGATCTGTTTTAGACATTTCTACATTTTGTTCCTGTACATGTTGGGCTTCCTTTTCTAAATAAACGGTATTTTCATCAATACTACTTTCCTGCACCTGGATTCTGTCAGAATACGCCGGACTAGAAGAAAGTTCTTTACTGGTTAATGCGTTGTTTTGCACTACTTCAGCAGCACCATGGGAATCAGATGCTAATGGTTCAGGGCCCAGAATTTCTTCTTTGTAATGTATTTCCTGCTGTTGCTTAGTTTCTTGTCCTTGGAGCTTCTTAGTTGGATCTTCTAAATGAGAGTACATTTGTTTTAGATCAAATACAAGGCACTCAGTATCAGTTGGCTCAGAAGCAGCGTGCTGGATTCTACAATAAGCTTCTGGCTGGCCACTATCCAACTTTTGGAATTTTACATCTGCACTTTCTCTTTGAGAGTGAAACTGCTTTAGGTCGAATGAAGGCGGTGCTTCTTGTTCAGCTTTCTCAGAGACTGCATGTTGATGTGTTGGACCCGTTTCTTTCTGTTGTTCACTCTCTTGTACTTCTAAGTCCTCTGGAATTGGAGCGGAAAGTAGCTTTAAATTCATTTCAATGTGAGAAGAGTCTAGTCCAGAGTCTGGAGACATTTCTTCTGCGTGGTACATATTTGTGTTTAGATTTCTTGACCTTGACTCTCTTTGCGTTAATGAAAAGTCTATGGCATCACTTTTTCTTTGAGGAGGATTAACAAATGATTTCCTAGTAGGTCTCTTTTCTAGAAATCCTTTTTCTGTACACTGCAGTTTTTCAAATGCAATAATTCGATGCTTCACCTTTTTGCCCAGGTAACGTCTCTCTTCACCAAGAGGTGCTTCATATACAGTGATAGGCAAGTCTTTTGTCTTGTAACTGTCAGAAGGTCTCTCAGACTGGACATTTGGTAAATAGTCACTTTGTGCATATTCTTGCACATTTGCCCATTCTGTTTCACCAAGTTTTCTAAAATCCTTTCTTACCTCTCTCCTAATATTAACATTACTGAAATCATCAACAAATGGATAGACAGTACCCTCTGCGTGGTGCAGTGCTTTCTCACTTACATGTTCTTCCCTCCCTTCATCCTGACATCGTATGAATTCAGCCCTCAGAGGCTGGTTCACTATTATAGATCTAGAAGCACCCTGCATAAACCTGGGTAGTCTTTCTCGAGAAAGTGTGCAGCGCACCTGTTCTTTCCTGGGTATCTGTTTAGTTGTCTCAAAGCTTTGAAAGCACTCCTTTATAGAATATTCTTTTATATTCAACTGGGGAACAAAAGGATCAACTGGGTAATTGTAAAAGTGCGCCCTTTCAGATGCTGCCCAAGTTTGTGCTTGCTGATCTCGGGAATAATGTACATCAGTTCCACCAATGTTTTGCAATTGACTGTATTCCCTGTAAGCGACAGGTTCCACTGATAAATCCAAAACACTCTCGGCAATTCCTGAATTATTTTCAGCAACACATTTATATTTTCCAGAATCTTGAGAATTAACATCAATAATAAATAATCTGTGGCTCCCATTAACTTCTTCAAACTGAAACTTCTGGTTTGGCTTTAAAAGGACTCCATTTTGAAACCACATTACAACTGGCTGAGGCTCACCAGATATTAAACATTCAAGTACTAGAGAGTCCCCTTCTCTACACCTGGCATGCTTTGGCATTTCTTCTAACATTCTTGGTGGCTCATTAGTAATATCAGATGAAAATTTGAATTTGTGTTTTGGTGACTGTACAGCTTGGCCTGGAGCCGTTGCTTCAGGTCCCCTGTCCTCAGATTGAAACATTTCTCTCACCTCTTTATCCTGCTCTGGGGTGGGAGTAGCTGCTGTTACCTGAATTTCTACAGGAAAGGAAAGCAATTCTGCATCTGCAGAGGGAAGGCCCGGAGGGTTTGATTGCAACAGAGAGAAATTTTCTTGGCCTTCCTGACCCAAATGTGGGTAGATATCCTTCGCTTGGTCAAACACCAACGCCAGCTCCTCCTCTTCATCTGTGTAGTCATGGAGCACAGGGACCTTATAGGCTTCAACATAATGTCTTTGTTTTGCCTTCACTGTGAGGACAGCGGTTGTTTTCACTGTTCCATATTGGTTAAACAGCACACAAGTAATGGAACCTCTGTTTTGAAGATGAACAGAGGGGAAAGTTAACGTGGAATAGTTTTCCAGAGTTTGAGTGACAAAGCCTTGATTGCGTGGGATTGGTATATCATTGTTATACCACGTCACAATGGGTTGAGGGTATCCTTGAAAATGACAGACAAATTGACAGCTGTCACCTTCATACACTTCCTGAGACTCAATTTCTTGGAGAAATGAAGGCGGGCAACGTTGTGGATGCCTTTGGAAATAGCTTTCAAAGACTCTTGTGGTTTTCTCCTCTTGTTTAGTTTTGAATTCATCAACTTTTGTGGGAGCAGAGTACTGTGACTCTCTCAAATCATCCTTTGTGGTTCTTCCGCTCTCTCCATCTTCATTTGCTTGGATATTTACATGAGTACCAAAAGATTCACTCACATATGGTATGCTAACTTGGGACACCTTTTCAGGAGTCTCATATATTTCTTCATGCTGACATGTATTAGGGATATATTCAGATGACTCTCCAATGGAAGTACTGGTCACTATTTCTCTAAACTCTCCTGATTGGGTATTTTCACTCACAAGAATCTCATCATATAATTGGTCTTCGGGTAGACTTTCTCTGAGAAGTGCTTCTTGGCTCACTCTTACTTCAGTCTGGAGAATTTCTTCATCAACAGTAGTTAGAAAGCTTGTGGGAGGCTCTCCAGGTTCCACGGTTTGATCCATTTGAGTAGGAAGAGCATGTGGCTTTTGGATAATATCTTCAGTTGAATAATCATCCTTATCCCTACTTTCAGCTAGATCAGACACAAACGAACTCTCCACTTCCTCTCTAGTGAGCAGGGTTTCCTGCTCACTAGCGTCACTTCCCAAAGTTCTTGCGCTTATCTCAGATGGCATTTCTAAAAGGGATACTTTCTTTTTCTCCATTAACATTTTCCTAGCCTCCCGTAAACGCTGCAACTTCATTTTGGTCTCCTCATCCAGGAAACTTTCACCTACGTTAAGCCATCCTCCTATGTCAGATTGATTTTCTAAATATTCTTCATCATACAAGAAATCTGTCTTCTTGCCAGGGCTCGCTGACTTAAAGTGTATTGTTCTCATCATTCCCACTTGTTCCACATCTTGTTTTTTGTTAAAGGGAGATCCAGTAAACCTCAGGTCAACCTTTAGCCTATCTTCTCGCCTAGCCACTAACGCCTCCATGTTTTCATGTGTCTGTTCTGCCCTTTTCAGAAACTCTAAATACTTCTCATCCTGCCCTTTCTGGATAACAAGCAATGATGCAGTTGATTCGGCAGACCCTTCGCTATTAACTGCTAATAACCTGTAACTCCCAGAATCTCTATCTTGGACCCTTTTAACCTCCAAGCTGGAAGAGTGATGATGTAAATCACTCTCAGTTTTTATTACCCGACGAAGACCTGTTGGGATAGGCCGATTATTATGAAACCAAGTTATTTCTGGAACTGGACAGGCAATTAAGCTACACATAAAAACAACAGGTTCCCCCTCTACAACATATTTAAATGTAAGTTTTTGGGTAAAAGAAGGCTTGAAATATTCTGGCCAGGAGCTTGTAGATGATATTCTGTGTGCATATCGTTTAGCAGTCATGGAGCTGTGGTCCAAGTCTTCAGAATCTGAAAAGGCATCACGTGTGTCCCTCTCTGAGGGTTCAGATTCCCCCTCAGAGAATATTTCTGGAAAAAAAATAAATTATAAGGTATTTTACTATTTTCCATTGTATTGGAAAAAGTTGAAAATAAATGAAATTGCAAAATAGGAAATGAAATAAAGTGCATGCTACAGATCTCACAAATCCATAAAAAAATTCACTCACCATATTTGTTCGAATAAACGCAACACCATGCTCTGTTTAAAAGATTCTGACACGAAAATCGTTCGTTGTCTGGTCTTTTCTTCAAACTGTTGAAATTTCTTCTTGAACAAGCAAAAATGAATTTCAAAAATAACATGTTCCTGTGCGTATTTGTTTTGAGAGCAGGACAACTTTGTTCTTTTGATGGCTAAGAGAAAAATCTTACCTGACTTGCAGAGAGTGGAATAAACGCCCTTTCTGATCCTTTTGATTATAAATTATTATTTTTGAGAATTAACTATTTGAACAAATATGCAAGTACTATAGCTATAAATTATTAGCTAAAATAAAATGAGAAGGCGTTTATTCGAACTAATACAGCCACAAAGTCACAATGTTATGCAAAGAAAAGCAGGCAAAAAGGATCCCATAGGCAGCTATCTGCAAGCCAGTGTAAGAGACATATCCATGTTAAAATGATCTGTGTGCATGAAGTGTAAACCGGAATTGGAATGTAATGTCTTCACACATCCTAAACACAGTAGCATTTCCATCAGGATTCATTCATGACATTGCATTCTGGGAATGACAGCTAGGATACTGTCGCCGAATTTAATTCACTGTGATTTTGAAAACAAACTACTTCATGATTTCATGCATTAAGATGACAACTTTTTATAATACACACTTTTAGAAATGGCTGCAAACATGAAGTTGAACGTGGCTGATAAATTTTAAATACAAGATCTCAAATTACCATACAACAAATTACTGTGAAATGCATGTATCCATCAGCATACTAAACCAGGCATGCAACATAGTAATATATACTCTAAGAGATATATTTGTACATCTATATCATTTTTCTCAATAATTCAAAGAAAAAGAAGGCTGCTCAAGGATTCTACTAATCCTTCAGAATTTGTACTTAAATCTCACATTCATTATCACAATACCTTTCATCTCCAGTTCCATCCCCTCATGCAAAAACGGTTCATGGGCTAAAATGCAAACACATATGAAGAGATTTTTAGTATTTAATTGTATACATTTTGGAGACAAATTCATGACCTATGTAATTAAAACTTTCTTCTTATACTAAGAAAAAACTGCATCTCCGAAATTCACCAAAAAGTCCATGCCACACAAGTCAATGAGCTGATGAAGTACTTGACAAGGTTCACGGGGAGATTTAAAACATTTTCATTTTAGATTTTCTATGGAATTTCCCACTTTTAGTCCCATAATTCCCCCATGCCTTTACATGCACTCAGAAAAGCAATCCACAAACTAAAGGAATATTCTTTCGTTAAAAAACATCCTGTTGACTAAGTACTTGCTAAGACATGAAATCACATTTGGAAGGGGCATGCACTTTTTCACTTGTTACTTTGAGATGAGGGCTATTCTCTCTGTAAAATTCAGCTTTCTGGCTCGTAAAATCTTTCATTTGAACCACTTTTCAAATTTCACATAAAGTCCAACTATGTATTAAGGAGCTGTACAAAGACTTTGACTCAATATTGCTTTTATTATAAAAGGAACAGGGACAGCTTTGGACACAATAATTTCTGGGAAGCTTCTCGGGACAAGTTAGTGCCCTGGTACCACTCTTGTTCTGCAGTCCATGAGGCTCTGTGTCTGCAGACTTGATTGCCTTGCTTCACTTCCTTGTGGTCTTTGGCATGGAGTTAATGACAAATTTGATATTTTCTTTGATGATTCTCTTTTGACTTCATGTGTTGTTTTAATTTGCGACTTATTGTTTTAATACTTTAGTGTCTGAACCAAGGGTAATTTTTTAACTGTTCTGGTTTGTGATTCTTTTGTTAGGTAAGAATAAATCTAGGAAAAGGTATAAATTAGCTGTGTTTATAAGAAGAAAACACATACTGAATGTAGAGAAGATGGAATGTCATTAGGATACAAAGAAAAAGTTTAGTCCCAAAACTAATATATCTGACATTCAAGCGCCATACCATGGCATTTTTTTTTTTTTTTTGCAAGTGAATTGAAAGGCCTGAATTTCCTCCCATGCACAACAAAGCTAACTTTAAACTACACTGCTGCAGAAACTGTCATGGCTGTCACCTACAGGCCTCATAGACAACATCTCCAGATAAATGGTCTTGTGTGATTGCTGTGCTATCTAGCAGCTGCAGTGAAATTGAGAGCTAACTCCCAGCATGGTAGAGTTTTCCATCTCATTTATACAACTGACCTCCATTCATAAGACACTCCCTTTGTTAGTTATAGAAAAAGAACCAGAGATAGCTACAGAACATAATTTAAGATTACAAAAGAAAAAGGTCTCTTTGGTGAGTGGGTGTTGTAGATGCATTAAATGAATCACAGAGCTCGATTCCTTCTGCTGGGCAGGAACAAAGACTATTACATCAAAACATAACTGCAGAGATGGCTGGTCACATAGATAGCAAGGAGCTATCCCTTGCTTGTCTCTGACACCTTAACAATAATATGGCCAGGGTCAGGGAGAAACTTCAGGCCATGTCCACAGACTCCTGGAGAGGTCCGAACTTCTTTCACTATGAGACTCAGTGAAAACTCATTTGCCCACAGATCCACAATGCCAGCCTCTAGTACCTGAAGAATACTTTCCTTGTTCCATGAGTATGTAAGAAAAAAGCCCATGGATGCGAGGAAGAAGTCATCGCTTTCCCAGGTATTCCAGTGTTGCTCCATTCCAGACAGAATGGAGAACTAAGCATAATCACAGCAAAAATAATGATCTTCCTACAACAAAATTTTATAATTCCAGGAGGGACTAAAGTTGGAAAAGGAGCATCATTTATTAAGAAATACCTAGAGGCTACTAATTTTGGTCCAGACAGAGCCTTATTATTTTCAGTGCCCAATTTACTATTTTCATGGCTTCCTTAAAACTGCTAGGGCTGAAAATAAACGGTAGGTAAGAATTGAGTCCCTTACTGTTGAAACAATAAAATTTATATTTAGCACAGTGTCAGGTACAGTAACAAGTACTAAGTACTTGGTGAACAAAACATTTTAACCTTTGGTACACGATCTAGAAGGCACATTTGGTAAATATTAGAAAAAAAAAAAGTAGCACAAATGAAATAAACCTTAATTCTCTGAACCAAGATTCAAAAGATAAACTTTCTGAGTCCAGACCAGAACCTTAGCTTTTCAAGATGAGTTTGACCAGTGACCTGGCTGGCTATCATTAATCATTTATGAACAGAGCGCTAACTGAAGATATTCTGATTAATATATCCATTGTTTTAATTTGTATGGCAGAGAAACTACACGAAGTGAAGAAGATGAAATGAAGCAAGTCACAGCCAAGAATCAAACAGCCACCTTCTATGCTTAGCACTGCTGACATTGTCTTCTCTCCATGGTCACTGTGGATGGTGCACCTGGCTAGTCCTCAGTCTGAATATGAGCTATGACATTGAATATTTGGAGATGGCTTCACTCTCTGATTCCTCCATCTTTGCACCTTCGTGAGTCCAGGTTACATCAGTGGAGAGTTCATCTTCTAAAACGCAGAGGAACTGAGCAGTGTTGCTGCACCATATG
This sequence comes from Oryctolagus cuniculus, assembly GCF_964237555.1. NCBI lineage: Eukaryota > Metazoa > Chordata > Mammalia > Lagomorpha > Leporidae > Oryctolagus > Oryctolagus cuniculus. The sequence goes on along the minus strand of NC_091434.1, from coordinate 62,343,481 downwards.
GTGAGCTCCTGGAGAGGCAGGAGAATCTTCGGTGCATCACACACTGATTCTTCGGCACATTTCTCAGAAACCTAAGTGTTTCCTGCAATTTCTGAAAGGGGCACGGTGTGGCACAACTCCTATCTCGAATAGCTATGCGGGTGGAACTTTGAGACACTCTTAAAACCTGCACTTTATATTCATATGATGATCCTTGAAACGACTTAATTTCCTTTAGAGATATCCTGCTCTCCTCCTTAGTGAATGAGGAATCTGCCACTGCCTGGGGCTTGGTGGGCTCTCTTCTATCTTTCCCAGGACCTTGTCTATTTAGAGTTTGCACTGTATAATCAAGTGACAAAAAGAAGAAAAGATGATTCAGATGTAAGCTTTGTCACTTGGCTATGTTAGTAACATAAAATGGCACGGAAGATGAAGATGAGAGACATCATCGTCACGTGGAAGCAGCATGCCAGGTGCAGCATGCTCTAGGATGTCAGGAAGTTCATTCCCAGTGACCCAGAGATGAGTGATTGATGAAGCCTCTTGGCGGATGCCATGCTGTCTCTGGTTCCTTCCTTCTGGTGCCACTGCAGCCATGTAGAGTGATATAAGCTCAATATCACCCCACCTCATCTTTTAGTTGAATATATTTGGGATACCACTTGCCCTCTGTCCATCACATACTTTATAAACAATATACAGAAAGTAGGTCATTTAGCAATGTAATGTTGCTTAGAAAAGTAAAACAAAACAGAAACAAAACCTAAGCAAAGTTGGTCCCTAACAAATCGATATAACACACAGAACACATACTTCAGTTAGATTTAAAGTACAGGGGTTAACTCGCAATTGAGGGCTTGGGGGTACTTTCTGGGTGTTACTCTATTAGTGAAATTATGAGCAGACCACAGTTCGCATGAAACAAACAGCTGAGACTTTCATTAGTCAAAGTGGGGCAAGGCCATATGCAGCAAACCAGACCTTGAAGCAAGAAGGGCTTTACCTTTCGGAGTCACTGTGAGTGTAGCTGCACAAGTGGCTTCCCCAGCACTATTGGCTGCTTTGCAACAGTATTGCCCAGCATGCTCTGAATAAGCGTCAACTATAAGCATTAAAGCCATGCCTGTGGACTCCTCAAAATGGAAAACTACATCTTTTGTTGGCAGAATTGGTTGCTGGTTATGAAACCATTGGATTTCTGGCTTGGGAATTCCAGAAACCCTTGCATGAAAACTGACTGTCTCCCCGCTGTGCACCCTGAGGCTGGAGAGAGGCTGGATGAAGATGGGCTTTTGGCCAAGGGACTCCTTCTTAAATGAAACTGCTGAAGAGACATGCCATTGGGAGTTTGATGTAACTTCTTCAAATTTGCTAAATCCTGAAAAGAAGCACGCCAGTGTTTAATGTCTTACCCTACATTGAAACCAGAACTCATCTGGAGTTGTCTACAGATGTGTCACAAATTTCAGTGATGGACTTGAATCCAGTTCAATCACAATGCCTTTCTATTGTTTGTCAAGACAAATTTGAAATCACATTCCATTTCCCAGGCGAGCAAGGTGAGACACAAATGGGCTTAGAAACATCATGAAGGCAATAGAGGAGTATACAATGGTTCAGGGATTCTTTCCTCCCCTGGTTGTAAAACAGGTTTTCTGTTTTATAATCTACTTTAAATTTATTGTCAAGAAAACATCTAATTCTAGCAAATTTAACTTAAGATGGAAAATTAGGAAGTTTCCCTAAGTCCTGTGTATATGTGCTTACTTAATGCTAACTAGATTATATTCATTCAGGGAAAAAAAAAAAAGCCTGACTCTCTAAAAATATTGCTACTGAATCAAAATGCCCCTTGCTAATGAGGAAGTGCTTCTGATTACAATTCAAGAGCCTCAACCAACAAATATGTCAAACAAAAGATAGAGAATACATCTAGATGTGAATGACCTGAATCATCCTGCACATTCATAATTATGTCAACATCCTGGAGGATGATAACACTCAGACTTCTTTAAAAAACATGATCTTCATCCTGGCAAACAAGATCACAATCTATTTCTCCAGCATACTTTTCCCCCTTTGGATCTACACTGATCAGGAGGCACAAAAGCCAGCGAGGACAGCAATACATTATAAACAGTATGGAGAAAAAGCAGGTTGATAACGAGAAGAGGCCAATGACAAGTGAGAACATTGCCTATAGCATGGAAAGCATTAGTTGCATGAAAAGCTAATGGTAGAACTGACGATGATTTGCGTGATATCTTTAGCAATTGTTACTGATAGTGTGAGTTTAACTCCATATTTAAGTGTGGTTCTCAAAGTCATTTTACTCTACCTTGCAGTCTCAAGTTGGCTGTGCTTGACACTTGGCCGACAGCATTACTAGCAACAAAAGTGTAAGTTCCTTCGTCTTCTGGGTAGGCCTCAGCAATCTCCAGTTGGTACGTGTCTTCAAACTGAGTCATTCTAAAGAACCGAGATGGCTTGATTTTCTTGTCTTTACTGTACCAAGACACTTTGAGGTCTGTACCACAAAACAACAAGAACAACAAAGATATTTAAATCACACAAGCAAGTGGATGTTTTTATTTACCTGCAAACACAATGTTAATTACATTAGTGAGCGCATTTCGTATATGTCATAATAATATTATATTTTCTTGGGGATGTTGTATCTGCTATATTATTTCCTTTCATCTAGAAAAATCCAACTTATTCTTTTTTCAGGCTGGTTGTAATGTTTAAAATGATGGAATTTTAGCTATATTCTCTACTCGTGGCATTTGTACATCATCTGGTGGAAGCAGGAATAAAATTTTGAGATATTTAATAATGAGAAACAGATAGTTCTGAGAAATGGTGGTCATGAAGAGTTTGGTCTGAGATGGTCTGGTGACTCTCCTCTTACATCCTGTGGGACAGGATGTAACTTAATTGCCACTTCAGGTCTGCAGAAAGATCAGTCAAAAAGCGAGCTTATGAGTGCAATATTCTACAAGGTCGAAACCAGACACCTACGAAGGGGAAAGAAAACAATCTCTGCTTTTTCATGACCAAAGAGTGGGTGTCATAAGTCTTCATCACAGATTTATCTACAGCCCAATAATTGTGCAGAAGATAATCTTAATCTTGAGGGAGACTTGTGGAATTTAAACATCTTAGGTACCAATCAATCTTTTCCAAAGTAGCTGCTATAATAAATTATAAAATATCTATTTCCATTCAAATATTAGGAAATAAACATCCAAATCAAGGATAAAATGATGCGCTATTACATTGTCATAGATTAAGATAATGTAAACTTTAAATTTTAATTTAACTTTAACTTTAAATTATAATTTCCAATATCAGAGCCATTTTGTTTTTGGAGAATAGTCATTATACCACTTCCTTATCTTGATATCATCCATGGGAATATTCTAAATGGCCAATCACTAACATCTGTTTGCATTTTAGCACCAATATTAGTCTATGAACTTTACCCTTCTTCCCTTGGGAGTGGTTGTTTATAAATTATAGGTTCTCCTATTAAAGAAACAAATCTCCTTTCCTTAGGCAGCAGGGTACAGAAGAAAATTTGCCATCCCTGTGACCTTAGCTGACTCACTGAATCTCTCTGGATCAAGAGAGATTATAAAATGGTGTGCATACAATTCATGAAATTTTCATTGTATAAAATTGCTGTAAGAATTTAATGACATAATACATGGGAAAGGGTTTTATAAGCCACTGGCTTGAGTCACTCATTAATGAATGTCTAATATCACAGAAGGAGTCAGCAGGGTCTTCAGACATGCCAGAAGACAGGGCTCCTCTGCCTTCTGTTACTGCACTTGGTCCCTAATCTTGTTTATTCCAGCTCCTTACTATGCCTCCATTCTACCCCCTTCATCTCTCTCCAAACTCCCCTTGCTGAAGGCTTTGCCAACACTACTTTAATAGTCTCTTCTCCAGCCCCGACTTCCCATCTCACCTACCACACCTGTCCATTCTTCCTAAAAAAACACATCTGAACATGTAACCTGAGGGCTTAAAAATTCTCACTGCATCTTCCATATAAGCAAGATACATTTCAAAATCCTAAGCATGGAAAACTGAACACTTTCATATCTGCCCTTTGCCTTCTTTTTCTAGCCTTCTCTCCCACTAACGACGTTAGTTTCCCACCAGACTTAAACCACACATCGCTCTCAGCACCTGAAGTGTTCTCAAAAGCGTGTGTGCCTTTGGGCATGTGTTCTGTCTGGAATGTCACTGTGCTTGGTAATCTTATTTCTCCCTCAATTCTCAGCTCATTTATCTTTCTGTGATTCTCTAAGACAGAGAACACTGAGTACATGGTCCTGTTACAGAACTTGGCATCTGCTTGTACAAATGCATCTCTTCACCTACACACCGAGCTCATAGAGAGCAAGAGCCAAGTATGTACTGGGATGTAGTGTAATGTCTTCATAGCTGGGAAGCAGTTAAGTGTTGGTAGGAAAAAACATGGAAAGATGAATAAACGAACAATTGCCATATACCAGCCCTAGAAAATTATTTACCACTTTGTTTAGCTCTGTCACTCCGTAAGCCTGCAAACAATACTAACTAATCCCCTGTAGACTAAACCCTAGCAAGAAGCTAGCTTTATAAGCAGTTGTAAATTTCTACTTGTCTATCTTGCTTATCAACCAGTAGGGGTCACCAGAGACCTTCAACAGACAACATTTTCACTATTAGACACTCATCACCCAATTGTTAGACTGTTTCCTGCTTCAGAAAGGACCATGTTCCTAAAAATATGGGACTAGGGGTTTAGAGGACTCATTTTTCTTTAATTCATTGAAAGCAAATCTTGTTTCAATGACCCAGGCACTACTTGGTCATAGCAAATTGTGTAAGTATTTTCAATCCCAGTGAATCAAACTATATGATTAGATAAGCTTTAGAAAGGATATTTTATTTCATAAATTTCTGTCATATGGAAAAAATAAACATGGTTACAAGACAGTGCTGATACCTCTATATGTTTATTAATATTAACATACAGGAAGTTAGTGGTTTCATGAATTTATAAAGCCTATTCAAGCATTAAAAGACATCAGTCACATAGAAAAGGTAGAGAATTTTCCTCTTACTACCCAAATCAGTCTTGTAGAAGGCTTAAAACATATTTTGCGGGGTCAGCATTGTGGCATAGTGGGTTAAGCTGCCATGTGCGATACTGGCATCCCAGATGGGTACCAGTTCAAGTCCCAGCTGTTCCATTTCCTATCCAGCTCCCTACTAACATTCCTGGGAAAGCAGCAAAAGATGGCCCAATTGCTTGGGCCCTTGCCACCCATGTGGGAGACCTGGAAGAAACTCGTGGCTCCTGGCTTTGGCCTGGCTCACCCCCCGGGTATTGTGGCCATTTGGGGAGTGAACTGGCAGACAGAAAATCTCTCTCTCCCTCTCTCTCTGTAACTCTGCCTTTCAAATAAATAAAACAGATCCATCTATCTATCAATCTATCTAGCAACATTTTAAAGACAAAATATGATTCATAAACTAAAAATATTATACAAATTTAATTCAGACAACTATCATCACTTTGAATGACATATGTAATAGGTTAATATGAAAAATTTGTTCCAAAATTTAATTGAATACATAAATTATTTAGTGTCTCTTTAGCGAATTTAATTTTTATTGCATTGGTATGCTATTAATGCATGAATCCTCAGATACTGATATTTAGTATTTCTCAAACAATATGTCCCAGAGTCTGTGATATTTGTCTATGTTGCTCATCCAATATTAGACTTTGATGTTTATATAATTCCTCCCTATGGCTATAGGAAAATGGATGTATTCACCACTCATCACTTGCATGCCTATAGGTGCCTTATACACATTATGTCTTTTAATTATACTCCTAAAATTAGAAATTGCAGTGACAAAACTATAATTATTATTAGACTAATTATAATAGCATCTACATGTATTTCAAAAGAAGAATCCATTTATATTTATGGTATCATTCATTTTATTGATAATGCTATTTGAAAGGTATACTCCTTTGGAAGCAATATATCATACTGGTTCAAAGGAGGAGTTTTATGGTCAAAGAGGCTGGGTTTGAATCTTGGCTCCCATTATGACCTTAGGCAAATGTGTGATTTTTCTGGTTCTCTTTCATTCTTTCTTCATGTAATCCTGGAATAACATCTGTGGGTCATTTGGTTTCCAGATCATCATCTCTTATCCAAGAGAAGGGAACATTAGGTTAGAAGATCAAATGAAATACTAACTTATTTAGGAAAAGAGCTCTTGCCCCTGGAAAGGTAGAGATTGGGGTACAAACTACTGGGACAAGCATGAGAAAACAGTAAAACTCATGAAAGCAAAGTGCTGTGAGACCTGAGCAGATCCAAGCACTGAGAATTTTCCTTTGATGATTGCATACAAAATCCAAGAAAAGAAGGGGGTGATTTTCAGTTGGGATAGATTCCATTTATCATTTGATTTATCTTGTCTGTATCTGAAATCAGTCTCAAATCAAAATTGGCCTGAAATGGCTCTTCCTATGTGATCTCACCCTAACTAGATCAAGCTCCTGAAGTGGGGAGAAGGCTGGTAGTTTCACAAAGCCTGCCCCAATCAGAAATGGTAGCAGCTACCTCTGACAAAGAGATTACTATATAATGAGCATGTGCTACCTGCTGACTTGGGTTACCTAAAAACAATAACTGATAATAATCTTAAATGTTTGGTATTAGTCATTTAACAATCATTCATTTATCCAGCCAACAATTATTTATTTTGTACCTACTTTGTGCCAGGGGGCTATACCAGGACAAGAATCCACTCTAGCTCTCATGAGTTGCCTTCTAGTAGCTATTGTTTTCCAGGGACCAGGTTCTACATACTCAAACAGAATTCCCTTTATTGTGAAATACACATTCTAATAATGCATTCAAAGACAATGAAAGAGAACCAGAGAAATCATACACTTGTTTAAGGTCACACATTAGAGGCAAGATTCAAACCCTTTGACTGCTACAGGATAGTATTGGCTTCCAAAGAGTACATACATCCTTCATGCAGCAATGTCATCAATGTAAATGGGCCCTTCTTTTGAAACATATGTAGGTACTACTATAACTAATCTAGTAACGATTGTAGTTTTTGTCACTGTTATTTCTCAATCAACATATAAAAGTGCAGTTCTAATAAGTGGAAAAATGGCTTTTGTGAAGATTAATGGAGAATACTGATCTCATTTTTCATTGTCATTAAAATTTATCAATTTAATCAGTTTTGAGGATACAAAATAGTAGTGTAAATCACTAGTCTACTTCTTAAATAATTAAAGCTAGTCTTCTGCTAAATGCCCACTAGTTTTCGAGGTGTGCATAAGAGATCTTGGTGACAGAAGAAGAGGGGAGAGAACTTTGCGCACACATCATTCTCTGTAAATATTAGCACTGGTGCTCTTTGTTCATAAACATACCTGTTCCAGAAACTCTGCACTGAAAACGGGCTGGCTGTCCTTCATAAGTAACTGTGTCCTGAAGAGGAGTGATGATGGCAGGAGGGTAAACCGGCATTTCCTGATCTGGAGACACAATTTCTGGAACTAAAGAGACCAGAACATTTGTCATGATTAAGTCACCACACAGACCTCACAGAGGGGAGCGTGTGGATCTATCTTAATTTACTTTGCAGCTGAGTGCTTTCAAAGTTGGATAGCAATCAACTGTTATGAGCTCAAAATTGTATTTATAAACACAGCAGAGAGAGCACAAAGATTGGCTGCTTAGGTTTTGTCTTCAGATGCGAAGTAGCCAGGCATCCCTACCTTCCACGGAAAGTGAAGCTGAGGTTGTAGCAACCCCATAGTCGTTCTTGGCTTCACAGGTATAGACAGCCGCATCCTCTGGGAAGGCTTCAATCAGCAAAAGCGTGTATTCTTGCCCATCATGAAGAAATTTGCACTTGAAGCCAGTGGAAAGCAGCTGCTCCTCCTTGTACCAGGAAATTTTGGGTTGTGGTCTGCCAGATATCACGGCACAGAAGCGGGCAGGCTTGCCAGACTGCACAGTAACAGGCTGGAGCTCCTGCAGAACTTGAGGTGGTTCAGGAGCTGGAAGTAAATGACAGCAAACAGCCCATGGAAAAAGTGTCAAGACTCAGGAAGGCACACCAAAACTGTCACTGGCTGCTTGTGTGCCCAGAACCAAAACTTTGGAACTGTGGTATCTTTATTTGCCTCGGAATATGAAACATTCTTTGTTCTGCATAGGAAGAAAACATTTGGAATTTCATCTCTAAAAAGAAGAAACAGCTTCAGAGAGATATTTTTGATACTGTAGGGGGTGCTGAGGGGTGGAGTCCCTCAATATAACATGATCACCCTGGTTCCTGATTGGGGAAGGGGTGTAGCAACGAGTATTAGCAAGCATTCTAGAACTGCTCCCAAAAGATGCCAATTTTTAAGTCATTTGATCGAATCATGTGCTGAAAAGGGTCATCCCACCCATGTTGGTTTGCTTTGCAAGTATTTGTGTCTATGTCACAGTCATTTCATCTTATACAGGTGCCAGTGAAATGCAATCAGTAAGTATTGAATGAATGAATGAATATTATTTTAGATCTAGTTGAATGCAATTAGGTAGAGTTAACAAAATTCAGGTTTCCTGTTATGCTAATTAAGGCATATTCTTAGTGTTGCTAGGAGTGAGGGGCCTGGGTAGTTCCTGGAACTGAGAAATGGGGAGAGAGAACTCCCTTTACTGTGCTTCAGTCTCTCTACCTCTAATATGGAGACCACAACTAGACATCAGGACCATTTGGTCCTCTAGAGATCTAGAGAAATTTGGCAATATGGCTCATCTTCGTGACTCATGAGATAAGCACTAGTATTCCAGAATCTGCTTCCAAGGCATTTTGTTCAGAGATATGGCCCAGGGTGAGGGCAGGGATGGAGGATCTGTTTGTGTCCATGTAACCAGGTTGCAGTCATACACAGGTTACTCTTAAAATCAGCTCTAGGGTTTTGAATGAGAAAAGCAAAGGTTTAGTGGTGCTTCTCTGAGGACTGCCATCAAGCTCCTCAGAGTGCTTGGTACCATGTGGATTCCTGCCCCAAAGGGTCCCTGGTCTTACAGCTGGAGGCAGAGAGGACCTAGCTGCGGGAGAGGACCTTCCCTTTGGCTCTCTATGATCCTCATGGTCTCAAAGAGGACTTCTGTTTTCTCCCAGCCACTCCATACAACAGGCTGAAAATGCTCCAATCTTTGGTAGCCTGCTAGCACTGAAGCAGTTAGGGTGGAAGAGAGTTTAATGCGGTATCTGAAAATCAATTTGGGTTATATTATAATTGGCATGAAATAGATGCTCAGTAGTATTAATGAACCAAATGAGGATCTGGCCATCAGAAGCTTTATGGAAGTGACATCTCAATAGCCCTTTTACCAGCTGCCCTCTGTTTTCCACAGGTACAATGTGAAAATCAATGTAGCTGAAACTGCATGCCTGGAGTTCTATAGAAATTGTCCAGAATGATCGGAACGTTAGTGACTTCAAAGGGAGGATCATTCCAGGTGGATTTGCAAAATGTGTTCAAATCTCTACCAACGTACCATTGACATAGAGAGTAACAGAACTTCTGTTCCTTCCAGCCACAAAGGTGTATTCGCCTGCATCACTATGTCTTGTCTCTGAAATAAACATCCGGTGGATTCTTCTTTCCACTGTGTATTGGTATCGCTCTTGAATTTGGAAATTGATCTCAATGCCGTCTTTATACCAGTGGGCATCAACATCATCTTCATTGACCTCAAACTCAACAACAGCCCGCTGTTTCTCAATAACCTGTTGGTGGAACGACAAAAAACAGAGCTGAGGCTCTGGCTTCCTTTCAGTTAATGCAATTGCTAAAACTGCTCCTTGGAGGAGCATGCAAAATTTACAGATTAGGGCACAATACATTAGCTGATGATGGCATATTCTACTTTTTCCTGCCCAGTCTTAGACAAATGGTATTCAGACTTCTCTCATAGAGAATCATGCTTATCTTTGCACTAAAGAGGGAGATTCCCCAAAGACACAATCATTTTATCTTTAAATGTTGTTTCTTAACAAAACCAGAAATAATTGGGGCTTTTAATAATTTATAGAGGTCTTTCAAGTTACTGTTCAGTTTGACTTTTTGTGATAAGAACAACAACTTTGTGGGCTAGGGAAGAAATATTATGCTCATTTTAAAAGTAAGAAAACTGAAGTTCAGAACTGGGGAGTAAGGGATAGAAGACATAATCAGATTAGTCGAGTCCTTGGTGAAAGCTTTTTTTTTTTTTTTTTTTTTTTTTTTTGCCCAGGTTTAAGGCCTCTAAGCCAGGTTTTCTCTGGCTGATGAGCTAGATAAGGAAACTGTACTCAAAAGGTATTTCTCTGAGCATGTTCCCTCCATTGTATCGTTCAAGAAGACCAGCACCCATGCTCCACAAAATGTAGTAGACAGTGAGGGTGTTCGCTCAGCATTCTTGGTAGGAACCTGGTGTTGCTCAGACTGGCCTTCTTCTTAACCCTCACAGGAAGTGTTTTTGGCCATGAAGTCCCTGCACACTTGTCTGTCTCTCCATGCATAGGAATCTAATGAGAAAATGCCGCTTTGTTCTAAGTGTCCTTAATTCTAACTGATGTATGCATATCACAATTCAAACTTCAGTTCTTTTCTAGTTGGGGCTGCTTGGCAAGTAGTCATTTACTAGACAGTGAAATTTCTACAGCAGCTTTAATTAAAGTATTTAGACAGCTAGGATGTACACACTTACTCCTTAAGTGAGTGGAAACTGACTAAATTGATGTCAGCAGAAGAGTATAAGCCAGAAGGGATGAACTGATTTAATTCCTTAAACAACTGTGGTAAGGAAACGTGAAAGTCAAAACTCAAAACATAAACTATGGATTAGGGACTAATGATGATTTCTCAAAAAATTCAGTATGCAGACAATACCTGAACCTCCTTTTTAATACTTCGAATGCGAACATCTCTGCCCTCTACAATGAGGTTAGCGGTTGACATGTTTCCTCCAGCCACCACTGTATACTTCCCAGCATCAGACATCCGTGTGGATGGGATCAGAAGGCGGTGGACGTATTTCTCCTTTTGGATTTTTATTCTATGGGTGAGATGGAAACAGGAGTTTAGTGTATGATGATCCAAAGGAAACTGAGAATTCCTGCAGGGTACAAGATAAGCACACTGACCTGTCTGCAATCTGCAGCTCCTGGCCATCTTTCATCCACTGCACAGTGATGTCAGGTTCAGAGACTTCACATTCAAACATGGCTCGCTTCTTCTCAAGAACTTTAATGTCTTTAATGTGTTTTCGGAATTCTATGTGACGAGCTGGAAGACAGTATGTAAAACATTCACTGACTACTTGACTGATATACAACTCATATTATGTACAATTTACCCATTTAAAGAAAATAATTCAATGGTTTTCAGTGCATTCGGAGTGGGTCAGAACCCACCATAATTTTATAACATTCTCTTTTTTCTTAAGAGAAACCATGTACCCCTTAGTCAAATTCCTAGACACTTCCTATTGTCTCCTCCCACATTTAGACAACCACCAATTCATGTCTGTATAGATTCGTATACTCTAAACATTTCAGATAAATGGAATACAACAATATAATGTCCTTTGTGGCTTTCTTTTTTTTCTGTAGCATAAAGTTTTCAGGGTTCATGCATGTTGTATCATGTATCAGTACTTCCTTTTTATTTTTGAATAATATCCCATTGTATCTTTATGCCACAATTCATCAGTTCATGCAGTAACATTTTATATAGTATGTCATCAATGGACATGGCATTTATGAAGCCATACCTTCCACATAAAGCGTGGCTGTTGATGTTGCTTTTCCAGCCACAAAGGTGTAGTCAGCAGCATCCCCAAAGTGAACATTCCTGATGTTCAGTGAGTGTGTGAGCTTTTTGGTTCGCATCTGGCACCTGTCAGTTGATTTGATTTCCACACCATTCTTTAGCCATTTGTAAGAGATGCCTTCATAGTTCACTGTCACCTCAAAGGTAATAGTATCTTTTTCCTCAGCATTGATATCCTTCAGCATGGATGTTATCATGATTGCTGCAAAGAGGGAGAGGAAAAACACATGAAGGGACCTCATGTCAACATGAAGTGAGTTACAATGAGTGCAGAATGAAAATTTGGAATGCTTTTGGTAATGCTGAGATGATTACAGTTTTTGGAGACATGAGCTTTGATACATGTGTGCTTTCACATGCCCATGTGCAGACTGACAGCAACAAAGACAGGGACAGAAAGATCACGTGATATACATGGAGCATGCTTCTAGGTAACCTTTCAATGCGACTCTAAGAAATGTCACTCAGAAGAAGATGCCAGTGACTCATTCCATGTGAACGCATGGTAGATGTTTCCAGCAAGGAGTGCTGAGTGGACTAAGTAAGCGGTCAGGAAGGAAAAGTGCTGAATGCAGTAACTGAGTCTTTCCTCTTACTTACGTGTCACTGTGAGGGTGGCGCTGACTTGGTCATTGCCACAGACAAATGTGTACTCTGCTGAGTCCTCGGAGCTGGTGTTCATGATGATCAGCTGGTGGAGCTTGCCCTGCACCACTATCTTGAACTTCTCACTCATCTCAATTTCTACACCGTTCTTCAGCCACATGGAAGGGACATTGAAGTGGGACACCTCACACTCGAAAGAGGCAGTTTTGGTCTCAGGCACTTCAATACTTTTCATGGTTTTTGTAATATGCAATGCTTAGGAAAAATCAGAGAGCATCTCAGTTAAACGATTTTATTTTTAAAATTAGATGGAGGGGGGAAAACCACAGATGAATGAATGCATGGGCTCTCCAAGGAGGAGTGCCATGGAGACAGTAATACTTACTCTCCACAAACAGTTTTGCTTTGCACTCCAGTTGCCCCACCACCGCTGTGTATTCCCCAGCATCCGAGGGGGCAATGTTCTGCAGCATCAGCTTGTGAACCTTCCTTTCTGAGATCATTCTGTGTTTGTCACTTGGTTTAATCTCCACATTCTTATGGAACCATTTTACTGGAACGGTGTCATGGGAAACGCTGACTTCAAAGGCTACAGTGGTATTTTCCAAGGCAGTCACATCCTTTGGTTTTTTAATGATCTTGACAGCTAATGAGGAAAATTGGAGCAATTCAGTGATATGGATAACTTACTGGCAAACATGGGCTTGCTACTTGTAAAGTCTTTCTAAGTTAACTTACTCTCCACGTGCAGTCTGGCACTGGCTCCTAGCCTTCCGAGTTTGAAGCCATACACAGACTCATCCACGATGGCACAGTTTTTAACTCTCAGAGTATAAATCGTTCCTTTGACGGAGATATCATACTTATCGTTGGATTTCAGCACAACTCCATTTTTGATCCATTGGACACCTTTGACATTAGGGTGTGTGAGCTCAACAGTGAAGACGGCATCCTGTGTCTCTGTCACTGTGAGGTTCTTCAGAGTCTTCTTAATTTTGACAGCTGAAGAGAAAGTTATGGTTGTTTTAGAAAATGTACATGACATGACCAAGGAAAAGCAGTCCTCAACAAGGTCACTGCCCAGTCATCATGCAAAAAAAAAAATGTTGCATTTATGCAGCATATCTGTTTTTAAGGACATCTTGAAGTTATTCAGGGCGATCTAGTATCCAGTTGGAAACATGTACTGTGTGATATTGTTCTATACTTGATGGGATGAAGTTTTCTTAGTCCTATACTAAAAGTTTAATAGACTGAGTGCAGAAGCGTGAAAGAATGGAGAATCAGAGTGCCTGACTTAGGTGTTTCACAGAACCTGAGAAACGGCTTCTGCATGTAAACATACCTGATGAGCAATTTTGCACCTGGTGGTGTACAGCTCAGAAATAAAGTAGAGAGAGAATTTATAAAGATTGTATGAAAGGAAGTTGATGACATCGAACATGTATATATCACTTGACTTTCATAGTGATAACAGTTAAAGAAGTAGTATGATTTATAAAGGATGTGTAGGAAAAGTCTGTTTCTATATCACTTACTTTCAACTTTGAGTTTGGCAGATGTTTTCGAGGTAGCCACCTTGTAGGTGTATTCTCCAATGTCATCTAACTTGGTGGCAGCAATGATAAGTCTCCTTTTGTGGCCATCAGATTCACTTCGGACAGCGTTACTCAGTGGTAGATGTTTGCCTTCCTTCAGCCATTCACCTTCAGAATCTGGGTTGGCAACTTCACATTCAAAAACAGCTTCCTGGGATTCAGCTACTGTCTGATCTGTGAGTGGCTTGGAGATGGCCCCTCCTTTGGATTAAGAGAAGCACAAGTGTGAATCCTCTCAAAATATTTACACAAGGAAATCTTTGCACAATTCAATATAAAATATTGAATTTAAAATTATATTGATCATTATGTGTCTAATAGGAATATCTTTACCCATATGGAGAAGGCACCACAGAAATCCTTATTTTAGGTATGTATGACTGATAACTACAGAAATTTGCAAAGCAAAAGCAACTGACAATTCAGTTAATCAAGAATAATGCATGATATACCACATGGATGGCTTTTAAGTCAATTCCTTTTCCAAAAGCATTTTGCTTGCTCTTTTAAACATTATTTTCTGGGGAAATGTTTGACATATCATTGGAAAAAATTTTTCTGAACAACTATGACATTAGAAATTCCTGTATACTAAAAATCACTGTGTTGACAAATGTCATCTTTTCTGTGACATTTTCCCCCATCTTCACACCCAAGATCCACTGGTAGAAATAATTACTGCTATAATAATTTGCTTATATATCCATTGCTCTTTAAGTTGTGAATTACTCAATAAAAATCATACTTTATTCATTTCTGTGTTCTGAGTTCCTCAATTTATCTGGCTTATAATTAGGCACTTGACAAATGTTGCATAAAATCACATAGGGGTTCATAATAATTCTTCTTTGTTTTCACACATTTGAAAACATGTGATTTATATTAAATTTATCAAAGAACAGAACTGAAATTAGATTTACAAGCATTTTCATGGTCAAATCTCTGAGGAAATATAATAAATAAAAAATGGTGGAAACTTTCATTCCAAGTAGGACACATCATCACTTTAAGACTTGCTTGAATACCAGATGTCATGGACAGCAAAACTGAACCTGAACATCACATGTGCACTTTTCAAACTGAAATTGTACGGAACCGAACAAACTAATCATGACTTCTAGATTTTCACTGACAATTGGCTTACACTTGTGATTCTTCCTGCCAAAGCTAATATTTCTGCTGAATGAGAATGATCCTATATTTACTTTGTGTCATAAGAAAAAGATATACAAACACAATAAATTTTATTTAAAAATATTCGTTTGGTTCCTAAAATGTATGAAAGAAATTTGAGATAAAAAATTTAAAGGAGCCAAAGTGCTTTAAAAAGAAATATTTAGAGTAGGCAAGTTTAAATAAATCTCCATTCAGCAAACATTCATGGATCATCCATTTGTGCAATGTATTAGAAAATACAAACAAGAGAAACAGTTTCACATTTCAGGAGACTATACTCTGGTGGGAAGAGGAAACAGGGAATAACACAAGTTTATGATAAAGGCCATGACATAGGCACACAGGAAATGATTGTGGGGCGAAGAAAGGAAGAGATTCTACACAAATGGGGAGATTAAGGGAGGTCCCTTGGAGATGACATCTGAGGTAGGTCTGGAAGAATACTTAGAATTTAGGCTGCTGGGGAAAGTGTCCATGGTTCCACTGGCTTAGAGAACAGCCTAAGCAGAGGCATGGAAGTAGGAAGCTGATGGGAGTGAATGGGGAAATGGACAGTGATTTCTAAAATTTAAACAACCACTCCACACAAGAACTTAGGTCATAGATGCACCAACCTGCCACAGTAAGCTTTCCAGATGTCATATTTTCCCCAGCATAAAATGTATATTTTCCTTCATCATCTTTCATCATATTTAAAACCGTCAACTTATATATTTTTCCATGAGCTTCAATTTTGTATTTAGAACTGGGTTTAATTTCCTTGTCCTTAAAATTCCACAAGACATCAATTCCTGAGTGGCTCAGCTCAACCTCAAAGACCACGTTTTGAGTTTCTGTACAGGTAAGGTCACGAAGACCTCTGATAATTTTAATTTCTGTGGAAAAATAATCAATTGGTTATTGTTACACTGGGAAAGTACAATGCTCAAAATAATGCTTAGTTGAGTGGAATGCTACTGACTTTCTACTGAAAGGTTACAGCTGGTTTCAACTCTGCCAACCATAAGCTTGTAAGGTCCTTCATCTGAAGCATGAGTTCGGTTGATCACCAGTCTCTGCTTTGTGCCTTTGACAATGGCATGCACACGGTCATCAGGCTTGATTTGTTCATCATTTAAGAACCATTTAACAGATGTCACATCAGGGACCGAGACCTTACATTCCAGCACCGCTTTGGTACCCTCAAGCACATTGACATCTTTCAGAGGTGTTATCACATCAACACCTACAAAATACATACACAAAAGAATCATGAATACAGATTTTATCTAATATGTCTGCTCATTAAAGGCCTTCACCTCACTTTCAATGGAAGCATAACGCTAAGTAGCACTCACTATAGACAGAGACACGTCCACTGGTGGACAGTCCAAGGGCTGGAATAGTGAAGGAGTAATTTCCAGCATCTTCCTTAGTCATGTCTTCAATGAGAAGCATATGGGAATGTTTGTCTATCACAATGTGAACTCTGTCACTAGATTGCACTTCTTGGCCATCTTTCATCCAGACGCCTTCCACGTTTTCTAAGGAGACTTTGACTTCAAGCTGGACAATGTCACCCTCACAGACTTTTTGATCGCTAAGTCCTTGTAAGATAGCAATAGGGCGGGCTGTAAAATAAAAGCGAATAAAAGGTCATGATCATTTTTATCAATATACTCCAGTAATGCTCACCGTAGGCTGACAAGAATGGGAAGACTTACGTCTCATCTTCAGTTTACAGGTTGTCTTTTTCCCATCAACGACAAAGCTGTATTCTCCCTGGTCCTCTTTGGTGACATCCTTGACTGTGAGGTTCTGACGTCCACGGCGAGATGTAATTGTATACTTGCCATTGGATTTAAGCTCCACGTTATTATGATACCATTTGCCTTCTATATTTTCTGGAGATACAATACACTCTAGTTCTCCTGAAAATGATTCGGGAACTTCTATATCTTCAAGTTCTTTCACAAACTCAACAACTGCACCTGAAGTATAAGAAAACACATAAATTACTTTCTCTGGAGACTCATGCATCTAGTCTTAGGATCCAGACAACACCTTGAATATCTCTTATCTCCCCCACACTGTCAGCAATATTCTTAACTTCTACCTGAAGTCACATTGAGAAATAAATTTTCAATAAAAATGACTTATTCTAACTTTAAATTATTTTCAAGCCATAGAACTATGTTTCAATAAAGTTTTTAAAAATAATATTGTCCCTTTAAAATACAAATTGCCAAAATTCTTTTTTTTTTTTTGACAGGCAGAGTTAGACAGTGAGAGAGAGAGAGAGAGAAAGGTCTTCCTTTTCCGTTGGTTCACCCCCCAAATGGCCGCTATGGCCAGCATGCTGTGCCGATCCGAAGCCAGGAGCCAGGTGCTTCCTCCTGGTCTCCCATGCGGGTGCAGGGCCCAAGCACCTGGGCCATCCTCCACTGCTTTCCCGGGCCACAGCAGAGGAGCAACCAGGACAGAATCTGGCGCCCCAACTGGGACTAGAACTCGGGGTTCTGGTGCCACAGGTGGAGGATTAGCCAAGTGAGCCGTGGCACCGGGCACCAATATTCTTAATGAGGAATATAGCATGTGTGATTCTTGCCCTAAAGTTTAATTCCCAAAGAATTCCTTTTAAGAAAACAAAGTGACATATCGACTTTAATCACATACTAAGGTTGACTGTAAATTTTAAGTAAATAACATCATCATCTTTTTACCTTCAACAATAAGTTTAGCTGTTGTCTTGATATTTTCATCTTCTACAAGTACACAGCTGTAGTCTTCAGCGTCCGATGTGTCGATGGTGAGCACAGACAGGAAGTGCACCTTTCTATCAGAGTGCATCCTGTATTTGTCTCCTTCGTGAATCTCCACACCGTCTTTATACCATTTCACTTTGACAAACGGCTCTGAAGTTTCACATTCAAAGGTTGCCATGGTGTCTTTTTCCTTAGCAACAACATCTTGTAATTCTTGTGTGAAATTGATCAATTGCTTGGCTACAAAAAAAAAAAAAAAAAAAGAAAAAGAAAAAGAAAATCACGTTGTATTAAATTTCAGCCACAATGGGAGGAACAGAACAGAACAACAGGAAGAAATACTCTAGGGGATATTCAGACACCTGGAGATTGGCCTATGACATGAAGGATTCAAATTACCTTGGACAAGTAAGAATGCATGACTTGAGGTTTCCCCAGCGATATTGATGGCCTTTACCATGATGCTGGCAGAGTCCTCGGCAGTCACATCCCTTATGACCAACTCACACACGTTGTCTTCCGGCCAGTACCAGTAGATTCGGTCGGAACGCTCAATTTTTACACCATTTTTATACCATTCACATTCAGGGTCTGGTTTCCCAACGACTCTAACGCGGAAGTGAGCATCAGACCCTTGGCCCACTGTCTGGCTTTGGATTCTTTCAAAGATTTTGGGGGCCTCCATGCTAGGACTTAGTTCAATTTTGTCAGGTTTGAAAGATGGAATAGTGATTTTGCCTTCTTCAGCAAGGGCTTTCTTCTCCTCTTCGGTTAGCTCTTTGGTCCAGTGGAGAAGTTCATCTTTCGTCTTCTTTAGGAGCTCCTCATAGGACTCATCCTTCTTGCGAGACTTCAGCTCCACAGCGGTGATGGCTTCGTAATAGCCCTCCTCCGTCCTGCGCTTGAACTTGCTGCGCAGCTCTTCTGACTCTTCAGACACCTTTTCGTGGGTAATTCTCTCAGCCCTCTTCAGCTTCACGACTTCTTTGGTTTCAGAGGTGTCCACAGGTCTGTCTACTTTTTGTACTTCAAACTGAAGTTTTCCTGATTCATGGATGTGAAACTCAGGCTTTGGTTCAGGGGCTCGCCTAAGGACAGATCTAAAATCTTCCCTCTGTTGGATCTCAAGTTTCACTTTGTGCTCTATGACACCCTCAGGATTTTCTGCGGTGACCTTGACTTCACCTGTGTCATAAGATTTGCAGTCCACAATGTCCAGATAATGAATACCATCATAACGAACTCGGAACCGTTTGCTTTTGCGGATGAGCTGTCCGTTGAGGTACCAGTTGAGCTTGGGCTGAGGGTAGCCTGTAACTCGGCATCGGAACCTAGCTGTCTCGCCTTCAAGTACTCTTACTGGCTCTGGGTACAAGACAATGTCTGGCTTTTGCTTTTCTTTTTGATCTGCGGTTACACCGGTCAGTGCACCTTCGTGAGCCATTCGCTCTAATTCTTCAATTCTCTGTAAGCCTTTCCTCCCCTCAGGCAACTGAGACTCTTCCACGAGACTTTTCTCATCTTTCACAATCAGGGTAGCAGAGGTGTGATCTGT
This sequence comes from Oryctolagus cuniculus, assembly GCF_964237555.1. NCBI lineage: Eukaryota > Metazoa > Chordata > Mammalia > Lagomorpha > Leporidae > Oryctolagus > Oryctolagus cuniculus. The sequence goes on along the minus strand of NC_091434.1, from coordinate 62,323,891 downwards.
TCCGTATTTGTTCGTGGCTCTGCAAGTAATGACGCCGCTGTCTCTAGAATATGCGACTCCGTAATCAAGGCTGCAGTACCCAAATTCATTGATCATACGGAGCCTGTTGGCTGCTTCCAGTGGCTTTCCATCATGGAGCCATTCCACCACCATTGTAGGATCACCAATTGGTGTTAGCCTGCATTCAAAGTGGGCCGGACCAAAGCGCTTAAGTCTTAAGGAAGAGAGTTTTTTCTTGAAAAATGGCTTCTGTTGTTTCTCTTTGTCATAGAGGTCACCCTCTTCCCACTGTTCTTGACCATATCGCAAATGGAGGGGTTCCAGTTCTGGGGCTGCAATCTCCTTTGCTCTGTATGTCCCTCGTGGGATGATGAGTCTTCTCTCCGGTTCAGGCTCTGCAAACTCAACTTCAACATTTACTTTGCATCGTGTAGTGTCTCGGCCAGCCTTATTGATAGCAGTCGCAGTATACCACGCAGAATCTTGGCTGACAGTGGAATCGATTTTAAGGGCAGCTTGTCCCTTAGTTCCTTCAATTCTACAAAAAGAGAGGGGAAAATCAATATAGAAGAACAGTGCTTCCTTGGTTATGGGATTTGTATAATAAGCTTAGGTTTATTATTTACAAACATGCTTACATGATTTTTGGGTATTTATGTGGCACAATGATGTCACTGTTTTTCAACCATACAATATCAGGGTTGGGATTACCCGTCGCTCTGACTTTCATTTCAAGTCGGGCACCTTCCTTTACATTGACATTTTTCAGTTTTTCCACAAACACTGGTTTCACCTGATGTTCCACAGCTGAAGAAGAAAGGTCACAGTTGAGAATAGGGATGAAATACCTGACAAAACCCAAGTGATAGGTCATCTATTTATTGTTTTTTTACCTTCCACAGTTAAAATCACTGAAATTGTAGATTTGCCTGCCCGATTTTGGGCAACCACGGTCCATTCCCCAGAATCGCTGGGTGTGGCAGGGACAATAATCAGTGACTGGGTACCGTCTTCTTTAATGACTACTTTATGGGTATAGTCATTGACAACTTGCTGGCCTGTCAAAGATAAGTGAAACAGAAAACATATTTAAAAAAATAGTTTTCAAAAAGCTTTGGACATAAACATGAGTTGTTTTTTGTTTTTTGTTTTTCATTTAATGGGTCATGAGCAAAACCTGATGACAATTACCATTATGAAACCAGAAGGTCTCCGGCATAGGTCTACCCACAACTTTTAAGTCAAATCTTGCACTTTGACCTTCTAGACATTTGAAAGAAGTGGGTTTTAACACAAAAACTGGCTTGTACAGTCTTTCCAGTTGTGACTCATCTGTTTCCTCCAGCCTGCGTCCAGGCGACATTCGCGCAGGGGACATCCTGGCAGGAGACATGCGTATGGGAGACCTGCTTACTGACCGTGGAGAAACAGATCTGGAAAAGAGGGGTAAATCAGAACATTCCCATGAAGCATACGAAAACTCAGCAAAATAAACCCCTGTCTTATTCATTAATATTACTGCCAATTTTTCTTCTTGCTGATAACAGAAGGCAACTCAAGCTCCTTGGGACTGACAACAAAGTATATTATTACTATCCCCAAAGCTGTATGTTTCTTACATTCTCACTCTGGTCAGTAGTCACTCAACATACCCAAGTACTCGGGTTCAAACTCTTGGAGCAATCTTTAACGCCATCTTTTACTCCTCACTTGGATTTAATTAGTCACCTTACCTTTGTGATTCAACTACTAAAACTTCTTAATAAATGTTAAAGAAACTAAAGGATAAAAATCACAGAAAAAGAAGCAAACACTTTCTTAATAGGAGTGGCAGAAAACATAAAAATCTTATTTGGAAACAAAATGAAACAAAACTATCACACTGCATCTACACTGGCTTGAGCCTTCCATGCTAGCACTACCATTTCTAGGCTGCCTAAATTAAGGCAATTTCTCCAGGCTACCAGAGCCTCAGTGTTCCTATTTCCGCAGTGTTCTAGTAGTCCCTACATTTCAGAGTTGTTGTATAAACTAATGAACACATTAGCCATGACACCAAAAAATGCATAATATGTTACACTAACGAAAATTCTTTGCAAGAATGAACTTGTGGCAATTATTAGCATTGCCAATGCTGAGTCTCTTGGCTCTCTCAGTCTGATTTTTCTCTCGCACAATAGTAATTTGCTACTAGAGTAGCTGATGTTTTAAAATAATGTAAATACTGCACGACCCAAATTATAACAAGTCTTACCGGATTCTGCTCACTGGCTCTGGTGTGGGTATGTAAGTTGGAGCTCCAAGAGGTGCAGCGGGCTCCACATACAACTTCCCCGAGCAGATGGCATTTCCTTTAATGTTGCTGGCAAACGCAGTGTAGATGCCTTCATCTTCCGGAAGGACAACAGGTATGCGCAGGCTGGCTCTGCCATCTTGTAGGAAGTCCATTTGGTATCTCTCTCCAGGTTTGATACGCTTGCCATCTTTGTACCATGCAATCTGTAAAGAATACCAGGCTAAGTGAATACAATTCAGATAAAATAGTTATCTTGTAACTTAATTTGCTTCTTGTGGCATGTGATAAACGGTCGTGTTATATACCTTGGGCAATGGATAGCCAGACATTTTGCAATGAAAAGTGACACCCATCCCCTCAAGAATTCTGTAGTTCTTGATTCTTAATTCAAAGCCAGATTCAATGGCTTCAGATTCAGAAATGTCAACTGCCATCTTTTCTTCTCCATCTTCTTCAAGAAGTTCTTCTAATGTAGTCTTTATTATTCTGTATTCAATTTCTTTAATGAGTCTCTCTTCAAAGGAAGAAATATGGAATTCCTATGCAGTAAAAAGATGACATTTGTTAAAAAAGATACATACTCACTGATCGAAATTCTTTAAGAATGCATGAGTTTCAGAGCTAAGGGCTGGATGATGTTTTAGATTAGGAAATGAATCCAGAGATCCTCTAAGAGTAAGGTTATATTTGAGATGTTCATCACACAGATGAAAGGATCTCAGCAACCATGAACTTGGTTATGATGACATTTGTCTTTGCCTGAAAATAATATGTGGTGCTATTTCTAAAGTCGTATCTTGCTGTGTATATGAAATACTTCTTCTTCGTGTCACAGGTGTAACATGTCATGAAGATTAAGTAAAGTTGTCAGCAGTGAAATTATACCTTGTCATATTTGTCTAACTCTGACCCTATCAATTGAAAATGAAAACATCAAACAAAAAAAGGTACATTATGGAAGGAAAGTATAATTTATGAGATGTTTTATGTGGTCAGTATACTCACCTGGTCTTCCACAAATGTTCTAACCATTACAGTATCTTTGGCCATCTTCTTCCTAATTAAGGCCTGTTCTTTTTCATACTCTTTTTCATACTCAGAGTATACAAATCCAGGTGCTATTTCTCCAACTTTGGGTTCTTGAACAAATGCAGTCATTTGTGTCTGGTAAAGCATTTCTTGCTGGGACTTCATTAGTGATTCATACTCAGCTAGGAGTTAAGAACATAAGTTAATTTTTAATATTCCTATTAGAAATAATTCATGCCACTATTCATTCAGGCAAGCCCTATGCTAGGGAAAGCTAATAATCAAAAAACCAGATTTTCCAAATTTCTGTTATCAAAATGTTCAGCAAATATTTGTTAGATTGAATTTCAAAACCAACTGCAACTAGCCACTATTGTTGCAGAAATTTTTTTCTATCAGCAGCCAGCCCTTTGTGATCTATCCTAGCGATCTTCCTAATTTGCTGTGTGGTTTTTAGCATCTTTTAACTTTCTGAATCTTAAGTGCTTTATCTGTTAAATGAGGATAATATCCCAACTTCTTCCACTATGCTGTACAGATCGAATGAGACAGAGTATGGCATGGTCCACTTTAAATAGCTAGCAGAGATCATGGTGACCCACAGATATATCTTGCTTGGCATGAATGCGGTTACGTTGTACTTTTTCAAATCATGAACATGAAAATCTGGATTTACAGCTTGTATTTAAAACACTGGACCCTAGTAACACTGAGCTTGGTGTGCCCTTGTGGTGGAGGGCAGGGGAGCTCCTGGCTCCCTGAGGCAGGCACACACCCTCCAGTTTCCCACTGCTTGCACTGTGCTCTCTAGTGTCCCCTTCCTGTGCTAGAGGGGCAACTAGACTCAATCTCTGCACCTTCAGAGGGAAAGATCGGTGCCACCCATCACCAAGCAGAAACTACTGCCGTAATTCAGGACTTCAACATCAATATGGCTTTTGAAACCACACTGTCTAGAACATTTCCTTCATAGCTGGAGCCAAGGGAGGCAGGCGGAGTATCAGAGCCGGGACACTGCAACAGGGCTTTTAGCAAACGCAGGCCGCAGCTGCTTCCCTGAATTCCAGTTCCCATCATGCACCCAGGGGCCACTGTGACTCCCCCGTACCTTCTTCAAGCAAGGAAGCAGATGCAGAGGTTTCTCCGTGCTTGTTACGAATAACAATAGTGTATTCTCCAGCGTCATCAGCAAAAGTCATAGAAATCACCAGTTTACATTCACCAGTTTGTTTGTTGTAACTCACTTTGTACCTTTATGGAAAAGAACAAATAAGCATTCATAAGAAACTTATTTGAGTAAGAGAACTGGACTTATTTGTGAATGGATCTGTAGAACAAAATTCTAAACATGGAACTCAGCTCATCCATAGAATATGAGACTGCTGAACATTTAGGGAAATGCATGAACTTAAGACATGAGGACTGAACATTCAGATGTTCATTTAAAAGAATGTTCATGTACTCTTTCAAATAAATTATAGAATATAAGACTGCTGGGATCACACAAATGGAAATTAGTAGTATCGGTGTTTATGCAAATGGTGAGATCAGTTAAACAATAAATACTTTGTCTTTGTTCAGTATGTACTTGAAGATCAAATGAAAATCAAAACAATAAATTCCTTATCAGGCCTCTAGTACACCATATTTCTTATTAAGATATGACATCTACATTTTTAAAGATTTGTTTATTTGAAAGGCAGAGTGAGAAAAAGAGATAAAGAGACAGAGAAATGTTCCATCTGATAGCTCACTCTTCAAATGGCCACAGCAACTGAGGCAGAGCCAGGTGGCAGCTAGGAGCCAGGAACTCCATCTGGGTGTCCCATGGGGGTGGAAGGGGCCCAAGGACTTGCAACATTGTCTGCTGCCTCCTGGGCACATTAGCAAGAAGCTGGATTGGAAATGCAGAGTAGCAGGGACTTGAACTGGCACTCAGATATGGGACATGGGCATCCCAAACAGCAGTTTAGCCAGCTGTACCACAACACCTACTCCAGCACCTACATTTTTAAATCTAAAAATCAGGCTGCCCTTTTTTAGCCTTGAGTTGCAGGAAAGTCAGAGTTAAATTTTATATTCAATTGCAGAAATTTTATTAACATAAATTTTTCATAACTAGCTTTCTTCTGTATTACATGCCCCCCTATTCTTTTTTCTTTTAGTGACTTAATTATTTTTTTATGCATGATATCTTTATTATCTTAGCAAAAGGGAAAAATCTTCAAGTCACAATATACAGAGAATAAGAGGTAAGTTATAAAAGTGAGTGACTTAATTATTATATGCTTTTATTAAAAGTTGTCTCAAATGCTTTCAGGGAGAGAGAACATGTGTGGATAAAAGTCCACACTACTTTTTCTATTTCACTGGCACAATCAAAGAATTAAAGTAGAATATAAAGAAATACATCTCCCATCCACTTTTGTTATATAGCTTTATCTCTCTAAAAGTTGCATATAAATATGTGCAAATGCCTCAAAATAAGCTATGAAGCCTTCACAACAAAAGAGCCTGCATTCAGAGGTTGGTAGGCTAGTAACTTCTACTTCTCGCTCATCTCCATATACATACTATAAAAACTGTAGGGCACACTGTGACTCAGCCATCAAGATACCTGTATCCAGTGGTTAGAGGAACACCAGATTTTTTCCAGTAGACGTGGGGCTTGGGGTTGCCACCAATCTGGCACTCAAACACAACGCTCCCACCTTCCACCAGTTTCTGGACCACCGGTTTTGTAATAAAGAAGGGTGCAGCAGGTTCCCCGGGCATCGCTTGTTCCTCTGTGATAGTGGTATCCGTCATTACCACATCTCTTGACTCAACAAAGCTGCAAAGATCATTTCCTTCACGTTAGCTTCTGGATTGCAATTTGCCAATACTAGGACAGAGTCAAAACTGTGTTAAAACAGCATCTAACTAGCAAAAAAGTAGTTTACCGTTTCTCTTCTGTGGTCAGTTTCTCAGCCACAGTTGTTTCCTTTTCAAACTCTTCTGACACTAGAAGAAGACAAAAAAAAAGGTTCTCATTGAAGTCAGTTTTTTAGTCTGCTCCATTAGTGACCCCCGCTTAGCAACAACAGTGCAGTGAGCCCCATAATATAACCCCCAATTCCAAAAGAGGACCCTGATGGGAAGTACGCAAAAACCGTATCATGAGCCGAGTGTTGACCAAGAGTTGGACACGTGTTAGGACTGTGGGAGTGGCCACCGACCCTGCACTGCCAGATAGCAGGATGTGCTGACAGTTCCGGCCTCGTTCACAGCACTGCAAGTGAATCGCCCGCTGTCTTCAGCGAAGGCTTCGCGAATCATTAGGCGAGCGATCCCACTCTGGAAGGTGATCTGGAAATCAATGGAACTTTCGATCTGGTAGTCTTCTCTGTACCACGTCACCGTTGGGGATGGGTATCCGGAGATGTGGCACTCCAAGGTGACAGATTCACCTTCTATGACCGTCATGTTTTTCAAGCCCTAAAAACAGAAAATAACGATATGCATGCATATTCATTAATTATTAGTACATGTGCAATAACAAAAGCGAGGCTTGAGCCTGCACATTTTAATTGCTACAAAATGGCCTTTAACCAGGGCTCCCGAAATATTATTAAAGAGACTTTCTTGGAAATTGGAATATTCCCAATTTGAAATCAATACAAGGCATTTCTAAGTCCCTACAGTAAAACTGTAATAATATCATGTAATAGGGAAACTGCACCTTCGGTAGTCTAATATATTCAAATCCTAATGAAACTGAAAGGTATAGTAGTAAATATTTGCCTATTTAGCAAATATTTTTTTATGTTAACCCCTGTTGGAATCAATCCATCTTACTCAGGGTTTCTCCTTCTGTTATGGTACTTATCATTTTCTATATTTTGCTATACTTATTTCTCTACTGGCAAGGCAAAGACTTCAAAGTGATCTGTATTGGTCTTTATAGCTCCATATTTCCTGAAATAATGCTTTGCACACATTAGAAAGTTGAATACACGAATGATGGTTGCCACACAGAGTCCTTTTTTTACCAAATAGTGCATGACCTTAAAATTAGCATTTGTAAACTCCCTGATGCCATTGTTAGATGGGGGGAAGGACTTTGTGCAGCTGGCTCTCTCAAACAGGTATTAAAGTGATTCGACCAAGCAGGAAAAGAATTCAACAGGACCAACTTCACTCACCGAGACTAAGGTTGGTGGAGTAACAGGGATTTCAGCAGGGGCAGGTACTCTTGCCATTTCTGTTACCTGCAATTTTTAACAAAGGATGTTACAAGGTGACCATGAAATTGGGAGAAATTTCATAAACTCCTAGCACACATAAAATCATAAAAAAATGAGTTTTGGGAAAAAAGGCTTCCAACCCATCCATACCCAACAGAATCAAGTTTGAGCATGGTAAAGAATACGGGCAACCCTCCTGTGTGCTTCTTCCATGGTGGAAGCAATGGGAGTGGGCGAAGAAACAGCTCACGAGCCCATGACCGACCTTGGCTTCCCGCCCGTGCAGTACTTCCAGGCGCTCCTCGCGCAGGGCGCTGCCGGTGATGCTCACCCCCACTTCCTTTTTCACTTCAATGCCAGCTTGACTCTTGTACGTGTCTGGGGTGGCGGCGAAGGGGAACTGTGGTGAGGGGGTGGGCTCTGCCCGTACTCTCGCCTCCGCAGGCTTCACGGTAGGAGCCTTCACCGATTTGGTGATCTTCTGAGCAGAAGACGTGGCTGACAACTCTTTTTGTAACGTGGCAATAGCACTACCGGCTATTGACGCCTAAATGGAAAGGCAGAAACGAAAGTCATTTCTCTGTCGTCCAAGTCAGAAGTGCTTTGCCGCTAGTCCTCCTGTGCTAGTCTGAGTCTCTTTCTTCGATGGTACTTTTTTTTTTTTTTTAATGCTTTCCTCATCACTAATGAATGTCAGAGATAAACCAATTAGAAAACTCCTGGTCATTCCTGCTCGTTTGTAAGACAGATTTTTAAAATCTGAAGAGTTAAGAACTCCTTATTTTACAGCTTTTATCATAAAAGGATTGAAGATCTTCTACAGCTCAGTCATAAATTTTCACCTAACCATTCCCCAATGCTGCATTTGAAACACTGTGGATAACACAACGTCAAGAAATTACTTTGTAAATTTCCTGAGAACTAGTTTGAACTAGCGCTTCAGGATTTAAACCACTAATCCACATGAAAAGTAAAAATATAGACATTCAGAAAAATATTTGAAAGTTTTCCTTACTATTTTTGTTCCATAGGTGTCTATGGTTGCTTGATATCAGTGATAATTTGAGATTGTCTCAAACATAGACATTGTATGTACTTTACAATTCTTTGAAAGCATAAAGTTTGAAATCTGTGTCTTAAAATTGAATATACAAAGAGCAGTAGTCACTAGTTTTGAGAGCTATGACATGCTGCCAGCTTGCTAAGGTGTTGACACATATTTTACACGTATTTTCACTGTCCCCTGATGACAGAGCTGATAAAGGACAAAGGTAAGACACTTGTGCAGGCCTGCTCAATTCCAGTAGTCCAACGTAAAAACCATACAACACATCTCTCCATGTTGCTGTATTGTGCACCTGCATTTATGATTTCTTAATAGTCTTTCTCTTAAGTGAAATACATTCACAGCTGAGTAAGCCTGAAATGTCTCATAACATAAGGAAAACCAGCGTGTGATACACAACCTTTTACAGGGTCATTGGAACAATAGTCATCAAAGCACTTGGGTTTGAGCTATCGCTGAAATGGGAAACAGGAAAAAGCCTTCATGGACTCCTGTGTCCTCAGAGGTGCAAGACAGCCACCTGTTCTTCTAGGCTCACCTTCCTGGGCAAGCTTCAGAGCCCAAACCATAGGCGCATCTGAGCCCACCATGGATCCAAACGGACATCATCAGAAAGAGGCCTGCATTGGCCTGCCCCAAAGATACCTCCTATTACACTTTAGATTTTTATTTCCTTTGAGCTAAACACTTCCTTCCATGCTCTTTAACTTCTTACCTCATATCCATGTTCTGTCTTAGGAACAGAAATTTTTGAAACGGTAAAGTGAGGGCTTGCTGTGCGGGGACGTTTATCCACATGGACTAATCTTTCACTTGTTACATCTGTAGTTTTCTTGATCTGCAATGAAATGAAACTCAGTGACACCACTACTCACCAAGAGAGCACAGAAGTTCTGGCTGCTTTCCCACGAAGGGACGCGGCAGGGGTTGGGGGAATCCATAGCTATAGACTCACCTGTGATGATATGTGCATTCCCACTTGTTCAGTAGTTTTGATATGAGTCTCAGAAGGAGCCTGAATCACTACAGGCTTGACTGCTTTAGGGACAACGTGGGGTTCTGAAGCTGGACGCTTGGGATGCTCAGCTACCTTTGTGGCAGAAATGTGTTCCTTGTATCCATACTCCAGGGTGGTCTGCTGAGCGTACGAATCTTCAGGAAGCCCGGGTTCTCTGGGCTCTCTAACACGGGCCTGGTCTACTGCAGCGACAACTGTAGCTACAGCTTCAGCCTTTTTCCCAACGCCCACCTGGAGGCAAGGTTTTCAGAATTAATTCACAGCAATGTCACAGTCAGGCTGAGAAATCCCCCAGGCATAGCCTCCTGGAAAATCTCCTCCCAGTCAGTCAGAACACAAAATGCCTAAAGGCACGATGGGTAGGTAGATGACATTGTGGTATACGGCAATGTTAGCATGTCCAGAAATGTAACTCAGAAATGCTTTCTGGAACTTAATATTTCAATGATTGTTATATTGCATAAACATGTTAAGATACATTGCTTACATCTGTTTAATTATATTAGACATTTAATCACACAGACACAAGACAATATGTATATACAGTTATAAGATTGAGTATTTCTAGTAATCTATCCAGGTAGACAGTCAACTAGTAATTGGAAAATCAGATTTTTGGGGTGGTTATCTTCACTGATTATTTTTATTATCTTGTCGATCATTAAGTCTGGTGTTGGTGCAGCGATGGCAGTCATAAAATGTTGCTCAGTTACCATCCTCCTTCTATCCAGAAAAATCAGTTGCCACAGAGTTACACAGCTGCATGCAAATCTGAGCTAACACGAAAGCTCATACACAAAATGAGTGTGTGAATTTATTTATGATTCCCTGGGGATACGATTTGCTCAATCTACTAGAACGTATCTCTTTTAAAACACATAAATGAAAATATTATGATTAAAATGAAAGTATTAGCGTGTTTGGATTCAAGACAATAACCTTTAACATTGAAGTTCAATTTAGTTTCAATATTACTAAGAGTTAAAGTGAATAAGGAAACAAATATTATTTTCTCATTTCTATGAATTTGATTAGCACAAATGGGAATACAATTTACAAAGGAATTTCTCTTTTAAAGTAAGCAAAGCAGTCCAAGTGCCTTACATATTGTGATTCTCTGCAGTACTTGGAAATAGTATATCACAAAGATCACATGGCCATGTAAGTCTAGAATGTTAATATTTTTCTTTTCTACTGCTATAAATAGAATCCAGGTTGCCTCTGAAATATTTTTCAAATATGTCATATGAATATCCTTTAAAATAGTTCTCTGAATCCTCTAAAAAATAAATAAGGTTATTTTCTGAGATGGAATTGGGCCTTTGGTGATCATGGGCTTTATCCAGTGTCTCTTTCGAGGAAACCGCAAACAATCTGATCTGCTTTGAAGGATTGCAAATGCCATCTGCACTTAAATTGCATTTTAGAAGAAACTAGAAAACTCACGATGGAAGTTAAGTTTGTCCATTTGTTTTCTAAGCTATCAGCTGACTTTAATTTTATAAATGATTTAAAATGTTAATACCTTTGATGGCTAACATTAATATAAATGTGTATTACTTTCCTGGTAGAGTAATTGATTACAAATTGATTACATTTGTGTATAATCTCATTTGTGTCTTCAACAAGATAGTCATGTTTTAGTTCTACTTATTTAACAATGAGAAAACTTAGTTTTAGAGAAATTGTCATATGACTAAAAACTCACACATCTGAAATATGTAAATTTTGTTCTTAATTTAAAACCTATGGAAAACTTAATTAGGGTAGTATACTTTAAAATGAGGTAGTAGCTAATTTCTGTTAAATTTATGTATATAAAATTTATGTACATATGCTGTTTAGTGGAAACTACTAATCAATACGCAACACTGATACCTGCCTTTACATTTCAGTGGGCTCTAATATCCTTCATATTTTAGAAGCTACAGAAGTAGGAAGATGAATTGGATTACGTGATCCCAAATCATACAGCTATATGCTCAGAATTAATTCAAATATCCAAAGAAAAGTGTTATTTAATCTGGTTTTTCAAAACTAGAAATGCTGACTACTCTCTGGAGGACTCGGATGGAATCTAATCATGTCTAATGTTTGGCTGATCAGTTAAGCGATTAAATGGATGATGACGGATGAGGAGTTATGAGAGCTGATGATGAAATGGGATGAAGCAACGGTTTTCACCTCCACAGCCTCAGTTTTCACCTCCTCTTGGAAAAGATGTGTCTGTTCTTGCTTAAGAGCAAATCCTTCTGTAGCCTTTGGCAATGTGGCTGGTTCAGTAGGTTTTGCAGTGGTAACAATTACCTTAGGTATAAACATATTTTTTCAGCTTCCATCCTTAGCTAATACTTAATAACATAAATATGGTAGTCAAAATATGTGGTTCAGAACTGAAGCAAAAAGTAAAAGACACTCTTGTTCCATAGTGGAATTGCTGTCATCCGTGAGACTCCTAAAAGCCCGACTTGTCACTGTATATTAGATTTGGGTAAAGGTTTTTTAAATTTTAACCTAATCATGTATTAGTGGTGAGTGTTTAGTCTAGAGGGTAAGATGCTGGCTAGGAAGGCCATGTCCTATATTGGAGTGCCTGCATTTGAATCCTAGCTCTGACTCCCGACTCCAGCTTCCTGCTAATGTAGACCCTGGGAGGCTGTGGTGGAGACACAGCAATTGAGGTCCCATCACCCACATAGGAGACCTGTATTGAGTCTCCAGCTCCCAGATTCAGCCTAAGTTTGGGACTGTTGCAGGCATCTGGAGAATGAACCAGTGGTTAGGAGTATGTGCGCGTGCTTGTTCTCTCTCTCACTCTTTCCCCCTTTCAAATAAATAAGTAAAAACTTAGAAAAACTGAAAAAGAAAAAAATCCAATTTTGAAAAGTCATGTGTTAGAAAAAATCAAATCAAAGAAAGCAATATTTAGGGGAATACAAAATAGGATTCAAGCCACAGTGAAAATGGATTTGAAAAACTTTAGTTGCTGATTTCAAATACTACATTAGTAATAAAATTTAAACTTAGGTAAATATTTCATTTGTGGTAAATGCCACAGTCATGGGGATAGTAGTATAATTCATGGAAATTTTACAGCTACAAATAGATGCAATAACCTTTTCATGGCTTGTTTGTAATTGTTCTGGTTGGATACTTCCTTCTCTAGATTTCAATATTGCATCTTGCTTAGCTTTAGTGGGAGCTGCTACAGCGGGCACTATAATTTTCTCAGTTTCTTCCCTGATCTCGTGGTTACAGGGGGAAAAATATAAAATTTCACATGAAGAAAATTATAGGTACTTTACTAAAATAAGTCTATATTCTGAAATATAATATGTTGACTTTATGACCCTCAAACCACACATGTCCTTGATAGTAAGATTCATCATTTACTCATAGAACTTTTTAAAAATATTTATAGAGTTTCTTAAAATTAGCCTGCATGCAATTTTAATCATGAAATTCTAGAGGATGATTAGATGTTAACAATAAGAATTTGAAAATAATAGTGAAGAGATCAGTGGGTGGGGAAAGGAACAAGTAATAGTAACAACAGTAAATAATTTGGTTTTTAGTTTCCAATTGTTCACCTAAAAATAGATTTGATTAATAACTTCTCATACGTAAAAAATTCTGAGATGTGGTATTAATGTATTACAATAGGGGATTTCATTTGAGATGTGGTATTAATGTATTATAACAGGGGTTTCACACTTGGGACAGCAATAGTCACCTTTCCATGAGTAACTTGGATTTGTTCTTGTCTAGTAGCCATTCCTTCTCTAGTTCTCAGTACTGTTTCTTGTTCTGTGGCTTTAGCAGTAGCAACTGCTATTGTAGACAAGGCAGTTTTCTCAGCTTCCTTTCTCATCTGATTATTACAGTAAAATCAAGGTTTAAGTTTTACCAGACTTCAAATGCACACAATGTGACCCTCTTCCCCCCTCCACGTGGGGATGCAAAATGAAGTTATTCAGGGTTAAAACACAAGAGAAATTAACTTTCATTTGACAGTATCTGCATATAGTGACCGAGAATCACATCACAAAACTTAGAAGTGTTAGCTATTTTAAAAATCTCTGGGTGATTCCTTACACTGTTTTTTTAAAAATTAAGCTAAAGTGCTAATCTTCATGCAAAGAACTATTATGAATAAACTGAATAACAAACACCATCCAGGGATGAAAATCAAATGTGCAAAAAATGGTAATCAGTCTCACATTCATATTTTTTAAATTGGGGATTTAAAAAGGAAAATACAGATTAATAATTCATACCGTGTAGTAGTTAATGGTTTACTAGTAATTAGTTTAAGGGTAACCTTTTCACGTCTCGAATATCTATATTCACCTTTTCCTGAGTTATTTGAACTTGCTCTCTTTTGGTGCTGATGCCTTCTCTACTTCTTGATACTAAATCTTGCTCTTTGACTTTGGGTGTGGCAACTATGACTTTAGGTACCACTGTTTTCCTAGTTTCCTTCATCATCTGGTAATATGGTGGAAAAAAGTGAGAAATAGTCATTAAACATCATAAACCTCTAAGAAAAGAAACCAAACTCAAAGATGAGGAAGGAAACAAAATTCCTTCCTGTTCAAGGACATTTTGCTTTGATTATCCATACCATTTCACTGGGAAAAAAAATCAAAATAATATGTTTAATTTAAAACAAAAATGTGATTTAGCAATAACAGACCAATACGTGCTATTTCTCTTTCTCACATCATGAATATAAACTGTGGGAAATTCCAGTTGAGCCATCAACAGCGTATCATTTTGTGTATTACCAACTGATTTGTATAGGTACACTAGAATCTACTTCCACAGGAAGACATTTCAGTGAATCATATTGTCATATTAGTAACAATCCAAAAAGTCTTAAAGTTAGGCGTGCATAGTGACAGTGAAAGCCAGATGGGTGGCCAAGACTCATTAGAGATTTCTGAAGGCGTTTTCTGCTTATGAGAAGAGGAGAAGTAAAAAAGTGATGATTAGGACCCATGATGAAAAGTAGGTGGCTTGCAAATGAAATGGTGCATGAGTGGCTTGCACGTCACCAGGGAGCCATCACCTTTTCCTGCGTTAGGTGCATTTCATCTTGTTGTGCGGCAGTTTCTTCTTGAACTCCCATCAGGGTTTCTACTGTTGAGGATTTTGCCGCAGCAACTACCAGCATGGCTGCTGCGGTTGTCTCAGTTTCGTGCCTTATCTGATTTGAGGGTAAAATAATGATTTGAGTTGCAAAAGGTACAAAAGAAAGTGCAGGATGAGTGTGCAACACTTGGGAGAATGCAGAAGTCGCAGTGATGGGGAAACATCACAATCCCACTTCAGGGGCGTACTTCACGTTTTTGTGATTAGAGAAACACTTTTGTTTTCCTGAGGAATAGGCTCCTCTTCTGCGCACCTGTCTGTAGCAAGTCAATCTAGAACTGAGAAGGGCCCATCTCTGAGACACGGTCAGACCTCAGGAGACCCAGTGAGTGGCCACTGCTAAATGTCTGTGAAACTGCGTCCTGGCCGATTTTCCAGTCACAGCATCGCAGAGGCCACAGGCATTCCTGTGCCCTAGATTACACCTAATAGGTAGGGTTCTAAGCTGTATTCAAAATCTTTCATTCACAGGGAGGAGGGGGAATCCAACCGGCAGTGTCTGACCAGCCTTTCCGGTGTTTTGTGAGCTTACTTGGGCATTTTTTAAAAATTAACTCTAGGTCAACAAAGAACCATAAGCCGGCGCCGTGGCTCAATAGGCTAATCCTCTGCCTGCGGCGCCGGCACACCGGGTTCTAGTCCCGGTTGGGGTGCCGGATTCTGTCCCGGTTGCCCCTCTTCCAGGCCAGCTCTCTGCTATGGCCAGGGAGTGCAGTGGAGGATGGCCCAGGTGCTTGGGCCCTGCACCCCATGGGAGACCAGGAAAAGCACCTGGCTCCTGGCTCCTGCCATCGGATCAGCGCGGTGCACCGGCTGCAGCGGCGGCCATTGGAGGGTGAACCAACGGCAAAAGGAAGACCTTTCTCTCTGTCTCTCTCTCTCACTGTCCACTCTGCCTGTCAAAAAAAAAAAAAAAAAAAAAAAAAAAAAAAAAAAAAACAAAGAACCATAGAGCAACAAAAATGAGCACAGGTGCTCCCCAAAATCTGCGGGTGGGAGGGACGTTATGGGGGGGGGAAGCCATTGTAACCCCTAAGCTGAACTTTGGAAATTTATACTCATTAAATAAAAGTTTAAAAAAAATAAAGAAATGCCTCTCTCCTGATACTTTATAAGGCTTGATTTCACAGATGAAAGAGAAATGGGTTTTGGTGAAATTGTCCTTAAATTGTTCTTTGACACAAATTCAGCAAACACTTCATGGTCTTTTTTTTTTTTTTTTATTAAATCAACCAGAAATTAAGGGCATTTTCTGAAAGTGCTGGTATTCTTTGATAGTTAGCATTTTTCACTGAAAATTGTGCTACTTGTTTGGAGTATTTATGGCTGTGACATGTGTATGTGTTTGAGCGTGAAAATGCACACTTTTAAGTTTCCCATCTATATGAAGTTCATATGTTATAATGTCAATGACTAAGGTATCAAACTGTATGTGAAAAAACTGACTAAATGGCCTGGGGTGGAACCTATCTCCTGCTGCCGTGTGTACCAGAAAGTCCACAGATGTGCCCCATACCAATCTAATCGACAGGGAATCTGCCTCGAATTGATCAACGTGTGGAAACAGTACAATGAGAACAGAATTTCCATCATGAAACAGCGTCATAGATAGACACAGAGAAACAACAAAAAGAAAATACACAACACAAAACTCCTCTATTCTGAGGTTTTTGTCACAAGCTACATGCAGCTGTCTGGAATTTGAGATTCGTCAACAAACTACAAGGCATTTACAAAATTGGACTTACTGTTTCTTGAGTTATTTGCTTTTGTTCTTGTTTTGTAGTAATTTCTCCAGTAATTCTAGTTTCTTGTTCTTTGGCTTTAGCTGCGGAAATTACTACCTTTGGTACAAATGCTTTTTCAGTTTCTTTTCTTAGCTGCAATCGACAATAAAAATAGAAGCTCATTGTTTCCTGATTGCTAATGGATAACACTGCTTAATAAATACAATAAAACAGGAATTTGAAGGAGTAAAATCTCTTCTCCAGAGATGTCACTAAACAAAACGATTTCATGTTCAGCAATATGCCTATGCTCTTTTGCTACATATGCCATAAACTAGGTTGCTTAAATGATAGATATATGGCAATATTACTGCATGCTAATTCTATCCTCTAAAGGTAATCTTACAGCATAGGTTAGAATGGAGGGCCTAGGAAGTAATTTTGTCTGACCATTTTATTTTATATATTAAAATCAATCACAGCTAATTTATAATCTGCATTTATGCAATACTGTTTTGCAAATTTTCCTAAATACTGTGATGGTTTAGAATACCAAGATTTACTTTTCTTCAACTGAGACATTATGGGGAGAAAAATTTCATGCATATGCTAGACAAAATATTTTCCAACTCCTTAACCCTCCAAAAGGGATTCTTTCAATCTGAACACCCAAGAAGTGTGTTGTGAGGTCAGTTTTCCCATTTTGCCTCCTTGCCATTCTCAGATATCTCACTGCTGAAACACAGGCTCTCTGGGCGGAAAAGGAACTGAGAATTCCTCTTTTCAAATCACCCAACTGAAAATTTGGCTCCATTGGCCACTTGTCCTACCAACTGACCTTGTCCAATCTATCCCAAAATGCCTTCCACTCATGGAGCTGTCTTTCACACTTTTCCTGGTCATTTGGCCTCCTACGGCCACGCTGTCCATCCTGTTTCAAACTCATGGGCAAATGTCCTGTGAAGCAGCCAGGAAGTAGCTGCAAGCTTTTTAAAGCAAAGGGCATTCCGTGTTCTCTTGTATCGTCCCTGTTCCCACCTCCATATCTATTTCTCCCTCCTGGTTTCAATCCCCTCCCCACAGGCACGTAGTCAATGTATGTGAGATGCTCTGTCTGCCCCTAGTGTGTAGCCACAGAGGTCACTTCCAGCTACACAATGGAGCATTCAGTGACTCTATGGGACTAGGAATGTACACCTACAAGGGGATGACCCAAGGAACAACCCCCTTCAGAGTGAAAATTATTATTTGTGTTGACACATGTAAAAACAGCAACAAATTTCCAATCCAAAACCATTTTCACCTGCTCATGAGTTATGTGCATCTGCTCTTGCTTGGTTGTAATTATTTCTCTGGTTCTTGATTTTAATTCTTGTTCTTTGGCTTTATCGGCGGCCACTACTACCTTAGACACGGCAATCTTCTCCGCCTCCTTTCTCACCTGATTTTCATAGAGAAAAGAAGGAAACACTTTAATGTACCTTGCATAAAAGGCTACACTCATACATCAGGACTAAGACATAAATGTCACACAAGAGAGGATAAAGAGGAAAGCTGGAGTGATTTTGGACTATAATAGAAAATCTATTCAAATATGAGGGGAAATTATGCTGGATTTATAACACTTTTCAGCCTTGAATCAAGTGTTCCATTTATTTTGAGGAAAGGAAAAGCCAATGTCCTTTGGGGAAGCTTAGATAAATGAAAAGGCTGCCCTGAAATAATGGATTCCATGCCCAGCTCCTAGAGCCGCTCAAGTCCAGGTTCAACGGGGCTCTAGCTTTCCTGCTTGGGCCAGGAGTAGTCCTTCACTGGTTGGAACACCTTTGGGAGCTCAGTCTACTTTTGCTCAGACAATTCTAAAAGTCTGGGCCATCTCGGGCTCAGTGCTGTCTTCGAGATGATTTGAGCACTGGGCTATGGTGAGACCCAAGCTTGCACAGCTGGGTGAACAGCGTCTGCCTGAATACGCACGGAAGGATGTGGCTCTGGGATGCTCTCGGGCAGCCTGGTGCATACCTGTTCCTGAGCAGGTTGGATGTGCACGGCAGTCGTGGTTGTCCTCTGAGCAGTCTGCTCTACAGCACTGATAACGGGTTCTCTCACTCGGGCCATATCAACAGCAGCAACAACAGTTGCAACAGCTGCGCTTTTGTCAGCTTCTTGTTTCACCTAGATAGGATGTGCCCAAGAACATTGCTTTGTTAAAGGGTACGTCTGGTAGAAAATAGAAAGGCACAAGAGAGGGCTGCTGGCATTGTGGTGCCACTGGTGAAGCTGCTGCCTGCCACACCTGCATCCCACAAGAATACTGGTTCAAGTCCTGGCTGCTTCACTTCTGACCCAGCTCCCTGCTAGTGTGCCTGGGAAAGCAGCAGAGGATGGCCCAAGCAGTAGGTGGATGCCTGACACCCACATAGGAGACCTAGGTGGAGTTTAGGCTCCTGGCTTTGGCCTGGCTCAGCTCCAGCTGTTGCAGCCGTTTGGGGATGGAACCACTGGATGGAAGATCTCCCTCCCTCTCTCTCCCCCTCTCTGTAACTCTGCATTTGAAAAAAAAAAAAATTAAGGCACAATGGAAACCCAGTCATCCAGAGAAAAATGTGCTCAGACCTAAGCACTGATCATTGCCACAAGACAGAGTCTGTGTCATTGCAACCTACCGTTTATGTAAACCCCACAGATGAGCATGTTTGTGCCAACTAAAAAAAAAAAAATGATTTTACAGAGCATGAAATTCAAATGTGCTCTCCAGCTTGGGTTATATTTTTGAGTTTGCAGGCATTTTGCTCCAACCTATGCTGAGCTTCACAGCAGGAACTCACAGAGCAGCCCATGAACCACAGAAGGAGGGCGCAGCTCTGCCAGTACCTCTTTAGCACCAGTAGCAACAGCTCCAGCTGCAAAGGCAGCACTGGTGGACACGGCGGCAGCAGCGCCCGCAGCTCCGGTGATGGTCACCTGCTCCTGGAGCCCGTATCTCCCCTCCCATCTCTCTTCTCTCCTGATCTCAGTGGAGCTCGTCATCGTTGTCTCTCTCATCTCGGCCTCAGTGGAGGAGGCCACATAGCCCTCCTGCTTCCAGGGGGGAGGCACCTCGGGGCCTGTGGCCATCGTGGTTGTCTGAGTCTTACGGACGAGTAACGGTGACTTCACAGATCTGATGGGGGACGTGGAGATCCTCCCAGCGGGGGACACAGACCTGAAACCCAAATAGCAGAAGTTTGAATGCCAAGGCCAGGAATTCCGGGGTCATCGGATTTGAATAATGGGTGAGAATCTGGAAGTGCGTGAAAGCAAAGTTGTAAAACCTGTGCCTGGCCGGCGCCGCGACTCACGAGGCTAATCCTCTGCCTACGGCGCCGGCACCCAGGGTTCTAGTCCCGGTCGGGGCGCCAGATTCTGTCCTGGTTGCTCCTCTTTCAGGCCAGCTCTCTGCTGTGGCCCAGGAGGGCAGTGCAGGATGACCCAAGTGTTTGGGCCCCTGCACCCACATGGGAGACCAGGAGGAAGCACCTGGCTCCTGGCTTCAGATCAGCGCAGCACGCTGGCTGTGGCGGCCATTTGGGGGGTGAACCAATGGAAGGAGGACCTGTCTCTCTGTCTCTCTCTCTCTCTCACTGTCTAACTCTGTCAAAAATGAATAAATAAATAATAAAATATAAAACCTGTGTCTAGATAACCTATTCAGAGAGTAAATAATGTTCTTGAAACTCATTTGCTTTAAATCTCAATAAGCCTTATCTGCTGTAACCCTGTAAGGGACTTACACTTAATTCTAAAAAAGCTAAAGAAACATTCTGTGCCCTGTCCCAATTTTCCACACTCAGAAAGAAAAATCAGGACACCAAGAGGTGATTTGCTAGGACCAGCCCAGAAAGGACACAGTGAGTCGCACACTAAATTTCTCTGGATTGTCAATTCTGGGGACCAAAGAACATGAAGCAGGTGTTGGAGTGGAGAAAGGTTTCTGCAGTCACTCCAGTTTAGCCTTTTCCTGATTTTCCCTCTGGATTCTCCACAGCCCTCAGCAGGTCAATATGATGGTGCTTCCTGGCCAGGAAAGATTTCTCCCGAAGCTTCGTACAGAGCCCTTGTGGCTGAGTAACACACTTTGCAAACTGCTGCTCCGTTCAAGGTGTTTGTGGGTTGCTTTGAGAATTTTCCTGTTCTTGTTTACATCCACGTTCATATTTACTCAGGACTTCTTTTAAATCATCTTAGACTATCTTGGGGGCTGTCTGGCTAATTTAAAACATAGAATTTTTATAGTTTTTTTTTTTTTGTTAAATTGATAGAGTGATTTCTTCCAAGATTGTTTTTATTTTTTGCTTCTTAGGTAGAGAATATGGGCACTAAACTCCAGCACTAATAGCCAAAAAAGGGTTTTAGCAACAATGATGGGCATTCATCATCTATTTTATAATTAAATGTTTCAAAACTAATTTAATTCTTAAAATGCTTTATTACATATTTCTCCTCTAGGTGGTAGTATTGCCTTATCATTGCATTTTACTTATTCCACGTGTAAGAAAATATTTATAAATGTACTCTGGCTCCACATAGGATACTGAGTTTACATTGATTATAAATGAAACAATTATTCTAATTAAGCTAGGGTACAGTAGGTATTTGCTCTAAATTATCAACTAACTTAATAGTATATTACAGTATTGACCAGTACCCTGAAGAAATGTTTAGTCATCTTCTTGAAGTAGGTATTTTTTTCTTTTTCTTTTTCAGATAATCAACTTACATTTTATAAATGAAGTGGTAATCAAACTAAAGGGAGATCTAGGGAACAGGCTCTATTCTGAACTTATTTCCTTACAAATACAACAAAGACCAAGTTAAAATAATGTAGGGTATTTGCCAATGGAAGAAAAGCAAAGAGACGTGCATTTCAAGTGTGCTTTGTTCTTACTATACCTAGAAAAGTGGTTTTAATTCAAAAAAGAGTTAGAGACATGACAAGTCATTAGCAGCAGGCTGCAGGTAAGCCCATAACTGTGAAAATCAGTGTAATTTGAGTCATTACAAGAGAGTGCTTATTTCTGCACTTACAATAAAAATCATTACCTGGTCACAGCTAGGTACAATGCACCTTATTCAATGAAGTATGTTTGCCTTATTCTACAACAAAAGTCAAAAATAAATTACGAAACATTTTGGAAAGTAGTCTATTTTGGATAACTATTACTTTCTCTGCAAATTGGCATTTTTATTTCCTATTTTAAAGCAAATAATTTGGATGGTTATTAATGAACTTTCAGAACTGCTAAGATAGTCACAATGTTCCATGGGATTTGGAAAACTCCAATTCTCCATGATCCTTTGACTTGGACTAAAATACAGTGAGGTGGTTATCTCCCCCAGGAATCACATCTTGGCCTCTTGTGATTTTGTGGTGTGCAAACTTGTAGTTAGCCTGAGACTGAACACAATTTGAAAATTTGATTGCTAGATAGGTTTTTTAAACTGAGGTTTCTGTGTAAAGTTTCTTGTTAGTGTTGGCAACATCTTGAGTCAAGTGGCCAAAATAATAAATATTGGAAAAAAGCTAGCATTTTTCCATGTTTTTATTGTATATTTACATTCCATTTTGTGTGAAATACTTGTTTGGATCTCTTGTTTATTTTTTTCAATGGTGTTGTTTTTATTTTCCCTTTAAAAATTCAGTTTTGATGCACCTGATACATGAGTTCATTGTTTATCACAAGTGTTGCAAACATTCCCGCCAGGTCTGCTGCTTTCATTTTGCTTGTTTGTATGGTCTTAGCCAAGCGTATGCGTGAGGTGTGTAAGTTACACACTGTTCCTCCTCTGCAGCACTTCACACTTTGTATGTTTACTATGATGCTTTTATGGTAGAGACAATGGCGTATCTGAGCAAGAAGCACCTTTAGAATTTATTCACAAAAGCACTATGTGGCCTAGCAATGACTTTACTTTTGCCATACATACATTTTTGTCTTCATGAAACTGAGTGTCTAAATCCATCTTCAAAAATTCCCAACCATGTTTTCCCAATGTTTGGTCTCATGACCTTTTTTGTTATTTTCTAATTTAAGTCTCCAATCAAACTGAGATTCACTTCATAAATGGCATGAATTAAAGGTTTGTGTTTGCTTTCTTCCAGATACATAGTTAAGTGGGCCAGCATTCTTTATCTTCCCTCCACTATCTGGATTGAAAGACCACTTTGATTAAAAAGTAGGCTCCCTCTGTCTGTGGATTGATTTCTAGACTCTGTTCAGCTTCTCTGTTGTATTCTTCCATTTATTTGCCAATATCATACCATTGTGATTAGAATAATTTCACAGTAACTTTGAATATTTTTAAAGTCAACTATCTTGTTATTGTTTCTTTACAGATTTTCTTGTCAGGAGAACTTTCTCCACGTTTGTTTTTTGTTTATTTCTTTTAAATTGATCAAGAAACACTTTCCTGTTTGCTCAAATTTTTCACGCTTCAATTCATATTAAAACTTCTTAGCATTAAACTAAATCCCAAAGTTTCAAATTGGCTGTGGAGAATCTATACTCGATTATATCATTTCTGTGGTTCATGAAAATGCATATTTTTATGAGCAACTATGATTGGATTTCAACACCTTTGCACCAAAATAGACATCTTTTAATTTAATTTTTTGACAAGCTTTTTAAAGTACCCTTGTATCTCTAAATTAACTAGGCCTAAAATTGATTTTACTTTCCATATAAAATATGATAAGAACATGCATTATTTTGAAGGTTTCACTTATTACCTGAGTACAAGAACATTTATAAAATTATTTGCAACACACTGTCTCATTGAGTCTTCCCAACACACCTTGAGATCATTTTACTGAAATTCTTTAAGTTACAGTTGATCCAAACAAGGCCTCAAAAAACCTGCTTTAGTTACTTATTAACAGTATTAGTGATAACAATTATTAGATATTTTGAGTATTTAGTGGGATAATATATAGGTATTTCCAATCAAATGTCCAGTGGAGAAGTGATCAAGGTGTAGGAGTGATCATTTTACTGTAAGTATTGCCCTAGATGAAACCACTACCAAGATTCAACTCTAAGTCCTGAGCTCTTCTCATTTCACTGCTATTTTTTGGCCTCTAAAACAGCTACTTAGTAAATAGAATATAGATAAGAATTCAATTAAAGTTTATAATGTTCTTCATTTCACCTCCGAACAGTGGGGATTTCTGAAAACCATATTCAGTAACATCTTGGTTCACCTCCTTTATCACATGCTACATTTTTTGTTGTTGTTTGCATGAAACCTTCTCTGAAAATGCGTAACCATCTGATCTCTTTAAGAAGACTCACCTGACAGGAGATGGGGTCGGTGCCCGCACGTGTCTGACCGGGGAAGGGGAGTGTCTGATTGGCGACGGGGACTGCTGTCGAGCCAGCTGTGCTTTGGCGGCAATGGACGGTGGAGTTGGAGACCTTGACTTTGGCTTTGGAGGGATCCTGGGTGGTGTTTTATGTGGCAGCTGTTGCCCGGTGGCACCGTCTACCACCATCTCAACTGTTGCGATTGATCTGGCGTCAAAGTGGGCTTCAATCTTCTGTAACAAAATAAAACAGAGTCCACATTGAGGAGAACTAGCCAGGGAAGTAACAAGACTGAAATGCTCAAAACACGACAGTCTGAAAATACCTTTTCAATTCGGGTTTGTCTTGTTTCTGAAATCTGAGCAGTCGAAACAATTGTCTTTGTCCTTTTAGCGGGTACTACTTCTTCACCTATAGCAGGAGAAACAATATTTAGGATGGGTGAGCCAAAGTACCCATTTTAAAAAGAGATTCTGTTCATTTGGACTATATGTCAATATGATTTTCTAGGTGTTCCAATGGAGAAAAATACAAGAAATCTTGGATTTCACGTGAATATAGATTCGGTTTAAATATAAAAATGTTCATTGTTCGATAAGAATTTACTTAGGACCATTTTAAAATAAATTCCATTATTTGCTGGTCACTTGGAAATACAGATCGCCTGCCTAGTTGAAACACCACCCAGGTTATAACGGGGTGAGTGCAGACTGCTTCAGTACAAAGCTCCTGCTTAAAATCAGAGACACTTTTACATGGCTGTCTTTTACTGTACAGCCTCTCCAGGGCTGTAAAGGGCTGCCGGTGGGTTCCAGGCATCCCTCTCTCTTCTCCCTCTTCCTCAGCCTCCAGCACATACCTTGAACCAGCAATTCGGCAGTCGAAGTAGCTCTTCCAACGCTATTGGTGGCATTTACTGAATAGGTTCCGGAGTCCTCGGGGTACGCTTCCGCAATCAGTAAGCTGTAGAGGTCGCCTTCTTGTGAAATTTGGAAATCAAGGGAGCTCTGGATTTCGGCTCCGTCCCGATAGAACTTCACCACAGGTGTAGGGATTCCAGTCACTCTCACTTGGAGTCGCACTTGGCTTCCTTGTCTCACGGTCATGCTCTGCAGTCGTTGAACAAAGTTGGGTGGCGCTGTCTCTGCTGCAGGGAGAAGAGAAGGAAGTCAGACTAGATGCCCGTGCCCTTCCAGTGGGGTGGTTTTTTTTTTTTTAGTTTTTTTTTTTTTAATTTTTTTTTTTTTTTTTTTTGACAGGCAGAGTGGACAGTGAGAGAGAAAGAGACAGAGAGAAAGGTCTTCCTTTGCCGTTGGTTCACCCTCCAATGGCCGCCGCGGCCGGCGTGCTACGGCCGGCACATCGCTCTGATGCAAAGGCAGGAGCCAGGTACTTATCCTGGTCTCCCATGGGGTGCAGGGCCCAAGCACCTGGGCCATCCTCCACTGCACTCCCTGGCCACAGCAGAGAGCTGGCCTGGAAGAGGGGCAACCGGGACAGAATCCGGCGCCCCAACCGGGACTAGAACCCGGTGTGCCGGCGCCGCAAGGCGGAGGATTAGCCTATTGAGCCATGGCGCCGGCCCCAGCGGGGTATTTTTAAACAGTCACAACTCTTACTCCAAACCAGGCAGCGACTCACTGTTCCAAAGACCTTCCACGGTCCTTGAACCCTGCTCACTCAGCAGATGGCAGCATCAGTGGGCCAGGTAATGGAGAAGTCTCTCCAGCCACCATATTTAGTTCATTTGCTTTGCTTTGCTTAGAAGATCTAGGCCATCACATTTTGTTGTCATTTTAGAGAAAAAGCCTAGATCCTCTTATAACATTTATAGGGATCTTTCTGGCATTTCCTCCCGTATTGATGCATTAAGGCGAATTTGCACATTTCAGCAAGTTGCATTAAAATGAATGCCAGTGGTTGGTAGGATGGGTGCACCTGTGACTTACAGAATAATTAAATTTTTATTTCATTAAAAAAAAAAAACCAAATCTTCTCTAACTTGATCGGTATTCAAATAACCCAAATATTTACTTCAATTTAAAATGTTAATCCCAATAATGACATGATTTCATGTTAATTATGCTACAGAAAGGGATTTTTATCTTGGTTAATTATGTTGAAAGAAATTTTTTATGAGATGAATGAGGAGAGTGAATGGGATTAAGTTTGACATGATTTTGAGTAATAAACAACAGCAGATGCTGCCAAGCCTGCACTCTTCCTGTCTCCGAGTCGTACGGCTGCATGCAGAAGTTCAGACCTGACGCTACCTGGTGTGCCTTCTGTTGTGGACAATTCTAGCCCTACGGTGGCACACATTGTTGACAATGTAGCTTATTGGATAAATTGGATGAATGTACCCAGTTCATATAAGACCTTGTTATGTAATATGTAAAAATCATGTATATTCTAGTGTCTTAACCATGTCATAAAAGATGAAGAAAAACAATGCAGTCTACTAAGACTGGTGATAACTTTTCTGGGGAAACTATCACCCATTTGAATAATAAGCACTTGCCTTTTCCTGGGTCTGTTTGTTGTACAATTTTTAGCGTTTCTTGCATGGGGGGTGGTCTACGGACCACCTGCTTCAGGAACCATTTGGACAAGTTCCTAGAGACGTGTGTGTGAGGCACGCGCATGCGCACGCGCGCGCGCACACACACACACACACACACACTGTATCTTATTCTTTACAAGGACTATAAACAAAATACAAATGCTACTTGCTGAGGAAAATGGCTTTTGTATTTCCTTAATATACTTTTGAATATTTAATGTGCATATGGAGAAACTGATTCTCAGCCACTTTAGTGCTGTATTCCGAGCGACATTAAGTTGCACAAACAGCTTTGTTACAAAATCAGCCACCCATGGGCCCCCTTCTGGGGGTGGAGCTATGCTAACTGTGCTCCTAGCTCTTCCTAGACTTGCTGCTGCGTGCGGCAGGAGCAGAGGGCGGGCAGGGCCCTCTGTGCATTCATACCTGTCACGAGAAGCTCAGCAGTACTAGTCGCTTGTCCAGATCCATTGGTGGCTCTCAGGGAGTAGCGTCCACTGTTGGCTTTAGTCACGGCGGGGATCGTCAGTTTAGCGCGGCCATCGCTAAAGGAGATCTGCACGCCGGGCAGCGTGGAAGTGGAAATCACCTGGCCATCCCTAAACCAGCTCACCTCAGGAACTGGGAAACCTGGAGGAGAAGAACAGGCCATGCCGACAGATGAGTGGGCACCGCCAAGTCCCCTGCTCTTCCCAGTCTACTCACTGCCTGTGCTCACCCGTGACAGCTATCCATATTGGAATATCCAGATTGTCATGATGATGACAACCTGACAGTCTCGGGACAGAAATATTGACCTGCAGGCCATCAGGAAGGCCTGCGGGTACGAGCAGAGGCCAATGCCTTCCACGTATAAGGCAGGAAGCTGAGGCCAAGAGCAGCTTGATAATTTCCCCGGGGTCCCTCAGCTAGCAGAGGCACACGGGTGTCCACTTCCCACCCTCATGCCCAGCACTCCCTCTGATGCAACTTAACAGACATCATTGCAGTCCTCAAAGGGATTTACAAACATGAAGAGCCAAGAAAACTTTGGCAGAAAAAGGACTGGTGTCCACTTTGAAAACAAATGAGGAACAGAGACCGTGGTGGGGTCTAACAGTCCTACCTGACACGCCCAGAAGGGCACACTCATCTCCCTGCTATGTGGTTATGGGGCACCGTGCTCCTGAGCCTCTCTGCTCACACAAGTGCCATCAGTAAGAAATACTGTGATGGGGAGAGTTACTTTCTCAGATGAGCAGTGACTAAGCCAAACCTAGTGTTCTAGAACTACTCAGAATCGGAATCCCAAATTCTCTCCTCCCACTGTAGATGGCAGCCTGAAGAGCTCTATGTTCATATTTGACATTTTAGGTGTATCAAAGCTCTGGGCAATCAGAAGGTCTGAGGCACGTTCAGAGCGTGGTTATTGGGCATTCGGCACCAAGGCTGTCACTCTATTTCCTCAAGCTAGGGCACGAAGACAACTGAAAGTTTATTTTGTTGTCTTTCACTAACCCGTCTCCCACGACGGCTGAGTGAATAGTTTATTATCCTAATTCATGGGTATTAAACTCATGGGTAGAATACCACTGAAGGTCTTAAGGTGCTTTGCAAAGAATTTCTGAGCACACTGTGTGAAGAAGCAAGGCACTATGAAGAGGCCAGACTCACTGCTCCACAGCAGGCCCGTTCCCTGTGAGGCCGCACGTGCTCGGCTCAGCTCAGAAGCTACTGTGTACTCAGTACAGGATGAATGAGAGAACTATCTGGAAGTCAGTACGTCTGTCATGCATCAGGAGGATGGGCTTGGTCTCTCTGTGCAGTGTAAAGTGTTA
This sequence comes from Oryctolagus cuniculus, assembly GCF_964237555.1. Taxonomy (NCBI): domain Eukaryota; kingdom Metazoa; phylum Chordata; class Mammalia; order Lagomorpha; family Leporidae; genus Oryctolagus; species Oryctolagus cuniculus. The sequence continues at coordinate 62,295,655 of NC_091434.1, read as the reverse complement.
TCCAGTTATGAGTAAAATTGGTGTATGAAATAGAAAAGGAAAGAAGAGGGAGAAATCTTATTTTATCTCTTTATTACAAGTCATACAATGAAGGAAAAAAGGGTCCGTGCAACACAGAGATGCACAAAATTAAAGATAGAGCATAACTTTTGGTTAACCCATATAATCTTACAAGGCAGTTACATGTCTGTGGAAGGATGCAGTATTGATTAAACAATTTTGAAATTATTTACAATATAGTTCATAGACTGCCCTCATTTTTTCACAAATTGACAGGTCCTAAAAATCATGCATTTTCTGGAACCACCCATAAACTGAGTTACAAAGAGGGAAAACAAGGTATAAGAAGAGATACAGCTGCTCTTTTCCTTTGTGGCTAGAGATGTTTTATTTTTAAAATTAAAATCATTTAACTACAAATAAAATTCTAGAGTCAATGTTTGCTTCCTTTGGATGTAGACACGAGAGAGGCATATATTATTTCTTGTTCTCATTTCAAGATAATTGCTAAGTCTTTTAGTTGCCTAGAATCAGCTAATAAAGACTAGAAATAAAGGAATAGAATAATTAGTATTTAACTCAATACTGCCTTTGAAGAAAGCTGGATGCACTATTTCCCACATAAAACAACTCAAATTCAGGGGCACAAAACACTCAGTCCAGACTCCCTACCCCATAGTCCCTTGGCTGGTCTTTGATAGCCTAGAGTTCTTGGCTTCTAGTCTAGCTCTGAAGTTGAACCCAAATACAAAATGACCGAATACGGTCCTACTTAGCTGCTAGATTCTGACAGTGATTTCAACCCAATGCTAATTATTTTTGTGAAATCATCATTATGAATAAAACATTTTCAAGCCATTATATTGTCAGATTTTGTCAGTACTCTGTGAACAGTATACCCTTAAGCTAACCTTTCCCTACTGCTGGACCAATTTTACAAAGTAAAAGCCAGGCTTAAAGGTGGTGCCAAGTCCTACAGCTGGAGAAGAAGCCAAGGAATGAAGCAGAAGCAGGCAGGTGAGAGCTTACCACTAACGTGAGCCTCAAAGGTTGCGGCACTACCCTCCAGTACCACAACACTTTGTAACGGCTGCGTAAACGTCGGTGCTTGAGTGGTCATCTTTTTAGGCACTCTGAAAGGGAACAGAAAAGAACAGAGGATGTCACAGATGGTGGCCACTCTGCCGCTATGTGAAGATGGCAGAGGCTCAGGTTCCTCCCCATGTCATGCATAGATCATCCCCTTTGTGGCTTGAATTTGAACCTTTGCCCTCTGAGTGGATGAGAAATCTAAGTAAAAATGTCTGTGGGCAACTGGCATTCTTTTTTTTTTTTTTTTAAGCCAAACACAGCAAGGAGGTGTCCCCTAAAGGTCAAAGAGAACATTCAGTGTTCCCAATAGTAGAGAATTGGGATGAGAGATTTAAAAAAAGGGAGAACTGGATAATGCACAGTAGTGAAGGGTAATTAAGGAAACAAGAGGTGTGGAAAATGCAAAATGAATTGCTGTATTGGCTTAATAGGGAAGAGAATTATTTAAAAAATTTTTCCTTCTTCCTTAAATTCTTCACTCATTCTAATTTTATAAAGTTAATGTTGATCCAGGCATTATCAGCTTACATAAAAGAATCATCAAAATAAAAAATGTGAACTTTGCAATTCTTTTCCTGAGAGAAAAGCTTTGGCAAGCCTTATCCAGTTATGCAAACTCTTGTAGCAGGATACAGTGCTGCTTCTAAATGTTTCTTCATATGGTAACTGTGCAATAAATGTTGTTACTGCTAAAGAAAATATTCAGAAAAAAAGTTAGCAGACCAAAACTTATTACAGATCTGAAAGAAAAATGGTGGCTTGAGTTCCTAATTTGGGACGACCTGCAAACCCTGAAACATGTGAGGCAGGGCAGTAAGGCAGAGAAGTGCAAAGACCTCTGCCTTTGTAATGTAAAATAGTTGCCATCCAAGAGGTGAATTTAACATTTCAGCCAAGTTCATTGGTTAAGCAGAAGAAAGCACTTAGTGTATTGGTTTTAGAGAGGTTATATGACAATTTCTGGTGCATAAATACCAAATCATTCAATGTGACTAGCCGCCATTCTAAAATAAAGACAATTTATCAATTGTTAATTGCTTTATTGTTTTTCTTAAAATCCTGTGTTCACTAAAACTTTCTAGTGTGCAGCTGTGCCTTATTGTAACTTTTTACCTAATTCAAAAAGCAAATGAAAACAGCATTTTCTGAGATAAAATTTATATTTGGAAAATTCACAAACTCTCCAAGAGTTTTCTCGTGAAACTTTTGTGAAGAACTGCTTTCGTAGCATATTATTTTGAAGATGAACGACATTTTGTGTCTAATTTTTCTTGTCTACAAGTTAGCACATCTTCTAAAATGCCGTTTTTAGATAATGTTTAATTATATGTCGATGTATTTACATGCATCTACAATTAGCAATCTCATTCCAGAAAGATGGAAAAACTCAAAGTGTACTTAGAAATTAAAAGCCTTTAAACATTATTTCTTACCCTTCTTTGCATCAATATTTATATAATATATTTGTGAGTGGAATTAAAATGCAAAATGAGGTACCGAATATTTCAGGCAACAAATTCACAGCTGTATTCCAAATCTCTAAATATGTCACAATTAACTGGCCTAAATTGGTCTTATATTCCTATTGTATAGGTAAATGTTGTTGCTTTAGCACTTGCTGCTCAGAGGCCTTTGTCTAATTAGGGCAGAAGGCATGCATCTAAAATGTCATGCTCCTAAAATAAACTCTCGAGTGTTGAGTGACAGCCGGCAAGTGTTCTGTCACTGTGCTGCATCTGATACCTTAGCAGTTGATTCCCTTAAAAAGTCATGGGGTGTAGCTGATACCACACGCGTTTTATCAGAGCTATTCTTGGTGTGCCTCACTTTATCACTGAGTAATATAACCTTGAACATTCTCAACAGACAAAAAGACTCTACAAAAGAAGGAAACATTTCAGACCTGAACTTTTACAATATTAAGGGTATTTAAAGAATTTCAATCACCTGCTGTGCTGGTGCGCGGAAGCATTGAACGTTTTAAAAACTTCACACGTTTTAAAGTAGACTTTACCCAGCAGATTCAAACACTAGGTCCGCTCCAGCAACAAGCAGTTACACAGACACTTCTACATAGGCAGGTAACACACAAGAACAAGAAGAAAGTAGCTACTGTTAGAATAAGAAAAGACGGGCTCACCTGATTTCTCAAGAGTGCCTAAAAAGGGTGGGACTAAGCCCAAGGCAGCTTCTGAAACGACGTCCTATGTAGAGTTGGTTGGTTCGACCATCTCTGACATGAATCGGTGAGCCTCTAAACCTGCAATCCCTACACCCGAGGCGAGGCTGGGAATGCACGACTGCTCAAGAGCCAGAGTCTGGCTGGCCCTTATATTCGCCAGATCTGCTGACAGCCCCATATCCTTAGGGCAGGGCCCTGGATTGATTGGTTCTCCGAAAAGCATGATGGGAGAGGACCTATTTGGTAGTGTCACACACCACCTGTTCTTCTGATTGGCAGGGCTAAATTTAGCACCGCAGAAGAGCCTTTAGCAAGGAAACAGAACTGTATTTAAAGAGTAACGGGTGGAGGCTTAGAGAAGAGCATTTGTCACCAATGTTAGAATCTGACAATGAGGGTCTGAGTAGAAGATGGGACCACGAATGCACTGTGGGCAGTCCTATCAAACAGTCCAAACCTGAGGCCTCTGCTCTGTGAGCCAGCCCCTACTGCTGTTCCCCACCCCCACAGAACCAACCAAAAGGACCTGTCAATCACGACACAGATGAGAAAGGTATCTCATGCATTAGTCTTCATCTTTTTTGAAGAATTGGTTGCTACAAACCTTAGCATTGAAGAGAGTTCTTTTTTACTATCGTCTGCATTTTCCAGAACCCACTTGTACTTTGGGGAGAGTTAAACCAGTATTAATGAACTGAATCCATGGCTCTATAAGAAACAGTGTACAAAGGGAAAATCTGAACCACATTTAAATTTAATCTGTGTAATTCAATGATTTCACTTTCAGATTTAATTTGTGTGTGACATTAATATTTTCAAATATGCATATGCTATTCTTCACTGAGCAGCCAAGTCTTAGGTTTAAGTCATCCATGGGGTTCTTTCCCTGGGCACATGCATGCTGCTTTACTAATCTCTGGAGTTTGCTGTTACTAATGGGAAGTGGTTAGGAGATGATATAGTTGCTATTTCAGGACTGAATTTAATTTCAAGCAAGAGATATTTCAAATACAAAAGAGTATACAAAATATCTTTATAATGGCTCAGTAGAGAGATTTGTTAAACTCTTCTTAGAAGGAAGAAAGTTTTGTTGTTGATAATGGAAAAAGACTTTATCAGCAAAATAAACTAAAATTTCAAAATTTAATTAAATCTTTGTGATTAAAATATTCCATTATAGAAAAATTTGGCCATGCATTAGACTTTGCAACTTTCTGAATATTTCCTATCTTATAATTACATAATTTGCAAGCATGCAGCAGAGCTTCAATTTACTGACAACCAGCGCATGGACAAGATGACACCATATTTAAGTATTTGTATCCTTTATCAAATGGCGGTATCTGAACTGGCAGCATCATTCTGCCCTTGCCTTATAGATTGCATCTGCCAGGATGATTCTGTTTCATTGCTTTGTTCTAAAACAATTTGTTTTTTGTTATATGCTTTGAAAATTATACCCAATAAGAGACTGGTGTCACAGGCAACCTGTCAATCACAAGACAGAGTAACAGAAGTGTAATGTGCCCTTTCTGTTTCAAGTGCTCACCAATTGGCTATTGCAAATGTATTCATGGACATGTTTGTGTGTGTGGCATGCATGTGTATGTACACTTTTAGACTCATCTGGCTTAATGTGAAACACAGTAATGTGTATGTTGTTGGAACTAAAGTAAAACACTTTAATTCTTTCAGGAACCGGAGAGAATAAATAGATGGAATCCTGCAGGTTGTGTTATGTTGACCTAGTATAATACAGGGCAGTCAAGAGCCAGGAAGGCAGATCATATGTTATAAACTAAGTGGAGTGTCTGTCCTTCGGTGCTGTTTGTCTATTCACTGTTGATGAACTTTTCTAAACCTTCAGTGTTGTCAAGATCCTGGCTGTTAAGTATTTACATCCTTGCATGGCATTCAGAGTTAAGAAAAGAAGGAAGAAAGGACATGATCAGAGGAGGAGAGAAAAGACCAGTTGTTGAACAACCAATATGCTGCTCCGGAAAGACGCCTTATTACCGGGCTAGTGAATAGTAAAGGAAGTATACGGTATCGTGGTAGGCATAACTTTTTAAAGCAAATATGCTGCAGTTGTAATTTAGTAAGCTAGCCCAGTGGAAACCAAATACTACACAGATTTGGGAAGTTTGCCGATGCGGTAAGATCTCAATTTACCTCCCTAACAGTGGGGAGGAGCCTCAGAGATAATCCCAAACAGCTGATAATTCACATATACAGCGCACTTAGCTCTGGAATGCATGGTGGTGTGCTCTCTTGGAGCATTATACTCAACACAGTGCCATAAATGTTTAATAAGTACACACTCAGTGCTGAACACTGCGCTCAAGTTTTCTGATTATGAGTTCTATCATTGTTATAGACTCAATAAGTATCCATTGGTTGTTTATTGACTCAACATATATCCATCGAGTGCTGGCTATGTGCCAGGCATTGTGCTAGATGATGGCTAGAGTATGTAAGAGAAAATGGCTATGCTTTCTGTGCTGTTGGAAATCATGATTTGCATGAATACATTTTTTAATCTGTGACTGAGACCAAGACTAGAACACGTACAAAACTCAGGCAGTAACTACCTACATAATTGTTGCTGCCAGACTGCTAATAATACTATAAAGAAGCAATCACCAACAAGAGGACTTTCTAGGAGTCATTTCAAAAGTGCCTACAGTTTTCAAAGCTAATGCAAGAGTCCTTTTTGAGAGAAAAGAGTAAACTTATTGCCTCTTATAACTAAAATCTGTTTGTGTATTCTTATTGTGTTAAATGCAGTTCAGGCACTGGGACTCTAGTAATATATACAACAGACAAAATTCTCTGCCTTCCAGGAGTTTACATTTTAGTAAGCACAATAGATTCTAGTAAAATAATGTCTATAAAAGACTTTCCACTCATAAAATATTTCAAAGCTGAAATATAGGCTTAGTTAGGAGCTATTTTTATACAAATTCAAGAAGGGAAGAATGTGCTGCCCAACAACTTGTTCTAATGCATCTCTGTGTTCCTTGAGTAATAAAGAGAGGCAAAGCTATACTGGGAACATGGGAGGCAAGAAATTACTACTTAAAATTGAAGAGAAGGTGTTTGGTCAGTTATTTTTTCTACTTCTAGTTATACTTGCTTTAGTAGCATGTTCAGGTTCATTGATTTTCACAACTACTTACCAGTGTATTAATAGTTACTAACACATTTAATACCACAATACAAAAATATTATTTCAGAGTTCTAGAACCTTTTCTGATTGTCAACTTTATTAAATAAAAAGACCACAGATTATTTCAGACACAGAGGATGCTTTTATACCAACACAAGAAAGATCTGAGAGTTAAAGCCTTGACTTTCTAAGCAGCACTGACCCCAGGGACATGGGGAACTTCACTCCCACCCTACGTGAGTTGAGGTAACTCAATTGAATCTCTGAGTCTCAGATTTATCAGTTGTAAATTGGGGATCATAATATCCACTTCAAAGAGTTGTTAGGATGATTAAATGACAGAATGAATGTGCCAGTGCCCAGGACAGTGAGAACGAGACATGCTATGCCTGTCATTTTTTTTTTTTTCTGCTTCCAAGTATGACACAAAGACAAAAATTTGTACTTTTGGTAATATTGATTTGATCAATCATCTAACTACCTGGTTGGATATCCAGGACAGTGTTTTCTAAGTGTTTTGGGCTTCTCACTTTGAGAAACCCTAAAGTGAGCTTAGAGAAACACAGGTCATGTCCTTCCCCAAAGGACCTCAGACGGTGACAAGACATTTATATGTGGATTAAAGCAAAGCTGCAGAAATACTGGAGTCTTAAGGGAGAAATAAATGGGTTTCTGGAAGCCTGGCAGAGGAAGCCATAGAGCAGATCAGATCCAACCAGCAGCTGATGCTCCCTGGAGGTCCTATTGCTGTAACTAATGAGCTTCCGCATGCTGAAGGAGGCAGCAGGGCTCTCATTCTCAGGACCTACAGCAGGCACAGCACCCAGGGATTATGGGTTCTTCCAGGGGCAAAAATACTTTTGGGAGCTGAAAAATAAGTTTTTCTCTGAAATAAAAAATATAAAAATAAAAATATTGCATGTTCATTAAATATCTGCAAAGGAAGACATGTCAACTAATTGATTACATTAACATGAGATAATTGGGGACCAGTGCTGTGGCATGGTAGATTGGGCCTCCACCTGCAACATTGGCATCCCACATGGGTGCCGGTTCGAGTCCTGGATGCTCCACTTCCCATCCAGCTCTTTGCTGTGGCCTGGGAAGGAAGAAGATGGCCCAAGTGCTTGTGTCCCTGCACCCACATGGGAGACCTGGAAGAAGCTCTTGGCTCTTATCTTCAGATCGGCGCAGCTCTGGCCATTGCAACCATATGGGAGTGAACCAGTGGATGGAGGACCTCTATCTCTGTCTCTCCCTCTCTTTCTGTAACTCTGCCTCTCATATAAATAAATCTTTAGAAAAAAAGATAATTTAATATGTTTGATATAACAGGGATGATCCTGTATGAGACAAAAATGTAATAGTGAACCTGAAAACATCTCTACGATCTCAAAAAACAAAGGCAAACTTGGAAACATTTAAAGCCCCTTTGAGTCCGAGATGATGGTTTATGTTTATATTGAATTTGTGAAGCTTTTGGGTGTCTGTTGGAGAGACAAACTATTTTACCTTGAGTTCTTTGCTATCTATTTCAAATTCCTAATCAAATCCTTTCCCCATTTTCTCACCTAATCATGAGTATAGAATCCTTTTTGAGCAAGCCCTTCCTGTGAAAGCAAGGTGTGGGTGCTACCCTATTCCCTTATTGCGTCCTCACCACACATTCCTACCACCCCTCTGTGCCATTGGGAGGCTGACTCCTGTGGGATCTGCCCTTGCCATCTGGCTTCTGCTAAGGCTCAGCCGGTGGGAAATGCAGGTCTGAGAGGCCTTCAGTCCTTTCATTCCCTCCTTGACCATGGCCTTCCTCTATTTGTGGCTATGTTCTTGTCAGGGACCCTTCTCCAATGGGTGTTCTCCCTGGTTCCAGGAACTGCTCCTTTCCCCGGGGTTTTTAGCTGGGGACTATGTGCTGTTGCTACATCCAGGGCTCTTGAGCATGTTCATTAATTTTTATGAACCCTGTCTACACTTTGTCCCTTGGTTAAATTCTCTTCAGCCAAGCTTTCGTGATGTGTGTACTTCTTGCCCTAACTATGACTGAACTACTTGCATAGAGACAACAATAAAAAATTCTCTTAAGCTAGAGCAGGTCAGGCAGTTTCCTTCATTGCTGGGTAAATTCTCCCATTTTCCATAGACTGCTTCCTTACCCCTTTCTTCCCTAAGGGCAGCTTGCACTTTTAACATCATGCGCAGACTTCCATTCCTTTCTTCCTTCCTCCCTCTCTTCTCCTCTTCCGCCTTTCTTTCCTTCCTAAGTGACTTTTGAGTGTCTTCCATGAATCACGAACTACGAGGGCTGTAGATAATGTGAGACCCTTTACTGGATACTGGTTGAAAAGAGAAGACAGCTATGTGACAGTGCAAGGAGAGACAGTAAAAGGCAAGAGCCAAGACGATAAGAGAATGTAAGCGCTCAGGAATGCAGAGAGGCAGGAGAGCCATGCAGGGTGAGACAAAGGCAGAACTCCTCACATGGAAGACAGCGTGCGGTGGGTGCTTTCCACACAACAAGGCCAGGCATTTCAGCAGAAGCACGGAGCATAGATAAAAGAACAATGGAAATAAAGAGTAAATTCTAGAGTAGACAGAAATAAAATAGAAAATTAAACACTGTCAAAGAAAAACATGAAGTTACAACCAAGAAGGTAATTACATTTGCTGCAGTTAATCTTTAGGTTTAACAGTGAGCTTAATGAAAGTTAAAACATAAGGGTGGGGAGGAGAGTCGTAATTCTCCAGACAGACAGGGAAGCTTAGCAGTTCCCTGGGAAGTGCAGTCTTTCTCATACTGAATTAAAAAAAAGGTATCCTGACCAACTTTATAGAAGGAGTAGTTAGGGATATACAGAGTATAAAGTCTTAAACAGTATAGCTACATGATCTAATTTATGTACGGATTTTCTAATAGAAGTTTTTAATAAAAGTTAAGGGCATACCCTAATAGGCAACTGACTTAATGCAACTACATGAAGAGCTAAGAAAATATGACTTGTAGTTTAAAATTCAGAATGGTAGTGAGATTCCAGACTATACCACAGGTAGGATTTATTGGATTTATTTTCATTCTATTTTATTTTGAAAGTCAGAGACAGAGAGAGAGAAAGACGTAGGGAGAACAAGATCTGGTTCATTTCCCCAAATGCTCAAAATAGCCAGGGTAGGGACAGGCTAAAGCCAGGAGCCAGAACTCAATCCAGCTCTCCTATGAGGGTGGCGGGGACCCAAGAACTTGAGCCATCATTTTCTGCCTCCCTGGGTGCACATTGGTGGGAAGCTGGAATTGGAAGTGGAGCTGGGATTCAAACCCAAGCACTCCAATAGGCATCCCAAGTGGAATTTTAACCCCTGATGTATAGTGTTCCTATAATTACTGGAATGTATTTTTGAACTTTTGATTTTGTTTACTTTTTGTGCCAACATTCTGGAGTTTGATTGCTGCAGTTTGGTAGTGAGTTGTAATTTCTGGTAAGGCAAGATGTCTCTCACCATTATTCCTATTTTTTAAAGAGCTTTCTAATAGTCTGTTATGTTGTGTACAATACACGCTATTGGTAGGCATTAAGTTGTTTCCAGTTTAAGGTTCTTGTAAGAAATTCCTAGAACTTTTTTTCCCTATCATTTAATGTTAATTCTATGTGGCACCATTAGAGAAAAAAGCCTTACATTCATGTGTCTCTGATATGCCATAGGCTGACTTGTTAGGGAAGGAATTATCTTTCATGGACTGCTTTATTAGACACATGATTCAAATTCATACTTCCTCAAAATTAACTGCCATGTTTCTATAGGGTTATTCATAACATGTCAAAATGAAAATTGCTCACTATTCGAATGTTTAGGATCTACTGTGTAAACAAGTTGTACCCTGCTGGATTTATTTTAGTGATCTGCACAGATTTCTGATCCCCAGAACCTTCAAGATCAAATGCTGACACCGACTAATCCCCTGCCTTTCTGTTAGTAGGGGCATGTCTATTCAGACCCGGTACCAACTATTATCCTTTAGAGTCTTTAAATAAGTCTTAGAAACAGATGCAAGATCTAGTCAACATGTTTGGGCTGGTACAAACATCAACACACGACTCTGCTTTCTCTTCAAAGCCCATTTGTGCCATAAGCTTACCGAAAACCACGAGTAACGGGTGCCTTCAGCCTTGTCATGCAGCAGCGGGCTCCAGCATTCATGGGGCACATATGCCCTTCATGTGGAACTTCCTCAGGGCGCTTGCCTGCCTCTTCTACACATGAGCAAAAGGCAGATACTTTCTCCTATCTAAGGCCCATTTTTTTTTTTTGTCCTCTTAAAGATTTTGTTTATTTTATTTGAGAGTTAGAGTAACAGACAATGAGAGGGAGAGACAGAGAAAAAGGTCTTCCTTCCATTGGTTCATTCCCCAAATGGCTGCTATGGCTGGATATGGCCAGAGATGTGCCAATCTGAAGCCAGAAGCCAGGCACTTCTTCCTGGTCTCCCACGTGGGTGCAGGGGCCGAAGGACTTGGGCCATCCTCCACTGTTTTCCCAGGCCATAGCGAGAGCTGCACTGGAAGTGGAGCAGCCAGGACTAGAACCGGCACCCATATGGGATGCTAGCACTGCAGGCAGAGGAATAAGCTACTGCGCCACAGAGCTGGCCCCTCTAAGGCCCATTCTCTTTTTTTTAAATTTCTTTTTTTTTTTACTTTTATTTAATAAATATAAATTTCCGAAGTACAGCTTTTGGATTACAGTGGCTTTTCCCCCCCCATAGCTTCCTTCCCACTCGCAACCCTCCCCTCTCCCATTCCATTCACATCAAGATTCATTTTCAATTATCTTTATAAACAGAAGATCAATTTAGTATATATTAAGTAATGATTTCAACAGTTTGCACCAACACAGAAACACAAAGTGTAAAGTACTGTTTGAGTACTAGTTGTAGCATTAATTTACATTGTACAACAATTGACACTCTTGTTTATGGTGTCAGTAATCACCCTAGGCTCTTGTCATGGGTTGCCAAGGCTATGGAGGCCTTTTAAATTCACCGACTCTGATCATATTTAGACAAGGTCATAGTCAAAGTGGAAGTTCTCTCCTCCCTTCAGAGAAAGGTACCTCCTTCTTTGATGGCCCATTCTTTCCACTGGGATCTCACTCACAGAGATCTTTCATTTAGATTTAAATTTTTTTTTTTTTTTTTTGGCCAGAGTGTCTTGGCTTTCCATGCCTAAAATACTCTCATGGGCTCTTCAGCCAGATCCGAATGCCTTAAGGGCTGATTCTGAGGCCAGAGTGCTGTTTAGGAAATCTGTCTAAGGCCCATTCTAACACCAGTATCCTACAATTCCTGAGCACATGTATCAAATGGAGCTGGATTTAATTTCAAAAATAAAAATTGCTTTTTAAGTGTAAAGTCATGATATTGTGGTTAGGCCAGTCAGAAAAGGCAGAAAACTTTAACCCAGAGAAGGTGAACTTTGTTAAAAACTCTTAAAGATAATGAGTCATTTCTCAATCAACCCACAGAACAGAGCAGCAGCATAACAGGATACAGTTCCAGCTTTCCATTTCAATTTCAATCAAATGAACATCTGAGAGAGAACACTATAAATTCATCTATAATGGTTTGGTTCATAATGGAACTGGCTTAACTGGGTATTTATTCAGAAGAAGGCATCTTATATCATGTAAAATAAATCTCCGAAGTAAAAAGAACATAATAAAATATCACAACCATCCTTATATATATAAATATTGCTAGAACCTCATAGGTGGGAGAAACTATTGCAGATAACACTGGACCTTCAGATGCCATAAGTCAAAGTCTGAACAATTCACCTAGTAAATTCTCAAACCTACCCTAGTGAAATTCAAAAGACTGGAGGAAAATATGTACAGTGCATGTCAGGAAAGAGTTCAATGCTCATAAAGTATGAGTATAAACATACTTATTTTAGCACTGTATGAAATGGAAAAGTGTTGACAACCTGAATGTGAATCAACAGGGAAATGGTGGGATGATTTAAGGCATAACTGTGATATGAATATTATCCAGCAATTAAGGCTAATGAGTTAGACCCACATATTGACCCAGAAAGATGGCCGTGACAGTAGGCGAAAGAGCAAGTTGCAGAATGGCATACAATGCGTGTTATTCTCAGCCTCAGCAATCCGTTTACTTCAGTCATAGTTCTTAATTGTTTGTTTTGCTGTTTCCCTAGTTATTATCTGATTGTCACCTTGGGCTATAAACTCCAGAAACAGACAGAACCTAAAAGTTGTCTAGTTTAACTTTAGAACTCTAGCTCCTTTGACCAGATACAAAACAGCCGCTAAGTGCTATTTGCTTTAGATAGTTGGATGTAGGCATCTCAAGGCTCCTTTATCCAACTATAGAATACTACTCTACAAGATCAAAAATTGAATTTTTGCCATACGCCTGTGTTTGAATTGTCACTATGAGTATTTACAGTCACATACCACTTAATTCTGGGGATACATTCTGAGAGACACATCTTAGCTGGTTGTCACTGTGTGAACATCATAGAATGAACTTACACAAGCTAAGATAGCTCTCTGGTGACGTAATGCGATGGGACCACTTTCCTACACTCAATCCATCACTGACTGAAACATCTTTCTGTAGTGCATGATTATATTACTTTCATTTTCTAAAAGACTAATTATTATGGTAATACATTCAAAACCCGTTTTGAAGTTAGAAATATAAAACAGGGGCTGGCATTATAATGCAGTGGGTTAAACTGCCGCCTTCATCCCATATGAATATGATGACATCCTTATCCCATATGAATGCCAGTTGGATTCCTAGCTGATCCACTTCCAAAGCAGCTCCCTGTTAATGCACCTGGGAAAGCAGTAGAAGATAGCTCAAGCATTTGGATCCCTGAGACCAATGTGGGAGACCCAGATGAAACTCTGGCTCCTGGCTTCTGCTTTGTGGCCATTTGGGGAGTGAGCCAGGGGATGGAAGTTTTCTCTCTTTCTCTCTCTCTGATTCAAATAAACAAATAAATCTTTAAAATAAAATTAAAACAAAAACTTATAAAATCTAGTTAATAAAAAATAATAACAAACAAAAAGCTTACTCCATGAAAGACAACTTTGCAAATTGCTTTTTTTTTTTTTTTTTTTTTTTTTTTTTTTGACAGGCAGAGTGGACAGTGAGAGAGAGAGAGAGAAAGGTCTTCCTTTGCCGTTGGTTCACCCTCCAATGGCCGCCGCGGCTGGCGCGCTGCGGCCGGTGCACTGCGCTGATCCGATGGCAGGAGCCAGGTGCTTCTCCTGGTCTCCCATGGGATGCAGATGAAGGTGACCAAAAACTGAGTTGCTCTCAAATGGGGAAATCATTGCCTTAAGGGGAGAAGTGGCTGAGAAGGAGACTCACGAGTTAGGTTAATTAAATGCAGTGAGGGCCGGCGCCGCGGCTCACTAGGCTAATCCTCCGCCTAGCGGCGCCGGCACACCGGGTTCTAGTCCCGGTCGGGGCGCCAGATTCTGTCCCGGTTGCCCCTCTTCCAGGCCAGCTCTCTGCTGTGGCCCGGGAGTGCAGTGGAGGATGGCCCAGGTGCTTGGGTCCTGCACCCCATGGGAGACCAGGAAAAGCACCTGGCTCCTGGCTCCTGCCATCGGATCAGCGCGGTGCGCCGGCCGCAGCGCGCCGGCCGCGGAGGCCATTGGAGGGTGAACCAACGGCAAAGGAAGACCTTTCTCTCTGTCTCTCTCTCTCTCACTGTCCACTCTGCCTGTCAAAAAATAAATAAATAAATAAATAAAAAAATAAATGCAGTGAGTACATATTATTTCTATATAGAGTGAACAAGAGTCAAATCCAGAACAAAACCAGTTGTAATTATCACAAACATAAATAAGATAGTTGGGGGAAGAAATGAGCCTTCTGGAAAACATTTATTTGCTACCGCTGCTGTGTCTGCCTCCCTTGAAATTGACTTGACCATCTCCAAACCCGCTGGAACCTCCATTTCGATGTAAACAAATGTTCTACTTCCTGAGCCATTTCACTGAGTGTTTCTGTCACCTCCTTGCCTTAGCTGAAATTTGTAGACTCACTGGGTGGAAACTGCGAAGTATCCACACAGCCCAGTCTTCCTCACTCACTTGTGTCCTCTAAAAAATAGATGACCTCATGGAAGTTAAAAATATAATGATCATTACCAGATGCTGGGGAGAGAAGTGGGAAGGGAGGGAGGGGACAGGTTGATTGACAGGCATTAAGTTATAGTTAGATAAGACTAAGTTCTGGGGTTGTAATGCACAGTAGGGTGACCACAGATAATGTCAGTGTACTGTAAATTTCCCTATTTTAAAAGACTAGAAGGGGCCAGTGCTGTGGCACAGTGGGTTAACACCCTGGCCTGAAGCGCCAGCATCTCATATGGGTGCCAGTTTGAGTCCCGGCTGCTCCATTTCCATTCCAGCTCTCTGCTACGGCCTGGGAAGGCAGTAAAAGATGGCCCAGGTCCTTGGGCCCCTGTACTCACATGGAGGACCCGGAGGAAACTCCTGGCTCCTGGCTTCCGATGGTCATGGCTCTGGCCATTGCAGCCATCTGGGGAGTGAACCAGCGGATGGAAGACCTCTCTGTCTCTACCTCTCTCTGTAACTCTGTCTTTCAAATAAATAAACTAAATCTTAAAAAAAAAAAAGACTAGAAGATAGAATTTTGGATGTTTCCACTATAAAGAATATTAAATGCTCAAAAGGATAAATGTATTTACCTTATGATTGCACAATGTATACATGTAATAAAACATTAGGCAGTACCCAATAAATATGTAAAATTTTTATGTCTATTAAAGTTTCAAAAACTATAAACAGGAATATTTTCTAAGCACAAAATGGACCAGAAATTCCCTCTCATGGCTAATGTGACTGCTTTTAATGTGACTGGTTTGTAGCTTTTGCCCATATTAATTCCTTCAGCCCTCTAGATGCAGCCCAAGGTACCTGATCATAGAATCACCCCAGTCCACAGCACAAGTCTACCTATTCAGATGTTCTCCCAAATCGTTCCAGTACCAATTACACTCCAGGTCATTCCCACCCTCTGTCACTGAGGTATTCCATAGTTAGAGCCGGGGACATGATCTCCTTTGTCACAAATGGTAAACCCCAGTGGTTCACTATGGGCATGCTCCTCATGGAATTTGCTAGAGGGTACTGAGAGCTAATATGTCTAAAGGGAGCCACAGACATAAGCATATTTGCACATCCATACAACAAAAAGTCCAGAAATGAAAACATTAAATGCTAATATTTGTGTCTGGCTGGTAGATTATGGGTTCATTTAATATTCTTTTTGCTTTTCTATATTTCTGAGTTTCCTATACTAAAGATGTATGGCTATTTGGAATAAGAAAAAAGTTTTTTTTCCTTTTTTTAATTTTATTTAGTAAATATAAATTTTCAAAGTACAGTTAATGGATTACAATGGATTCCCCCCCATAATTTCCCTCCCACTAACATCCCTCCCATCTCCTGCTCCCTCTCCCATTCCATTCACATCAAGATTCATTTTCAATTCTCTTTATATACAGAAGATCAATTCAGTATATATTAAGTAAAGATTTCATCAGTTTGCACCCACACAGAAACACAAAGTGTAAAGTACTGTTTGAGTACTAGTTGTAGCATTACTTTACATTGGACAACACATTAAGGACAGATCCCACATGAGAAGTAAGTACACAGTGACTCCTGTTGTTGACTTAACAATTTGACACTCTTGTTTATGACGTCAGTAATCTCCCTAGGCTCTAGTAATGAGTTGCCAAGGCTATGGAAGCCTTTTGAGTTCACCGACTTTGATCTTATTCCGACAGGGTCATAGTCAAAGTGGAAGTTCTCTCCTCCCTTCAGAGAAAGGTACCTCCTTCTTTGATGGCCCATTATTTCCACTGGGATCTCACTCACAGAGATCTTTCATTTAGGTTTGTTTTTTGGTTTATTTGTTTTGCCAGAGTGTTTTGGCTTTCCATGCCTGAAATACTCTCATGGGCTCTTCAGCCAGATCCGAATACCCTAAGGGCTGATTCTGAGGCCAGAGTGCTATTTAGGACATCTGGCATTCTATGAGTCTACTGTGTATCGCACTTCCCATGATGGATCGTTCTCTCCCTTTTTGATTCTATCAGCTAGTATTAGCAGATACTAGTCTTGTTTGTGTGATCCCTTTGACTCTTAGACCTATCAGTGTGATCAATTGTGAACTGAAATTGATCACTTGGACTAGTGAGATGGCATTGGTACATGCCACCTTGATGGGATTGTATTGGGATCCCCTGGCATGATTCTAACTTCACCATTTGGGGCAAGTCCGATTGAGCATGCCCCAAATTGTACATCTCCTCCCTCTCTTATTCCCACTCTTATATTTAACAGGGATCACTTTTCAGTTAAAATTTAAACACCTAAGAGTAATTGTGTATTAATCACAGAGTTCAACCAATAGTACTAGAACAAAACAAAGAGAAAATACTAAAATGGATAAAGTATTACACTGTACATCAACATTCAGGACAAGAGCTGATCAAGTCACTGTTTCTCATAGTGTCCATTTCACTTCAACAGGTTTCCCCTTTGGTGCTCAGTTAGTTGTCGCCGATCAGGGAGAACATATGATATTTGTCCCTTTGGGACTGGCTTAATTCACTCAGCATAATGTTTTCCAGACTCCTCCATCTTGTTGCAAATGACTGGGTTTCATTGTTTTTGACTGCTGTATAGTATTCTGTAGAGTACATATCCCATAATTTCTTTATCCAGTCTACTGTTGATGGGCATTTGGGTTGGTTCCAGCTCTTAGCTATTGTGAATTGAGCTGCAATAAACATTAATGTGCAGACACCTTTTTGTTTGCCAATTTCATTTCCTTTGGGTAAAGGAAAAAGCTTTTAAACAGAGATTGAACACAAAGAAATTCCTGATTTCCAGACAAACATATCTTCAATATATTTGAAAAAATGGAACTTTCATGTTCAGAAATTATAATCTTCCAAGGAGAATATATAAATATTACTTTATTTAAATTATAATCCAATCGCAATGAACAATCCCTTGTGTAATGAAATAGAACTCAGTTTCACTATCCACACTGAGAAACAGCAGATACAGGAGGTAACGGCTCATGGTAAACAGTATCCTTTAACTAACTTGTTCTCTGATCATTTCCTTTCCTGTGCAGCCTTTTTTTTTTTTTTTTTTTTTTTTTTGACAGGCAGAGTTAGACAGTGAGAGAGAGACAGAGAGAAAGGTCTTCCTTCCGTTGGTTCACCCCCCAAATGACTACTACGGACAGCGTACTGCACCTGATCTGAAGCCAGGAGCCAGGTGCTTCTTCCTGGTCTCCCATGTGGGTACAGGGCCCAAGCACTTGGGCCATCCTCCACTGCCTTCCTGGGCCACAGCAGAGAGCTGGCTTGGAAGAGGGGCAACTGGGACAGAATCCGGCGCTCCGACCGGGACTAGAACCCGGGGTGTTGGCGCCACAGGTGGAGGATTAGCCTAGTGAGCTGCGGCGCCGGCCCCTGCTGCATCCTTTTGAAACCCTGTTGTAAAAATGATTAATTTATTAGATTTCAGCATTCACTATCTTGTTTCTGCAAGTGGTACCTGAGTGAATAAACACATACAAGGGGAAGTGAATGTCCCATCTCCAGTTCTGTAACAGTTATCTCATATAGAAAACTGCAGACCTAATCAATGTCTATGTCTTCTTAATCACTCCATATTCAACAATTCCAGGTCAGTGAACTACTTAAGAGATAAACATAGGAGTTGGGGGATGAGATAGAAGGCTCACTCCACTCTTTCATTATCCTGAAATTCCTACCAATAGGCAATACTTCCTGAGGACACTCTGCTGAATGAAGTTTTAGCATGTGGAAAAATGCCCAATGCAAAGTGATCCCCTTGGCTAAAACAAATGATAATTCCCCAGTAGTTCAGCGCTGGGCATGCTCCTGTGGTCTTTGACTGATGGTTACTGTAAACTTTGTACCAGGGTAAGAATTGTAAGGTGAACTTCCAAGCATAACCAACTCAGTGCAGCAATTAGCATAGAAGTTCATCATAACTTCAGACATAGTGTGGATTCAATTCTACCTGCTGGATAGACTGTGTACGATGTTGCAGGGAGAAGCAGAAGTGACTCTCTTTCCTTTTTCTGGGATAGTCAAATGAAGAACTTTGGTTTGACTCAAGAATATATAGAATTGAGGCATGTTTAAATATGGTCCATCCCTTTATTTGGCCCAGAGTCTGTCCCCACTGTCCCCAGTGATCTTTTGAATATAACCCATACCTGTAAAAATCTCTTTTCCTTTTGACCTTAAAAGTTGCTTCTACAGGCCGGCGCCGTGGCTCAATAGGCTAATCCTCCGCCTGTGGCACCGGCACACCGGGTTCTAGTCCTGGTCAGGGCGCCGGATTCTGTCCTGGTTGCTCCTCTTCCAGTCCAGCTCTCTGCTGTGGCCCAAGTCCTTGGGCCCTGCACATGCATGGGAGACCAGGAGAAGCACCTGACTCCTGGCTTCGGGTCAGCACGGTGCACCTGCCACAGCGCGCCAGCCTCAGAGGCCATATGGGGGTGAACCAACGGAAAAGGAAGACCTTTCTCTCTCTCTCTCTCTCACTGTCTACTCTACCTGTCAAAAAAAAAAAGTTGCTTCTACAGTGATATATTGCCAGAACAGAGTAGGGGAAGAAGGATAGTGGTAGGGTGTGCAACATAAATCTGACAATGAAGAGCAAGAGTGAGCACAGGAGGACCAGGTAGGGAGCTCTCACCACAGGCCAGAGCATGATGATGTCTCTAGAGATGGAAGTAGTCAAACTGGAGAAATATTTATGAATGAGTAAACAGAAAACTCAGAGTGAGAAAAATGGACATAACTTCAGGATTTCTGGCTTAAGTGACTGGGATTATAATTATGTCTTTTCCTTAGCTAAGGAAAGAGGCGATCTCAAGGAAAGATAGTTACTGATATAGGCAAAACTGAGGCATTAGTGGGATATTCAACTAGAAGTACAGAGTATATGATAGAATTGGGAGCTTGCAATAGAAAGCTGGGCAGAAGATACACACTTTGGCAACTCTTGGCTCATTGGGTTGGTATCTACAATCTTGAACTTGGAAGTAAATGATATATCACTTAGGAGAGAACAGAATTTTGAAGAAAAGAACTGGAACAGACAGGGAGGAATTACAATTTAAAGGAGGAGGCTATGACAAGAAGAAAGAATAATAAGAAGCCCAGGAGAATATGGTAGTATAGAAGTCAGAGGAGATGATTTCTTGAATGAGAAGCTCACAGTTCCAAGTGGGTCTGGGATGTGTCATTTAGATTCAGTGTCGCTGTTCACATCAGGAAGATCAGTTTCCCCAAAGTGGGGTGAGGTGGTAGTATGCACATGGGAATGTAAAGCGGTGCAGCCACTGTGGAAGACAGTACGGAGACATTTCAGAAATCTGAATATAGACTGACCATATGATCCAGCCATCCCACTCCTGGGAATTTCCCCAAATGAAATGAAATCAGCAAATGAAAGAGTGATCTGTCGGGGTCAGTGCTATGGCTCAGTGGGTTAAAGCCCCAACCTGCAGTGCCAGCATCCCATAAGGGTGTCGGATCCTGACCCGGCTGCTCCACTTCCAATCCAGCTCTCTACTATGGCCTGAGAAAGCAGTAGAAGATAGCCAAGTCCTTAGGCCCTTGCACCCATGTGAGAAACCTGGAAGAAGCTCCTGGCTCCTGGCTTCAGATCAGCCTAGCTCTGGCCATTGCAGCCATTTAGTGAGAGAACCAGCAGATGGAAGGCCTCTCTCTATTTCTGTCTCTACTTCTCTTGTAACTCTCGCAAATAAATAAAATAAATATTTTTTTGAAAAAGAAACAGTGATCTGTACTCACATGTTCACTGCAGCACAATGCACGATAGCTAAGATACGGAATCCACCAAGATATTCATCAACTGAAGACTGGATAAAGAAATTATGGTATATATACACCATGGAATACTACACAGTAGTTAAAAAAATGAAATTCTCTTGTTTGCAACAAAATAGATGCAACTGGAAACAATTATACTTAGTGAAATAAACCAGTCCCAAAAAGACAAATACCATTTATTTTCCCTGAACTGTGATAACTAGTAGAGTACCTAAAAGATAATTTATAGGAGTGAAATTACATTTTGAGATTCGATGATTTTTTTTACAGCCCTTTTCTCAAATATTGAGGATGAGTGTTTTTTCCTTTATACTATTTGTTGAACTAATTACTTAGTATAGGATTAATCTTATGAGTATAAAGCAAACTGCAAATAGATGTTTGTCAAAATTAAGAATGGAAATAGGAGAGGGAGAAGGAAGAAGTGTGGGACAGTGGGCAGGAAGGAGTGTAGGGTGGAAGTATCACTAGTATCACTATGTTCCTGAATCTGTGTATAAGAAATATATATATATATATATATATATATATATATATATATGACAAGACCCTGGAATGCTTGGGTAAACAAGGATATGCTTCTGTAGACATGCTATTGATTCTACACAATCAGCATTTGATGGAGTTCTAATATTGAAAAAAGGAGTGCCTGAATAAATGCTGGTTAAATGAGCCCCATATTGACAGTGGATGGGATGGTGGCAGTGGTGGCAATTTGCCTAAGAGATTCGGGTGACATTGGGGCAGCCCTCAGAACATGAATATAAGGGAAGTGGGGCTGCTATCTGAATGTTAGTCTACTGTTCTTGGATGGAAGATACATGTTCAAAATCACATTGAGACAGAATGGTTTTCAGGCCACAGTTGGAGGTAAGGAAAAGAAAGAATGTCCTAATCTGTCGTGAGCCTGATATTTAGAAATTGAGGGCCAAAGGAAGGAGTTACACAGCCAGTGCTGGCTCTGCTCATTGCATCCAGCAGCTCTTAAGGAAGGCAGGCAAGGCATCCCCTGAAAGGCTCAAAGGTTCACTGGACTCACACCCTACTGGGACTGTAGGCACATCAGGCCATCTGAGCCTAAAGATACCACGTCTGTATTTGTCCCTCTTACTCATGGAGTGACCTCAAATGGTACTGCGGCTTCCCATATAGAATTGCTATTAACACCATTTTCACATTCTAAGTAGTTAGCAGTTTCAGTAAGGAACCATGGGTCATATTAACAAATGCTGACAAAAACTATTTTATCAGTTTTAATTTTGGTTTGTGTAGCTTTTGTTTCCTGGTTTTGCAAACATAGGAGTTTATGTTTGGTATTTGTGCAAATTTATCATAAAATATTTAAAATAATATAATAAAACGTTGTGAGGCCCACAATGATGTTTTTCTCTTGAGATAGTTTTCTTCCTCAAGTTTTGAGGAATAGTGTCACTGAATATAACCATCCCATGTTCTACCTAAGAACTAAATTTGATTGAACTTTTTATCATTTCAAAAATTAGTTGGTAGTTTTTTTTTCGGAACCGTTTAAAAAAATTAACAGATTTTGGTCTTCATAGGTTTTGAGTTTACTGAAGTTGGCACTGTGGTGTAACATAGTAGGTTAAGCCCCCATCTGCTATGCCGCCATCCCATATGGGCACTGGTTTGAGTCCAAACTGCTCTACTTCTGATCAAGCTCTCTGTTATGGCCTGAGAATTCAACAGAAGATGGTCCAAGTCCTTGGCCCCTGCACCAACCTGGGAAACCTGGAAGAAGCTCCTGGCTTTTAATTGGCCCAGCTTCAGCTATTACGGCCATTTGAGGAGAGAACTAGTGGATAGGAGATCTCTTTCTCTCTCTCTCTGCCTCTGCCTCTATGTAAACTTGGCCATTCTAATAGATAAATCTTAAAAACAAAAAAAGTTTTGAGTTTACAGCGAAATTAACCAGAAAACACTGAGAGTTGCCATATATTCCCTTACCCTCTCCAGTTTTCCAAATTATTTTTTTTAAACTTTTATTTAATGAATATAAATTCCCAAAGTACAGCTTATGGATTACAATGGCTTCCCCCCCATAACGTCCCTCCCACCCGCAACCCTCCCCTTTCCCACTCCCTCTCCCCTTCCATTCACATCAAGATTCATTTTCGATTCTCTTTGTATACAGAAGATCAGTTTAGCATACATGAAGTAAAGATGTCAACAGTTTGCTCCCACACAGAAACATAAAGTGAAAAATACTGTTTGAGTACTAGTTATAGCATTAAATCTCAATGCACAGCACATTAAGGACACAGATCCTACATGAGGAGTAAGTGCACAGTGACTCCTGTTGTTGACTTAACAAATTGACACTCTTGTTTATGGCCTCAGTAATCACCCTAGGCTCTTGTCATGAGCTGCCAAGGCTATGGAAGCCCCCTGAGTTCACTGACTCTGATCATATTTAGACAAGGCCATGGTCAAAGTGGAAGTTCTCTCCTCCCTTCAGAGAAAGGTACCTCCTTCTTTGATGACCCGTTCTCACTCGCGGAGATCTTTCATTTAGGTTTTTTTTTTCCCCCCCAGACTGTCTTGGCTTTCCATGCCTGAAATACTCTCATGGGCTTTTCAGCCGGATCCGCATGCCTTAAGGGCTGATTCTGAGGCCAGAGTGCTGTTTAGGACATCTGCCATTCTATGGGTCTGCTGTGTATCTCACTTCCCACGTTGGATCATTCTCTCCCTTTTTGATTCTATCAGCTAGTATTTGCAGACACTATTCTTGTTTATGTGATCCTTTTGGTTCTTAGTCCTATCATTATGATCAATTGTGAACAGAAATTGATCACTGGGACTAGTGAGATGGCATTGGTACATGCCACCTTGATGGGATTGAATTGGAATCCCCTGGTATGTTTCTAACTCTACTGTTTGAGGTAAGTCAGCTTGAGCATGTCCTAAATTGCACATCTCCTCCCTCTCTTATTCCCACTCTTATATTTAACAGCGATCACTTTTCAGTTAAGTTTCAGCACTTAAGAAGAATTGTGTATTGATTACAGTATTCAACCAAAAGTATTAAGTAGAACAAACAAAAATACTAAGAGGGATAACATATTAAGTAGCTCATCAACAGTCAGGGTGAGGGCTGATCAAGTCACTGTTTCTCCTAGTGTTCATTTCACTTTAACAGGTTGCCTTTTTGGTGCTCATTTAGTTGTCACCTATCAGGGAGAACAAGTGGTATTTGTCCCTTTGGGATTGGCTTATTTCACTCAGCATAATGTTTTCCAAATTCCTAACATGGATCACTTTTCAGTTAAAATTTAAACACCTAAGAATAATTGTGTGTTAATTACAGAGTTCAACCAATGGTACTAGAACAAAAAAATACCAACATGGATAAAGTATTACATTGTACATCATTATTAACACTGTTAATTTAGTTGGTACATTTCAGCTGATAAACCAATACTATAATACTATACATTACTTAAAGCCCATAGCTTGCATATGATTTCACTATTGATGTTGCATATTAAATGAGTTTTAAAAATCTATCCTTTCAAACTTTTTTAGAAGATTGGCTTTATTCATTTGAAAATCAGAGTGACAAGAGAGAAAGAGAGCTTCCATCTGCTGCTTCACTCCCCAAATGGCTCCAATGGCTACAGCTGGGTCAGGTTAAACCCAGGATCCAGGAATTCTGTTCTGGTCTGCCATTTTGGCAGCAGGGGCCCAAGCACTTGGGCCATCTTCCACTGCATTCCCTGGCCATTAGCAGGGAGCTGGATCAGAAGTGGAGCAGCTGGGACTCGAACTGGCCATTGGATATAGGATACTAGTTTCACACAGTAGCTTAACCTGCTAGACCATAACATCAGCCCCTCTACAGATTTTGACACGAGCATAATGACACATGTATCCACCTTTACAGGATCCTACACACACAGGATGGAGTTCTACTGCCCTAAATATATTCTATGCTGTACTGACTCATCTCCTCCTTCCCCTCTCCAACCCCTGACAACTGTTGGTCTTTGTACTGTCTGCAGACCTGCCTTTTCCAGACCATCATATTGTTGGAGCCATGCAGTGCACAGCCTTTTCAGCTTAATTCCTTTCACTTAGCCTGCTCTTTCATGTCTTCTCTTAGTTTGACAGCTCATTTTATTCCTGAATATTCCATCCTATGGATCAATCACCACTAGTTCTTCTACGCACCTAGGAAGGACATCTTTGTTGCTCTACAGTTTTGGCAATTACAAATAAAGCTGCTATATACATCTACGTACGGGTTTTTGTGTAGACAAAGGTTTTCAACTTGTTTAGGTAAATATCAAGGAGTATTACTGGTGACTTGAAGGCTAACAGTGTGTTTAGATTTTTAAGGAATTGCCAAATTGTCTTCCAAAGTGACTGTATCATTTTGCATTCCTGTTGCCCTCATTAGCATGTGCTATTGTCAGTGCTTTGGATTTTCAAAAATAAGAAAAAAAAAAAAAGAAAGAGAAAAAGTTAGGTGTGTGTTCCAATTCATTTTTGACCAGAATAAAATAAGTACTTTTGGATAATTAATGTGTATGGCATGATTAGGGGAAAATAAAGACAAAAAAAATAACTTTGATGTCACTCCCAGGTGGTAAACCAAACTCAGTCCTTAGGTAAATGAAAGGTTTTCATATACAGACTTCCTAGAATGAGATTAAGCTCTGAGCCTAAGAGAAATGAAGATTTTAGGGGTTGGTGCTGCGATGA
Source organism: Oryctolagus cuniculus (assembly GCF_964237555.1). Classification (NCBI taxonomy): domain Eukaryota; kingdom Metazoa; phylum Chordata; class Mammalia; order Lagomorpha; family Leporidae; genus Oryctolagus; species Oryctolagus cuniculus. Next base: position 62,270,505 of record NC_091434.1, on the reverse strand, counting down.
AGTGGATTAACCCATCATTTAAAGCGCAGGCATTTGAGCACTGGTTTGAGGCCCAGCTGCTGTTTCCAGTCCTGCTTCCTGTTTTTGTGTCTGGGAAGGCAGCAGAAGGTGGCCCCAATACTTGGGCCCTGCCATCCATGCAGGAGACCAGGATGGAGTTCCTGGTTCCTTGCACTGGCCTTGTCCATCCTGGCTGTTTGGGAGTTAACCAGCAGATGGAAGATCTCTCCTATTTCACTGTTCCTCTTTCAAATAAATAAATCCTGAAAAATTAGAACTTTGTTAATGTTATACCTGTGCATTAAAAATGTCCAGTGTAAATATAATTTTAATAGCTCTAAAACTTAGACGACAATATTCCTACAGGATATGAGTAGTTCCACATGTGAAGATTCATACTTAGAAACATGGTTATCTCATGGAAGTCTGTTGGCCTCACTTCTTTCACCCAATTGGACATCTGTTCTTATTCTAGTATTCTTGTCAACTCTCTTGCCTTTTTGAGCCAAGACTCCTATTTATGCTTAGTTGCTGCGTGAAATGTGCCATTTGTTTGTTTCTTTGAGATGAAAGGTGCGTATTAACTTAAGGCAAAGCATCCCCTTCATTTACATATTGCAAACCTGAGACCATGGATGGAAATAGAAAAATTTCGCTAAAACTACCTGCAGAACAACAGATCTTTCTCACCTTAATACTTAGAGGACAGAAGTACTTTCCAGGATCAGAATTCCTCAAGCTCTTTCTCTGGAGGTAAGATTACTATGTTCTTAGAATTCTATTTACACACCAAACTGAATTTGTTAAAAACTCATTAAAATTTTAAAAATTTGAAAAAAAACAGCATAAAAAAATCTGAATATTCAACAAGAAAAATGGATATAGAAAAAAACAGAGTTGGGAAATACAGCATATTCTTCTAAAAAACAAAAGAAAAATCGTAGGATGTACTTTAAGATCTCCAGATACCTCTTGGAAATCCTCTTTAAGCCAAGTAACAAGTGGTGCTGGCCTCCCAGACACTGTGCAGCGTAGAATAAAAATCTTCTCCTTCCTGGAGACAGGCAGCTCCAATATTTTATAGGCATGTTGGAATTTTGCCTTGTACTAAGAGGCAGATTATATTTGAAATTTCCACTATAAGTCACACATATGCAATATTTTTAAATATGTTCATTTTCAGATGTTTGTAAAGAAATAAATTTTTTATTAAAATCTCTCCATCCCTCAATATGTAGCCAACAATCATTAATTTCCCTGCATCAGAAAAACATCTATAAGGGTGATTTTATATCAAGACCCCTGACTGTAGTCATCTCGTCAAAGTCTACGTTCTTCACATATGAAGGAGAAAGAAGGATCCAACAGGAACAGGACCTTGATCTTTTTTTTTAAGATTATTTATTTATTTATTCGAGAGGTAGAGTTATGGACAATGAGAGGGAGAGATACAGAGAAAGGTCTTCCATCCACTGGTTCACTCCCCAAATGGCCCGCTACAGCCAGAGCTGCGCCGATCCGAAGCCAGGAGCCAGGAGCTTCCTCTGGGTCTCCCAGGTGGGTGCAGGGGCCCAAGGACTTGGGCCATCTTCCACTGCTTTCCCAAGCCATAGCAGAGAGCTGAATTGGAAGAGGAGCAGCCGGGACTAGAACTGGCATATGGGATGCTGGCACCGCAGGTGGTGGATTAACCCACCGTGCCACAGCGCCAACCCCAGGACCTTGTTCTTAAGCTATCAAAATACTTTTCTCTACTGAGGATCTAGTCAGGATTTCCAGGGTGAAAAAGTTGCACTCGTGGACATTACACTATTGACACAGAACCTAACAGCAGTAAGAGCATGGACATTTAGAATGATGTCTGCAGCCATCGCTTGCAAATGTATTTAGGGGCCTCTTTGCCAAAAAATGATATTCCCCCATGATTATTTTCTCTCATATTCCAGGAGAATGGAGAATTCAATCTGATAGATTTCATAGGCTTTTTTCTGCTGCACTTCACTGAATACCATCATTTTAAAAAGTCCTTACTGAGGTGTGGTATCTAGGAATTTGGTTCTTATAACTAATTTGTTCAACTAAACTAGTGATTTACCGAGGGTAGTGGTAACTCATTTAAGAAGAAAGGTAAAAATGCTATAAGAAAAAGGGCAAGTAATGAAGAGACAGTGACATTGCTGGATGTTATTTTCTAAATTTTGATGAACAAAACACCAGGATTTGACCCTAGCCAAACCTGTACAAACTCACATCCTTAAAGCAGTGGTTGAGTTTTTTGCTAGGGGGCATTTGGAAATATACGGGGAAATTTCAGGTTGTTACAAATGAAGATGGAGACACTAATGGCATTCAGTGGGTAGAGGCCTTGGCTGCTACTAAACCCCCTATAACTCACAGAACAGCCTCACAACACAGTCATCTGGTCCCAGATGCCAACAGCACTGAGGTGGGCAAACTTAGAAAAATATGCCATGATGACCTAGTAGACTATCTAAAAACGCCAAGTGTCCAGTCAAATCTCAAACTCCCTCTACCAGATCAATAACAGAAAAAAGCGGAGAATTCATTAGCACAGTTCTTTAAGAACACACTGAATCAAAGCTATCGTTTCCCACCCTTCTGCCAATGGGCCTCTGCACATAGCTCCCTTGTGAGTGCCTGTTTTAGGCATGCTGCAGAGGCCATGGACTGGACCTGTTCCTTATGCCTTATAACCAGCACCTGGCAGCCTGAGATGTCAGCATACTTTGGGGTTTAATCTGTGCCCATCAAACATCAACCTCATTATCTCAGAATCCCAATAAATGTATGTTTTGGAAAACTTCAAACAATCAGCAACCAAAAAAAAAAAAAAAAAAAAAAAAAAGAAAGAAAGAAAGAAAGAAAGAAAGGAAAATATGCCATGAATACCAAATTTTCCTCCCCTTTAAATAACTTCATTAAGTATATAGGTATCCTACAGAACACTGACCTTAAAAGCAAAATACAGTTTTCATGTAATATATTACTTTTAGAAAGGCATTCTACCATGTGGAAGGACCTAAGTAGAGAACATTTATTGCATACATTTAATCATCATCATTCACCAAGCAATGTAAACCAATGCCGCTCTGCCTGCTCATCTGCCAAGGACAGGACATCACCGGCAGCTCGTGCTCTGTTTCTGGCAGCTGATAGAGACGTAGTTCTGTCTTAAATATAGCTGCCAATCTGCCCTCTGGCTCACGTCAAACACTGGTGGTTCTGAAAGCTGGAGCCACTATTTTCACTCTCCCTATTGGGCCCTCACTTGTGCAACTTTGTTTCTGCTCCTCCTTTCCCCGGGTTGGGCCACACTGGTGGAGAATGTGTGCGGCGATGCATTTTTTAAGATTGGGGCTGGGTTTGTAATTATGCAGTTAAGATTCTAATAATTCCACTTTCAGGATGGTCTTGACTCTGGAAACCACAATTTATCATTTCACAAGGTCAGATTTTCCTTTTTGATACGTATTTTTAATTTTTTTAACTTTTATTTAATGAATATAAATTTCCAAAGTACAGCTTATGGATTACAGTGGCTCCCCCCCCCCCCATAACTTCCCTCCCACCCGCAACCCTCCCCTTTCTCGTTCCTTCTCCCCTTCCATTAAGATCGAGATTCATTTTCATTACTCTTATATACAGAAGATCAGTTTAGTATATTTTAAGTAAAGATTTCAACAGTTTGCACTCACATAGAAACACAAAGTGAAAAATACTGTTTGAGTACTAGTTATAGCATTAAATCACAGTGTATGGCACATTAAGGACAGAGATCCTACATGAGGAGTAAGTGCACAGTGACTCCTGTTGCTGACTTAACAAATTGACACTCTTGTTTATGGCATCAGTAATCTTCCTGGGCTCCAGTCATGAGTTGCCAAGGCTAAGGAAGCCTTTTGAGTTCACCGACTCTTATCACGTTTAGACAAGGTCATAGTCAAAGTGGAAGTTCTCTCCTCCCTTCAGAGAAAGGTACCTCCTTCTTTGATGGTCTGTTCTTTCCACTAGGATCTCACTCACAGAGATCTTTGATTTAGGTTTTTTTTTTTTTTTTTTTTTTTTTTTGCCAGAGTTCTTGGCTTTCCATGCCTGAAATACTCTCATGGGCTTTTCAGCCAGATCAGAATGCCTTTAGGGCTGATTCTAAACACTTTTTTAAAAGAGTTATTTATTTATTTGAAAGACAGAGTTACAGAGAAGCAGAGGCAGAGAGAGAGATGTCTTCCATTCTTCTGGTTCACTCCTTAAACAGCTCAAACAGAAAGAGATGGGCCAATCTGAAACAAGGAGCCAGGAGCTAGGAGCTTCCTCTGGGTCCCCTACATGGGTGTAGGGGCCAAGGACTTGGGCCATCTTCTACTGCTTTCCCAGGCCACAGCAGAGAGCTGAATGGGAAGTGGAGCCCATATGGGATGCTGGCTCTGCAGGTGGCGGTTTTACCCACTAAGCCACAGGGCTGGCCCCAAATAAAACATTTTCATGATACTAAGTACTATCTACACCCAGCAAAGAAAATCGTTCTCTTATCTGCCATATGCTGCCTAAGAAAACTTATTCTAAAACTTGTCTGGTCTTTTGATCACTGGGCCCATACCAGGTCCCTAGAAATACCTGTATGCTTCAACAAGAGAACCAAGGATGCACTGTGTATTTAATACCACTTAGAGATCAGCAAGAGTTAGAGATGGTGTAATCTGCACCACCATTCACAGGCAAGGAATGTGAGGGTTGGACGTTTCAGTTACCTGAGTCGTCTAAGACCTTGTGGCAGATCTGGAATTAGAATGGTGGTTTTTGGAACAGTAATATTTTAAAAGGAGTAATACAAAATAGTCAATTCGTTTAAAACAGGTGCTCATTTCTATATGAATACAAGAGTGAAAAATGGGCTCTTATATGATTTTATAAAATCAGTGATCCGCTATCAGAATGGACATAATTTAAGGGTTTTAACTGACCATGTAAAATGGCACGTGACCATCTCAACAAAAAGCCTTTTCACTCATTTTAAAAAAGATTCCAATGCCATTAGGGCTCTCAAAGAAATATTAGTACAGGGGCTGTTTTATCTCATATGCTTTATCTCTACATGGCAATTCTATATCAGACATGGAAAGGCACATCTACCATTGGAAAATTAAAAGTGAACCTTAGTGATATTCAGCCAATGTCATGTAATTTAAATATTAATTATATTCAGGCTTCAAACATTTTTGTTAAAGTTGTTGAAATAGCCATTTCAATTTTGCACTGGGAATGGAACCTGTTTGAACTAACCTACAGTTTCATGTTTGTAGATAAAGCAACATGTTTCTATTTTGTGTCTATAAATGGAGAAGGGATAGAGCACAATGAGAAGCTGGGACAATTGCCTCATATGATTATTGTCCTGTCATAAAGTAGACCAGCATTCTCTAAAAGAATGCTTACTGGGAGCATGGCCCCTATCAAACATTAACCATCATGATGCACTTTCTTCAGTTGGAGCAATTGTGTTTACTAAAGGCATTTATGAGTCAATGTTCATATGAAAAAGCATCTCCCATCTGATAAAGGCTGAATGAGATAATCAGACTAAATTTATTACCTTTTTGAGAATTTAAATTATATTTTAAAGAAATCCTAGTAAAGCTGAGAAACAGGAGAGTAAATTCTATTGATTCCAGATATTTAACAAAATAATATGCATTCCATTATCAACATATAAGCCATGAGCTATAAAAAAGAAATGAACACACAAAACATTTGTTCTTTCATATTTTATTTAATAACCTTTAGAAATGAGCTAGAAAAAAACTTAAAGGATCTAGATTCCATACATTTTATGGGAAACTGAAACATAATTGCCAATGGATTAAAATAGAACCCTCCCCCAAAGCCAGTTTCTTCTCAAACAAGATTTACAACATTGTTATTCACTTAAAACAAAAGTAACCTTTAAGTTCTATTCAGAAATAACCTTTTTGGGTGGTCAGAGATGAGGAATTTCAATGAATTTATATTTGGAGTTGATATATGTATAAACATATTTTAATAGTATTCCCCTCTTCTAACAGCTGTCTGAAAACCTTGTTTAAATATACTGATTTCTAGTTATCCATTCTATAAACTGGTGTGGTGCTTAGTATTTTATCTGTAGCATGCATAAAAATAGCTCGCCATCATTCAAATAAATGAAGCCAGTTTCTTAACTCTTGACCATCAGTGGTTTATGGTATTTGTGCCATGACATGATATGTTTTTCCTAAATTGACTTGCACATACATCACCTGGGCATTTTACATATTGCTGAACTCATACAGATAAGAACACATACTGAGAAATATCTGTAGGTAAACACAAGCACACACTTGAAATGTCTTTTATTCATTAACAATGATGCAAATGACATGTTAATACATGCTGTGACACTGTGATTAAACCAGCCAATCACAGTTTCTTAGACTTGAAGAACCCCTACGGACTGTTTTAATTCTGAGGTTCTCTGTGAGGTGGTCCAGTAACTGAGGTTCTGCCTATGGCAGGTTAGGGTCAGAGCACAGAGGAATGAGAATCATTTGCCAAGAAACAGTCACCACCGAGCACCAGCCCTGGGCCTGCCTGTGCTGCTGACCTGTACACAGAGTTTGTGGAGCCAGATCATTCTTTGCAGTCCATTTTTTTAAAAAAGATTTTATTTATTTATTTGAAAGGCAGAGTTAGAGAGAGGCAGAGGCAGAGGTCTTCCGTCAGCTGGTTCACTCCCCAGTTGGCCGCAATGGCCAGAGCTGCCCATCCAAAGCCAGGATCCAGGAACTTCTTCTGGGTCTCTCACGTGGGTGCAGTGGCCCAAGTACTTGGGCCATCTTCCACTGCTTTCCCAGGCCATAGCAGAGAGCTGGATTAGAAGTGGAGCAGCTGGGACTAGAACTGGCTCCCATATGGGATGCCAGCACTGCAGGCAGCAGCTTTACCCACTACACTACAGTGCCAGCCCCTGAGGTCCATTTTTAATTGCAATAGTAAATCAGCATTTGTGCAATTATGTAATGTACTGCCATGGGTTTGAAGCAAACCTTGAAGGAGTATTGTATTGGCATATGCATTTACAAGTCCTGGATGGCATGTTTTCTCTACAGTTCACACAATTAAAAAGCCTTTGATAAGATACAATACTTGATTTTTTTTGTGCTATATCAGTTAATTTTCTTTTAAGTGATAAAGTACAGATTCTACTTTAGACCCAGGACATGTGAGATCAAAAATTACCTCCAAAAAACAAGTTTAATGGATAGAAATAAAATACTTCTATTTAACATTCAGATAATACAAAACAGTTCACTGAGAAGTCTCCAGTTAGCTGTTAAGTGTCAAACTGTCCATTTGTAGTTTGTCTTTTAATGAACAGATCAAGGCATGAGTTTATGAAACATTACTTTTTCAAGTTTGGTAAAAATAGTTGGCATATTTTAGCTTATGCTCCTAACAAGAATTCTTAGAAATGATGCTAGCAGCCTGAGCCAATCCTTGCTATAGGAAAGTATAATTCATGGGACCCTTATTCATTGTTATACTCCAGCAGATAACCAACCACTAAATCAGCTACTCTAGGATGTGGCTTAAGAGACCAAAAGGACTTCTTTTATTTTTATCATGTTGCTGTTGGAGGAAGTGTAGCTCTGCAAAGCTATAATTCCTTTCTAATTTTTCTCTCTTGGTTTGTTGATAATGACAATGGCCAGTGAATGATCAAATCTGATTTATGCTCCACATCAAGTGTTTCTCTGCTCTAATGAGGATTGTCCCTTTTAGATAATTTCTCTCTCAAACCACCCACAAATAACACTGAAAGCAGCAAGAAAAAGCAAGTATGAGATACTGCAACTAGATTTTAAGTACCCTTAGCATCTGTAATCAATTTATGGAAAGGGGACAATTTCAGATTGCCTACCTATGCCATGGTCTCAGGAGACCCCTGGTAAACATTGATTCATTTACTGACAGCTCTGACTTTGGCCTTTCTCCTGCATGGACTTGTTGCAAGTCTTGTGCTTTTGGTTGATCTTGCTATACTCAGTAATCTAAGGTTTTGGTAGATGTTTTAGACTTTTCTCATAGAAAATCATAGAATCTGTGAATTAGCTAGCTTTATTTCTCCTTTTCCTGTCTTCATAGCTTTTGTTTCTGTTTCTTGTAACAGTCACTAGCCAGGGCATCCAGTATAATGTTGACTAGGGGAGAGACTTCCATTTGTCACCATTAAAGGTGATGCTAATCACATTTGGTTTTGGTAGATGTTCTTCATCAAGCTGGACAAGTTTTTTGTTACTAGTTTTGTGAGGGTCTTTGATAAGGTATCATGAACACGTTAGATTTTGCCAAATGTTCTTCCTGCATCAACTGATTTTCTTCTTTTGCTTACATATAGTAGATTCATTGATTGACTTTGAATTTGAAACAAATCTTATTCATCAAGACCAAGCCCCACTTTGTGGGCTAATTCCTTTTATTCATTTTGGATTTAATTTACCAGTATTGAGGACTTTTGTGTATATATTCAAGAGAGATATTGGGCCACAGTTGTCAGTTTTTGTGATATCTTTATCTGGCTTTAGTCTAAGGGAATTGTGTCCTCCTAGAATGAGTTAACAAGAGTTCTCCTTGCTCTTGTTTCCTGGGAGAGGTCGTGGAGACTTGATATTATTTTTTTCTTAAACATTTGGTAGATTTATCAGTAAACAATATTTTTTTCTGGAAGGTCATTAATTATTGATTCAACTTCTCTAATAGAAACAGAGCCACTCAGGTTGTCTACTTCTGCTGGTGTTACTTTTGGAAGTTTGTGGCATTCAAGGACTCGATCAATCTATTTTGGTTATCAAATTTTGAGTGCAGAGTTGTTCATAGCATCCCTTATTTTTCTGAATGCCTTATTTTTAACATGTTATAACTGTACCTATTTATAGGGTACTATGTGATTATTTTACTGTGCATATGTTTAATTATCTCAGCTCTCAGGGAGCTTAGCACACACATGTCCTGAATCTGTAGTAAATTCATCCAGAATGAAGACAAACCCAAAGTGAACACTCCATGTCCTCATCCTGTTGTTTGGTCACTTTCTCTCTTCCTGCTACATTTCCCCAAGCACAATCCTAAGTGGAACACAGTGTACAGTCTTTCAGGTTCTCACACGTGCCACTCTCTCAACAGAAAGCTTCATTTCTATATGGAGGAAAAATTCACATTTAATCTGATAGACAAAGCCAGAATGAGATCAGAAATTCCATTACTCTTTTAATAGCAATAGAAATGAATGAATGCATTTTGAAGGACACTTGGAGCTGCAGTACTTGAATCAAAGGTACTCCTCTCCAGGTAGCAGCATTAGAGAAAACCCTTTGTAGCAGGTAGGCATTTTGGTCTTTTTTTTCTTAAATTTTATTTATTTATTTGAATAGCAGAGTTAGAGAGGACACACACACACAGATCTTCCATCTGCTACTTCATTCCCCAAAGAGCCAGAGTGGCCAGAGCTGGGCCACGCTGAAGCCAGGAATTTCATCCAGGTTGCCCATGTAGGTGCCGGGGCTGAAGCCTTTGGGCCACCCGCCACTGCTTTCCCAGGTTTATTAGCAGGGAGTTGGATCGGAAGTGGAGCAGGCAGGACTCAAATCTGCACCCATATAGGATGTCGATGTTGTAGTCTGTGGCCTAACCCACTACGACACAATGGCAGCCACTGCCTTTTAGTTTTTTTGATTCTGCCAGGCAAGTGGATTCCTACTTTGTATTTCCAGCTGGCCTTGTTTCTCAACAGCTTATTTGTATATGGGTGTACATAAACTTATTACTGATTTGCAGCTTAGGTGAGAGCGGCCCAGAATCGTTACAATAATAGGTGTTTTAGAGTATCCGTCATGGACAAAGTATGCTCATAAAATATTTCACTTTCAAAAGGCTTCATTATTTGACTTTTGACACGAATAAGTCAAAAAGAGCATTTTGTAATTGTTCAGATCAATAAAGTGTTTGGAAAAAGAACTGTCAAATCATAAAGATTATTTCATTTTATCACCTAGCTCTAGAGCTGTTATTCTGCAAGTACTGATGTTTAAGTGGGTTATAATGAGAAAACAGGCATAGCAGAGCCATCTGAGTACAGATTGAAAACCTTAGATTTTGTAATTATTATTGTTTTGGTGTAAAGAAAAGATCAGGTTTGTTCCTCGTTTTCCTGCCACCTGTATGTTTAAAATTCAGTTTTTTAAAATTTATTTATTTAAAAGGCTGAGTTTACAGAAAGGAAGAGAGAGAGAGAGGTGGAGGCAGAGAGAGGTCTTCCATCCACTGGTTCACTTCCCAAATGACTAGAACGGCCAGAGCTGGGCCAATCAGAAGCCAGGATCCAGGAGCTTCTTCTGGGTCTCTCATGTGGGTGCAGGGGCCCAAGAACTTGGGCCATCCTCCATTGCCCTCCGGGGCCATAGCAGAGAGCTGGATTGGAAGTAGAGCAGCTGGGACTCAAACCGGTGCCCATATGGGATGCCAGTGCTGCAGGTGGCAGATTTATCTGCTATATCACAGCACCACCCCCTAAAATTCATTTTAAGCAGAAAGACATGCACATAGACATTTTTGTGTATATAATTTTCACTATTCTCTTGGCCTAAAGGAGGTTAGAGTATTTAATTTTATGCTACAAAAAGGAGACTCCAAGGAAACAGACTGACCATGTCCTGGCTTATATGGATGAAACCGCTACTGAACAGAAGGCAAACCAGACTGACCAAATATGCAAACCCTAACATCGAAGACTTGTTCATTGGGAAGAGTGTCATACATGCAAGCTTCTCCACCCATGCTTGGGCAGCTCCCAAATTCATACTAACTTCCACCAACCAAACAACAGTAGTGTGGACATTATGGAAAAAGGCCAAATTAGCAGCTCTGTGCTTTCTGTTTTGAGGTTGAAACCACGCACAGCTGATGGCATTCAAATCTCATCTCCTGTGATGAGAGCGGAGAAAATGAATTGTTACTGCTTTAAGCAGGACACTCTTTCATTTTGTGAATGCAAATCTTTTGGCTTTCTGATGCAACTCAAGATTCTGCTTATCACAAATGGAAAACAGTCTGTCACGGTTTGGTATTTGCATTGACACACACAATATCAGAGGAGATATTTTATTTTGTTTCAGCTAACTTACTTCATGGCCACACTTAAAATACTCTATGTGCAACAGGACTGTCAAAATCTGCAGATGATAAGTTCTGGTGAAGACTGGTCATGAATAAAGACAAACACAAAATGGGACAAGATGTGATATATTTTCCTTCTGCCATTTGGACTTCAAAATACCCTAAGTTTTAGAATTTGGCTTTTTAAATGTTTACAAGCATATATGAAATGCTGATTTCGAGTAATATCTGTTTGCAACGCGACCACTGAGCCCAGCTATAATTAAATATCAATAATTTATGTAGTGTTCTAAAGAAGAACATCAATTCTGGTTTTGACAGATTGGGTTTAGTCTTTGAAAGTGGAGGCACCCACTTCCCCAGTGACACCAAGTGATGGTTCACGCCTGAACATGATGGCTTTAAAATGCTGGAATGGTAAACCTGGACCCCTTCTCTTTCCTCCTCACTATGATCTGCACCCCAGAAGCCAGCATCTATTTTTTTAAAAAAGATTTATGTTTATTTGGAAGTCAGAGTTACACAGAGAGAGGAGAGGCAGAGAGAGAGAGAGAGGTCTTCCATCCAATGGTTCACTCCCCAATTGGCTGCAATGGCTAGAGCTGCACCGATCCAAAGCCAGGAGCCAGAAGCTTCTTCTGGGTCTCCCACATGAGTGCAGGGGCCCAAAGACTTGGGCCATCTTCTACTGCTTTCCCAGGCCATAGCATGGAGCTAGATCAAAAGTGGAGCAGCTGGGTCTCGAACCAGCGCCCATATGGGATGCCGGCACTTCAGGTCAGGGCGTTAACCCACTGCGCCACAGCACCGGCCCCTGTATCTATTTTTAAATCTGAATTTTCCACCAGGGTCTAATAGAGGAGGTCTGGAAGTTTCTCAGGTAAGTTTGGTAGCTCCTGGGTGAGAGTGTTTCACACAGGCATCATGGGTAGAGTCTGATTCCTGTTGGCTCATGTCATTAAGGAGTAAGAATGACCTTCATCATTTCACATTTTCCCTCTCCTACCCCTAAACTGAGAATAAAAATCAGTTAGGTTTATCTTTGTTTGCCTCTGAAAAAAAAAAAAAAAAAAACCTTACCGAGTGTGACTATGTCCCAGACTCGGGAAATGTGATGATGACAAACAGGGCTGTCAGGCTGCTGTTGCTAACATTCTCAGAGCCTAGCCAGAGACAGATGCTCAAACACATGATTCCAGTTCTGTAAATTAAGATGTGACACCTGAGTGCACATGCATACAGCAGGAGCACCTGCATTGGACTTAATGGGTCAGAAAACTGCTGGGGAGAAGCTGTGTCTCCAATGGGCGGGGAAGATAAGCAGGAGTTAAGCCACAGGAAGTCAGAGTGAGCTACAGAAAGGCAGATACAGGGAAAGAGGGCTGCAGAGGACAGAGCATGATGGGTTAGCAACCTCTAGTTAAACGCCACTTTTCCAGGGGTGGTGGGTAGGAGGAGCCTTGTGCACCGCCTGAGAGATCTGAAGCCCGAATGAAGTGGTTAGAAATTTCTTGCAGTAACCTGTTTTAAGTTTGTGGTTTGAATCTTCAGTGATGATTACCATTTTTGAATAAACTAGCTCATTTTTTCTGCTTGATTTTCAGATATTTTAGATATTTTAGAATATTCAGTGACTCCAATGTAAGGATTCTTTTGGTAAAATCTTCCTGGAATTGAATGTGGAAAACTTACTAAATGTTTACACATCCTTTAATTGAAAAATCGGAACTGGAAAACCCAGTGGTTTTGCCTTACTGGAAGTTCAAAACATGTTTTTGGTGTTTTGTCTTTATATTCCTTCAAAGTAATAAATATGTATTATATATAATTTTGAAAATATTTATTTAAGAGGCAGAGAGAGAGAGAAGGAGAGAGAGAGAGAAACAGAGACAGATAATACTTCCCATCCACTGATGTACTCCTAAATGCATGCAAAAGTTGGGGCTGGGCTAAAACCAGGAGCTGGGAACTTAATCTGGGTCTCTCATGTGGGTGAAGTGACTCAAGTACTTGAGCCATCACCTGGCGCCTCCCAGTTTGTACATTAGTAGGAAGTCAGAATTGAGAGTGGAGGTAGGACTCAAATCCAGACACTCAGATACAGGATGTGGGCATTGCAAGTGGCATCTTCACTGTTAGGCCAAATACTCATCCTGCATATGTAATTTTTTTTTTTTTTTTGACAAGCAGAGTGGACAGTGAAAGAGAGATACAGAGAGAAAGGTCTTCCTTTGCCATTGGTTCACCCTCCAATGGCCGCCACGGCCGGCGCACCACGCTGATCTGAAGCCAGGAGCCAGGTGCTTCTCCTGGTCTCCCATGGGGTGCAGGGCCCAAGCACTTGGGCCATCCTCCACTGCACTCCTGGGCCACAGCAGAGAGCTGGACTGGAAGAGGAGTGACCAGGACAGAATCCGGCGCCCCGATCAGGACTAGAACCCGGTGTGCTGGCGCTGCAGGCAGAGGATTAGCCTATTGAGCCGCGGCACTGGCCCTCATATGTAATTCTTAATGTTTCTTCCATTTCAATTTCCTTGTTCAAGATTTTTAGGGGTGAGCATTTGGCACAGCGGTTAAGACGCTGCTTGGCACACCTGCACCCCATATCAGAGCGTCTGGGTTTGGGTTCTAGCTCCATGCTGATTCCAGCTTCCTGCTAATGCACACTTTGGGAGGCAGCAGGGGGTTGTTCAAGTACTTGAGTCCCTGCCCCTCATGGTGGAACCTGGATTGAGTGCCTGATTCACTATTTCAGTCTAGCCCAGCTCTGGCCGTTTCAGACATTTGGTGGCTGTATCAGTGGACATGAGCTCACTCACTTTCTGTCTCTTGCCTTTGAAATAAACTACATTAATAAACATTTTAAAAGAAGTTTTTAAATTTACTATCTAGAATTTCCTCTAAAGGTAAATGGATATAAATCATGTATATACCTTAAAATAGAAACATCATTTGAATGACTAGGTTTTACATTTTCAACTAATAACTTCAGTTCATACTTTTGTTTCTAATTGTTTATTTGGAAAATGAGTTCAGAGTTTCATAAAAAAAATTCTTTTATCAAGCCAGAAATCCTGGGTTGGGCACTTGGTACAGCATTTAAGAAACCACCTAGGGGGCTGGCTCCATGGCCCAGTGGGTAAAGCTGTCGCCTGCAGTAACAGCATCCCATATGGGTGCCGGTTCAAGTCATGGCTGTTTTTTTTTTTTTTTTTTTTTTTTTTTACCGTGAAGCATCTTTTATTTAGTCATTTTTGTTTACAACTGGAATTCTGGGAACTCAAAATTAACATCCTTGCCTATGAGCTTCTTATACACACCAGAGAAAGTTTCCACCTTGTGCTCCACGTTATTCTGCTGTGCTTTGTCCAGATGGACCTTTATGAGCCGGCTGCCATCCAGTTTCACACGGATTCTCTTGCCCACAATTTCACTTGGGAAGACTAAGTCCTCAAGGATCGCATCGTGCACGGCTGTCAGAGTGCGGCTCCTAGGGCGCTTCTGCTTATTTTTCGTGCGGCTTTTTTGAGTTGGCTTAGGCAGAATCCTCCTCTGAGCAATAAAGACAACGTGCTTCCCACTAAACTTTTTCTCCAGCTCACGAACTAGCCGGACTTGAATTTTCTGGAAGGATTTTGGTTGAGGAACGGGAACAAAGATGATGATAGCTTTCCGGCCACCACCAACTTCGATTTCCTTGGCAGCCGTGATGTTCAGCTCCCTTAGTTGAGCCTTGAGGTCCGAGTTCATCTCCAGCTCCAGGAGCGCCTGGGAGATCCCCGACTCGAACTCATCCGGCTTTTCGCCATTGGGCTTCACGATCTTGGCGCTCGAGCTGAACGTGGCTTCTCCTGCTCCACTTCTAATCCAGCTCTTTGCTATGGCCTGGGAAAGCAGTAAAGGTGGCCCAGGTCCTTTGGCCCCTGCATCAGCATGGGAGACCCAGAAGAAGCTCCTGGTTTCTGGCTTCAGATTGGCTGGGGAGTGAACCAGCAGATGGAAGACCTCTCTCCCTCTCTCTGCCTCTACTTCTGTCTAATTCCACCTTTCAAATAAATAAACAAATAAAAAAAAAGAAGAAACCACCTGGGATGCCCCTCATCGCACATCAGCGTGCTTGAGTTCTAGTTCTGAAAAATCACACTTACATGTCTGACATTAGAATACAATCAAAATAAGAACTGAATATCTTATTATTCTTCATTGCTGTGAGAATTTCCAATCCACTGATAGCCCAGAAGAAGAAGTAGACAAATAAAGAGAAACTCTTTGAACCATATAATGAATTTGAGAATAGTACTTCTTACCCATGTCTGAGCTCTGTATATATTCATATTATACATATTTGTATATCAGGTGACTTCATACCCCGTGTTTTGTCTTATGCCATGGATGCATATATAGCCTACTTTTTTTCCCAAAGGATTAACGTTAGCCAGCATGCCACAGGGAAAGCAAACCAGCAATTTTCATGTCAAATCAATCCTACAACATTTATTCAATGAAGCTGACAGATTGTGAAGGGAGATCGCACCAAATGAACATAGAAGAAACTCAAAAGTGAGGAGAGAGAGAATCCCTTACCATGTCCTGCCTGCCTTCCTTACACATGCAAAGGCTTTACTCTTTAGCTTCAATGTGGGCAACAGCAGTTGGTTACCATACAAATACTAGAAATTGTCAAAAGAATGGGATGGAAAAGTTAAGAGACTATGAGTTCCCTAAAACACCATGCATATAAGCTTTTAAAAGGTTTCTGTCAAAATCTGGAAGAAAATTAAGAATTTTAATTTTTAATTAAGTTGAATATGCAGCACATGACAGAATATGACAACTTTTTACTTCACTACAAATTTCACATCTTCAGACATTTAGTAACTTTTAAATACCAACTTGAATATATTACATTTAAATATTTTGACTATTTGTAGACAGCCTTCCAGCAACATAATCAATTCCTTCTGCTCATCAAAAATCTTTAATGAATTATTCTTTCACAAAGATTTTGCCCTTGTATGACAAGACTATCTTTAAAATCTAAAAAATAAATGTGTCTCTCATTCAAGCTTATTTTCCACAGTAACCAAAAAGGATGATCTTCTTTTCTGAATAATGTATTTCAGAAAGGTGTAGAATTCATTTCAATATTACAGTGATAATTATTTTAAAGAAATAGAACTTTTTATACTATCTTATTACCTACTTCCATGCCTCCCCACCCCTGCTAAAACATATTAAGTGCATTCTCCTGAGTTTAATTCATGTCTTTGAAAAGGATGTAGTCCTTAAGAAATTGAAAAGGAATCTAAGCTTCAATTCATAAAACATCATTTTCTTCCATGGGCATAGTTAGAAATTACATCTTAACAGCACTTCTTAGTAGTCTAAAGAAATAGCATCTGGAAGAGAAAGAGTGGGCAGTAGACCAATGCAATGATAGATGATGTCAAACAATAGACTGACCCTCAGCCTTCAGGGAATGTTTTCTTCTTTCTGGGTCTTGATAAGACATGAAATGAAAACTCTCAGTTGCCCAAGAGGTAGATGATGAACCCATTTTCCATACCACACTGAGGTAATGAGATACCTTGCCACAGATTATAAAAGCAGTCAGCAGCAAAATCAAGGTTAGAAGCAGGGGTGGGTGTTGTGGTACAGAATGTTAAGCTACAACTTGGAGTCCCACATTCCATTTAGAAGTGCTGGTTTGAGCCCTGCCTACTCTGCTTCCAATGCAGCTTCCTGCTAATGCATCATGGGAAGCAGCAGATGATGGCTTGAGTACTTGAGTCCCTGCCACCCACCTGGAAGATCTGGATGGAATTCTGGGCTCCTAGCTTTGGTCTGGCCCAGCCCTGGCATTTGGGAATGAAATAATGTATCAGTCAGTCTTTCTTGGGAAAAAAAAAGGCCAGAATCAGGAAGACCTGCTTGCAGTTGTATATTCATGGCTACCAGAACCACATTGATGGAATGACAGGAGTAACAGTCCATTCCATTTCTCCAGCCTGTGGTCTATCTCACTATATGACATGCAGAGCTGATGGAAGAATGAAAATGCATTAAAGTTGACAGCATGCCTATTTTCCAATTTCAAACCCATGGCATCAACATGAAATGACTGTAGTGGCATCCTCAGGTTCAGGAATGTGGTCTATGTAGAAACTACATAAGTTGTATTTCAGTAAATGAGACCAGTACATGAACAAAAGATCAAAGAATAGCTCATGCAATCATGGAAATTACAACTTCAGTCAATATTCCTGTTATTCCCTACAAAGACATGTTTATGAGTATGATTAAAAATATATTATCAAACAATTAGATTTGGAATTTAGCTCACATCTCTGGTGATATGAGCCTTCATCTGGATACTTGTAAATTAGGAGGGAATAAATTTAAAATATGTTATGTCAAAAAGGGTAGAAGGAAGGAGAGTAAGAGGGAGGGAGGAAGGGAGGAGGAGAATATGATTATATTATTAGACTTGTATCTATAAATCATATTGAATCTGTTAAAAATAAATTAAAATGGAAAAGTAAATACATAAATACACGAGGACAAAATAAACAGTCAACATCATATTGAATGGACACATGCTGAAAATATTTCCCCTACGATCTGGAACCAGACAAGGATGTTCCATGTTTCATCTCTCTAATTCAATACAGTCCTTGAGTTTTACCCAGAGCAATAAGGCAAAAGAAAGAAATAAAAGGCACACAAATAGGAAAGGAGGAAGTCAAATTCCACCTCTTTGGAGATGACATTATTCTGTATACAGAAAAATATAGACTCCACAAAAGAGTGTTAGAGTTAATAAATAAATTCAGCAGAATTGCAGGATACAATATTAACACACAAAAATCAGTTTTTGTGCACCAATAATGAACTCAATGACAAAGATATTATAAGAACAATCTCATTCACAATCACTAAAAAATACTTCAGAATAAATTTCATTAAGGATGTGGAAGGTCTCCACGATGAAAATTGCAAAATACCAATGAAAGAAATTGTAGAACACACACACACACACACACACACAAAGATTTTTCATATTCATGGGCTGTGAGATTATTATTATTAAAATAATCATGCTATCCAAAATGACTTAGAGATTAAACGCAATCCCCATGAAAATACCAATAAGCTTATTCACAGGAATAAAAAAAACCTTAATATGGATGCACAAAAGCCCCTGAGTAGCCAAAGCAATCGTGAACTAAAAGAACAAAGATGGAGGCATCACAATACCAGATTTCAAGGCACAGTACAGTCACTGTATGAAAACAATATACTGCTGGTATAAATACAGACACAATGACCAATGGAACACAACAGAGATCCCAGAAATGAATCCAAATTGATCCATTTCTAGACTCAACTCATTCTCAACAAAAGCACCAAAAAATACACTCAAAAAAGGGTACTTTCTTCAATACATGGTGCTGGAAAACTGAATATCCATTTGCAGATGACTGAAGTTAGACCCTCCCTATTGCTCACCCTACAGAGAAGTCAGCTCAAACTAGATCAAAGTCCTAAATGTAAAATCAGAACTAGGAACTACTAGAAGAAAAAAACAGGATAAACATTTTAAGACATTATTACAGGCAACAATTTTTTAATAAGGCCACCAAAAGTATAGGCGACAAAAGCCAAACTAGGTAAATTGGATTGTAGAAAACTTAGAAGCTTCTGCCCAACAAAGGAAATAATAAACAGAGTGAAAAGACAGAATAGAGAAAATATTTGTAAACTATGCATCTGACAAAGGGTTAACATCTAGAATATGTAAGGAATTAAAAAACTCAAGGACAAAAAAATCCAGTGAATAACTGGACAAAGGATCTAAATAGACATTTCACAATAGCCAACAAATACATGCAGAAGAGCTCAATATCACTAGCCACCAGGGAAATGCATATGTATCATTTCACTCCAGTTAGAATGGCTATTATCAAAAAGACAAAAAAAAAACAAAGGCTAGTGAAGATGTGGAGAAAAAGAAACTTTATACATGGTCGGTAGGAATGTAAACTGATACAATCATTATGAAGAATGGTATGGAGATTCCCCAGAAAACTATAAATAGATTTACCACATTATCTAGCTATCCCACTTCTGAGAATACACTCAAAGAAAATTAAATGAGCATATGAAAAACATAACTGCATTCCCCTGTCCACTGTAGCACAATGTGCAAAAGTCAAGATATGGAATCAACCTAGCTATCTATCAATGGATGAATGAATAAAGAACATGTGGCATGTGTACACACTGGAATTCAGTCATAAAAAAGGAAACCTAGGGCCCACATTGTGGTACAGTGGGTTAAGTCATCACCTGCCATGCAGGCAGCCTGTATGGGAACTGGTTGGAGTCCTTACTACTCCACTTCCAATCAAGCTCCCCGACAAAGTGCCTAAGAAGACAGCAGAAGACAGCCCAAGTAGTTGCAGCCCTGCCACCTATGTGGGAGGCCTGGATGGAGTTCCAGGTTTCTGGCTTTAGACTAGCTCAGCCCCAACTCTGTGGCCATTTGGGGAGTGAGGCAGCAGATGGAAGCTCTCTCTCTCCCCTCTATCTCCTCTCTCCTGTCTGCCTGTCTCTTTCTCTCTCTTATTCTCTCTATAACTCTGCTTTTCAAAAAAATAAATATTTTTTTAAAAAAAGAATGAATGGATGAAATCCTGACATTTGTAGCAAAATGTGTGTGGAACTAGAAGTCATTATGTTCAATGATATAAGCCAAACAAAGACAGACAAATACTGCATGTTCTCTCCCCTATGTGGAGACTTAATAAAACTCATCTGAACCCAGATTAGTGGTTACTGGAGGCTTGGAAGAGTAGGGGGAGTGCTGATGGATGACGGAAAACATGACACAGTTAGAAGTAATAAGAACTGGTGTCCCACATCACCGTGGGTGACTGTAGTTCACAATAATGTATCATATACTGATTAAAGAACTGGAAGAGAGGGCTAGGAGGCTCCAAACACAAGATAAAGACACGGAATGCTAACTGCCTGATTGGATCACTTTATACTTTACACATGTATTGAAATATTGCATGGTAACCTATGACAATGCGCAAGTATTACATGCTAACTAAGATTTTTAAAGATTCAAAATATTTAGAGGCAATAAATAGAACTTTGCGATGTATTATATTGAACACATGTCTTCCTAAGAGTACAAAAAATATTCTTACTCACTATAAGGCTCCTCAAACACATTAAATGCTAGAGAAAATTTGATTATTTTTCCAAGTAGTGGTATTAGCCAAACAAGCAAAATGGCCAGAGTAGAGGTACACTTGTTGTGGGGTGTTTCGTGTAAAAGAACCGTGCTGTCCCTTCAGGTTGCAAGAAAGACGTCCGTTCACGTTAACACCGGAGTTACTGAGTGAGCAGCCAGTATATCAGGGATACACTAAGATAGATAACACCCAGCGTTACCCAGTTAATTCTTGTGATCGGTGGCCTGCAGTTACCTGTCACGTGGAGGATAGCATGCGAGGAGAGAGTTCCACTGGAGTTTTGGGCCCAAGCCACATACAGGCCTGTATCTCCCTTGCATACCTTTGGAATGAACACTGAGTGCCTTGTCTCCTTGCGTACAACCTGCAAGTGCTCATCTGCAGACAATTTCTGGCCCTCCTTGTACCTGAAGCAAAGAGTCAGTTTTTAAAGTCAGAATTATTGCTCATTTACATCGTGTCCAAGTGCTAACAACAACCGCGAACAGGCCCATGACCACTGAAGTTATTCTCTAGCACCAGCAGGCGTTTTGCAGCTAAGCAGATCCCAGTGAGGCTGTTTATCAGTCAGGCAGAGGTGGGCAACTGGTGACAATGGTGATTGGCTTGGCCCATGAATTTAAAAATTGAATTTTTTGACAATGCTTAACAATTGGAATATTGCATATGAAAATTCAGATTCCAGCTCCTCTTCAAAAACAAGACCATCTGGTCACACTGGGCCACCATTTGCTCATGGCAACAATGTGAATGTGAAAAGGCACCCTCATAATTGGCCTGCAACATTCTTCCCGCAGCTATGGAATAGCAGCTGGTGACTCCCTGGAATCTGCATTGGAGGGAGACTCGTCTGCCCCAACAAATTCATGCCCCAAGATCCACGTGATAGTTCAAATGTGCTGTGATGAAGCCAGGTACTTATACACCATGTCCTGGTGAAATAGGCTCATTTGATTGCTGGGCATTAATTTCATTAGAGGGTGAAAAAAGCTTCAAATTATTTTAAGTGTCACTGACATATTTCTAAAGTAGTTGCACCTTTTTATAAGGCAGATAATTTGTTTATTTTGTATATTCTTGACTCTTATTTATTTATACACACACATTTCCATGGCAAGGAAGGTCTCGTGGCAAACACGGACAATTCTCTGTTCTTATTGCCTAAGGGAAAACTTTTTACTTTTCTGAGTGTCTTAGTATGATTCCCTGATAAATTTGTCAATTGTTAATTGAACAAAATTGTTGTGAATCTACAGAGAAATGTTTTCCGCTATGTTACAATGGTTCTTCAACCATGTATATTAACCAAGTTGTTTGTGTAGATAAAAACACTTCAGACAACATTTTCCTTTGAGGTGAATTGATATTTAATAAGGCATTAAATATCTCTTTAATTCATAAATAGGAAATTCCTTGTTTGTAAAAAACATGCAACTGTAAAAAACCACAAAATAAAATGGTGTAACTGCAGTATAGCACATGTGCAGTTTCTTTTATAATTTTAGAAGCCCAATTTTTCTCCTAAGTTGCTTAAGTAACCAATTCATTTTGAGTACCATCAGTGGGCACACACAATAATTGTACTTTATAAGTATTCTGTAAGTTCACTCTCACATGCCTGTAGATTTGTCCCCAAATCAATCTACTTAAATACGAACAATCCTTAAATGTTTCAAAGTAACCCACATATTGAAAAAGTTAGGATTGCTGTTCTTGTTACTACCAGTATGTGATTCCAAATCCGTAATACACAGTTTCCTTTTACCAAAACAAATAGGCTAGAAAATGAATGATGTCTGCAAAATGAAATCATGTTTTTCACAGCTCAGTTATTACACCGCCTTTCAAAAATGGGTTTATTACCTGTCACCTGGAATAACTGTGAAAGAAATATTTTATTCCGCTTCTCGTATTGAAGAAATGTATAAAAAGAAATCTTAGGAAAACAAACAAACATTAACAAAGGTGGCAAGCATGACCGTTCAAAAAGATGGAGAAGGCAAAAGAGGTAAAGGAAAGAAAGGAAAAAACCCAAATTCTTATGCTTAATTGTACACAGGAGGTTAAACCAAGAAATTCCCAGGCTTATGTAGCAAGAGACAATGGGAAAGAATCTCAACCCACTCTTTAGAAATGTGGAATGTTGAACCAAAAGGAAAACAAACACAAACACAACCCATTGTACAGTACTTTTGGAGTCTGTCCAATCATTATTTTATATAGCAATTTTTCCCTTAAGATATTAACCATGCTGCTACTCAAGAGAGTTGGGGGTCTAAGTGAGAACCATGCAGAATGGCAGTGACACAGAATGTTAGTCAGCTAGCCCCAAAGCAGAAGTTAGTGCACACAATGTGATTTTTCTCAGGGGTTCTATGTGCTTCTATTTATGGTTTGTCATTGTAGGCTACCCACCATGTCAGTGTAGGCTCTGGAAATCCTGTCACTTCCACTTCCAAAGTCACTGGAGAACCTTCCACGACAGTTACATTAGACAGGAGCCTGGAGAAGTGCGGAGCCTGGCCAGCTAGGCTGACCACTCTGTTCTTTGCTGATGTGCGTCTAATTTCTTCTCGGGGAACCACTTGCCTCTGACAGCCCTGGCTGGTGCTTGATGGGGACCTGAGGCTGGAGACGGCGTCAGGCACAGCATGCAGCCGCTCTCGGGGTTTAGTGGCGTTATTATCAGCATGCATCTGCCCCCACGTCTCTAGCAAACTCCCCGGAGCAGGAGGGTGCTGCTGGGAGGCCCCGGCATGCACTGCCCTCAGCATGCTCTCTGGATGGTTAGCACTGAATTTGCATGAGGCAGGACTCTTTTCCAGAAATCCTCCTGAGGTTACTGGGGGCTCCCATTCGAACTGGGGGCAAGGCCTCTCCAAACGACTTGAAAACGCTTTTCCCTTATCACTGCATGCATCAGCGAAAGCAGCAGGCGGAGGAAGAACAGATTCCTGGGCCTCCCCGGGACTGCTGGCCCCGGTCCGCATCCTACAGGTGCTGGTGTGCAGGCCGGGGGAGTAGGAGCTATGTGCGTCTTCCACCTCCATGTCAGATGGTGCCAGCGGGGACTCGGGGCTCCTCGGGAGTGGGGGCAAAGAGATGTCATCTGGGGAGACACACTCAGATTCCTCTCCTGACAGCACGTCCTCAGGCAGGAGCAGGTCTTGGAGGCCACCCTCTTGGACAGGGGCCAGCTGCTTCAGCTCCCGTGGAAGCCGCTCTTCCTCTGATCCATCGGTGACCAAAACGTCTGCCACCTGCACCTGACCCTTCAGGAGAGAAAAGCCACAGCGGCGTTAGTCGTTCGCTTGCTTCTCCTGGGTTCCAGTAAGAGTGAAATGCAGCAGCATTCACAGACTGGAGGTGAAGCTTGGTGGCTGGCACCACCGGGCCCTCTCCTCTGGGGACAGTGCCCCCATGACGAGGGAGTTGCTCAAGTGGCCTCGGATCTGAGGGAGAAGGGCAGGCTTTGGGAAGCACGACAGAGAAAGCCCTGGTTTTCACCTCTAAACACCAGGTTGGAGTGGATCAGTGTCTCCTGAACCATGGTCGGAGGAATCTCCGCACCCAGCAAGTTCTGCCTGCTTGTGTTTCCGCTACGTCTACGCTCTGTGTGAACACAGAGTTCCAAACACTGAAGCCTACTCCCCTCCTTGGTAAGTGGGCTCGGATGCTCCCAGAATAACACTTCATCTCTCTCAAGAAAGCCTTTCTTTTTTAAAAAAATGCTAAAAACTACAATTTCCCATTTTCACCAATTTTAAGTAAACAGTTCAGTGATTACACACTCACCGTACAATGTGGTCATCACCACCATCCATCTCCAGAATTTCTTCAACCCCCCCAAACTGAAACCACGGACCCATTAAACACCAACTTCCCATTTGCCTTCTTCCCCGGATCCAGCCCCTGGGACGCTTTCTCTCCCTTTCATTTTGACTACTCCAGGTACCACAGAAGAAAGCCATTCTTCATGACTGATTTTATTTTCTGAAAGCCCTTTAGTTTTATTCTTGGAGTAAAAAAAATTATTAAGCACCTACTAGGTAGGTATTAGATATCTAATACCATGGTAGGTATTAGAAGGATAATGTGTTAAGCAGCCACAGTCTCCACATTCGTGGAGATGATGGCCTGGCAGGGGAGTTGGATCCCTTCTCCAGAGACTACAGCAATATGCAATGGAGAATCTCTGGCCACTTAGCTCTCTGCCCCATATGGAACATGGGCTCTGCTAGCAGCCGTGGATGGTACTACTTCTACCCATTAATTCTTGTCCCTTTCTAGTTTCAGAAGAGGTTTACATGTTCTTTCTACCATAGACTCAAAGGAACATTGGAGCTGAAAGATGTCTCATTGACTTCAACCTGCTTGTTTTATATCTACTTGCTGTGTCTTTTATTAGTATCTGAGTACCCTTTTACCTAAATAGCATGTATTGATTTTTGTCCTATTGCTACTACATGCACATAAGAAAATTATCTCTTGACTTTGAGTTTGAAATTGTACCCCATTGTCCTGCTCTTGACATATATCTTATAAGTGATCTTTGAGAAAATCAATGTTTTCAGGTTGAAGAGTGGAAGCAAAATAGTGTTCCTTCTACTGTCTCTAAGAGATGAGCTGTCCTCAGAGAAAGCATAAACCTGGCACAGAGCAAGTGCTTTCCTTGAAAGTTTTAAAGCTGGATGTAAGGGACTGTGCTGTAGTGCAGCGGGTTAAAGCCCGGACCTGAAGTGTCAGTTCAAGTTCCAGCTGCTCTACTTCCAATCCATCTCCCTGCTGATGCACCTGAGAAAGCAGAAGAGGATGGCCCAAGTCCTTGGGCTCCTGCACCCATGTGGGAGACCCGGAAGAAGCTCCTGGCTCCTGGCCTCAGATCAGCTCAGGCTGTTGAGGCCATTTGGGGAGTGAACCAGTAGATGGAAGACCTTTCTCTCTCTCTCTCTCTCTCTCTCTCTCTCTCTCTCTCTCTCCCTCTCCCTCCTCTCCCTCTCTCTGAAACTCTTTCAAATAAATAAAATAAATCTTAAAAAAAAGCTAGTTATAAGACCTAGTACTTCTTAAAAGTCTCTCACGTTAAAAAAAATAAATTATCAAACACCATACCTTCTTTACGTTGTCCTATCATAGTTTAACTTGGTGACTCTATCTCTCGCTGAAAGTACAATTTTTATTTTCCTTCTGCTATGGACTTTGATCCAAGTGCCTATTCAGTCTAAGAATGTCTTCTACAGCGTTCTGGAAGCCTCTATTTGAAGAGATTTCCTGAATGGGTGCCTTCTTTGAGGATTTGATGTCCGCCTGGCGTTAAGACTACCTTTCTACAATTAGCAAAGGTCTGCCTTCCTGCAGTCCCTCCGCTGGTTTTGAATTGGCCTCCTGAAGCAGCCCAATTGCTTTCCTAGTTTAACAGCTCTTGAAATGCATGGAGAATTGGTCCTACAATTTCACTGTTTGTGCTCAACACCGTCCACTCCTCTCCAGCGTCAGCTCCTGGAAGCTTCATCATCTCACTCACTCCCCTTCTGGGAGATCTGACTCTTGTGGGGCTGCAGACCCCTGCATGACGAGCAGGGGCATCGGTTGACCCGAGGGCTATTGGGGATGGACTACTCCATAATGACTTTTTCAAGTAACCCACATCTCTCTGCTGAAGAGTAATGTTATGAAACTGCCTAAACATTACCACTAGCTTAGGGGAAACTTGAATAAAAGTCCAAGCCATTATCCCCACTTAATTCCTCCTGGGCAGCCTCTGGCTTACTTAAGTGAGGGTTTGGAATTAGGAACTGAGCATACCGAGCTGTGTCTGAGCTCCTCTTGTGGGATTTGCCTTGCACCCATTGGGAATGTTTGGCCGGCTCTAAGCTGAGGGGAGCCTGTGGCTGTCTGGCTGTGCCTCCAAGTGACTCCCTGGCAAGTCTGTCTCAATGAGGCATGAAGCTGTGGGAAAACCACAGGAAAGTCCCAACCATGTTCTTCATCCAATTTCACTGCTTACTGAGTCCTATTTTATTTCCACTTCATAAAATTCTTAAAATACAGAAGTAGCTTTCACAGAAAATAATGCTGTCAGGTATTTTATACTAACAATGAGAGAGAGAGAGAGAGAGAGAGAGTTTCTCAAGTCTTTTCCTGGAAACATTTCAACTTATTAATTTACTTCCTCCCCCAATACTTATTTCTACAATTGATTTAACATCCAGATGGGTAGTAATCAGTAGAGTCATCATCTTCTTGATTTATAGGATATGTTTTTATTAAAGTGATTGCATAGTTCTTTTTTTATTTTTATAAGAACCACATGGGGCCATTTGTTCATTCTAGGTCTTTAGTCAATTAAAGTGTTCTAACTCCTCTGTCCACTGACACCACTGATTAAAGTGCGCACTGCAGTTTAGAACAAAGCCAGATAGCTCCCTAAGGCAGATTATCTTCCACATTGACATTGATGAACTACTTAACACTCTTGGGTATAATTATAACCTGACCAAACTCTCACTCAGCTCACATTTCTCTACTTATCGTAGCAGAGACATCTTAAGTGTGTTTATCAGATGACTTCCTGAAATCACAATACATTATGCCTACAGCACTAACATAAAGTGACACATTAACTAATCATCTTTGCAAGCAAAATAAGGTGAGTTTAATGAATAAGTTTTACTCCAAGTAAATCCATTTGGCTCTTGGCACTTCTATCCGTATCCTCAAATACAAGTAATTTCTCAGTTTTTAAGGCGTTATGGGATTTTATAGTAACTACTTTTAAAAGTTACAGAGTGAGGCCGGCGCTGTGGCTCACTAGGCTAATCCTCCGCCTTGCGGCGCCGGCACACCGGGTTCTAGTCCCGGTCGGGGCGCCGGATTCTGTCCTGGTTGCCCCTCTTCCAGGCCAGCTCTCTGCTGTGGCCCAGGAGTGCAGTGGAGGATGGCCCAAGTCCTTGGGCCCTGCACCCCATGGGAGACCAGGATAAGCACCTGGCTCCTGCCATCAGATCAGCATGGTGCGCCAGCCGCAGCGCGGGCCGCGGCAGCCATTGGAGGGTGAATGAAGGGCAAAAGGAAGACCTTTCTGTCTGTCTGTCTCTCTCTCACTGTCCACTCTGCCTGTCAAAAACAAACAAAAAAAAGTTACACAGTGGCCAGTGTTGTGGCTTAGTGGGTTAAATTACTGCTTGGGATGACAGCAGCCCATATTGGGCCAGTTCGAATCCTGGCTGTCTCCCTTCTGATCCAGCTCCCTGCTAATGTGCCTGGGAAAGTGGCAGAGGATGGCCCAAGAGTTTGGGCCTCTGCATCCATGTGGAGGCCTGGAAGAAGTTCCTGGCTCCTAGCTTCTGGCGGGTCTGGCCCACCTCCCAGCTGTTGAGGCCATTTAGGGAATAAACTAGCGGACAGAAGATCTCTCTGTCTCTACACTCTCTCTGCCTTTCAAATCAATCAATCAATCATTGAGTCAGAGTTTTATAGATCTATCTAGGGTCTTTTTTTCATGAAAGTGATGTCCAACTCATACATACTAACTTTCCCCCCATAACTCCCCATCATGAGATCATGTTTGCTATCAGAATAAAAGTGAACATTTTGGAGCAAAAAAGTCTGCATGCCTCAATACAGATAGGGAGTACTTGTAATAGGCTGATGACTTCCAACACAATTGCCAAGAAAGTCTGACCTAATTCACCAAAATATAACTAAGCTCTCAAATTCATTCTCTTATTTCCATGGTGGCTCTTTGTCATCTTTGTCAATGCCTTTTCTTTTCTTATCTGCCAAGTATATGAATGACATATGTCTTTAAGTTCCATAATTTTCTTTATATGCTTTTTTTCACCCCCTCAAAGATGTCTTCCATGTTTGTATCTACAGGTCAATAAACGTTTGGTGATCCCTGAAACTATAGCCTCAGGTCTTACCTCTGTCAGGATTCCTGAACTTTCATTTCCACCGACTCCCAGAATCAGCTGAATTTTCAATCACTGGCATGTGGCCAGAGTGTGTGGAAAGGCGAATGTAACGGTATTCAACATCCCTCCAACTAGGTGGGCAGAACCAGTTCTCAAAACTCATAGAACAGGGAGCCACCAATTTGGTAAATCAAAAGGAATACCACAAAACCTCACCTTCCAAAACATCTATGAAAAGCATTTCTGGAGAAGGTTTTAGCAGGGCACTCTGAACAGCCAAGAGGTGACTTTGTACCTTTGGATACTTGGGATGGGCAAGGTAAAAGAGACAGGAAGAGAAGTGTGATAAAGAACACTTTTTCTCCTCAACTATTGCCAGCCCAAGTGTTGCCAGAGCACCTTCCCCCTCCTGCCAGGAGATCCAGAGGACCAGAGACTGTCCTCCTCGGTCTGAGGGGAACACCCCACTGCACTGTCTGGTATACAACTGCTTCCATGGGGCTGCCTTGTTAATCCTCCTGTAAACAGATGAAAGGGGAGAGGGAAAGGTTGGCATGGAGATGTAGAGCATCATCACAGCTTAGTTATGTTATGTGCTCCCCTTTGCTCTGCTGGAGAAGGGACGTGGCTGAAACTCCAGAGAACTGGGTCTTCTGCATGTGTGTGATTTTGGGAAACCAAAAAGTAGCGAATCTTCTTTCGCTTCAGTCTCCTCAAGTGTAAAATGAGATCGGATCAGATCATTGCTGAATCTCCTGTAGTGCGAAGGCTCTGAAGATCGGCATCAAACCCTCGCTTCCAC
Source organism: Oryctolagus cuniculus (assembly GCF_964237555.1). Classification (NCBI taxonomy): domain Eukaryota; kingdom Metazoa; phylum Chordata; class Mammalia; order Lagomorpha; family Leporidae; genus Oryctolagus; species Oryctolagus cuniculus. The sequence continues at coordinate 62,241,316 of NC_091434.1, read as the reverse complement.
TAAAGAGCTCCCTGACTTCGGGAGAGTCTCTTAATACTCTGCGCCTCCATTGAGCCCCAGGGGTTTTGAGATAGCACTGTGGATTTCGTTTCAGCACCCACGGTGGGATAAACCACCACCACCCATCTGTCAGCAGGGCTGTACGCACGGCATGTACTGGATTGTCCAATCCCACCTGCTGCATTTTTGGATCAGAAAAATGAGAAACACTTTGCCATCTCCAGGATAAACTCCCTGTGACAATCCTATTCTTGTATTCGGTTTGCAGAACTGGACTTTCTGATTAATAATTTCATTAGGAAGATTAACATCATTTAAAGGTATCAGAATTAAATGCACGAATTCCCAGAGAAGCAGTGATTTGGTGCTTCTTCTTATCTGCCCACATGGTGTTTTGAGGAACGATTATACCCGACCTATATACAAATAAGACAGGCAATAAGAGGGTAAATGCGATTGAGCTGCTTAAAAGTGAAGCTTACTGCCACCCTCTTATTATGCTGTCTGTGCTGACTGCGCCAGTCTCCTGGAATCCTTGACAGCTTTAATTGTGGACCTGCACTTTCATACTGAATGATTGACAAGCTATCTTTTTATCTTATACTAAAATAAAAGATTTTTCAATGAAAGCAGATCTTGCTTTTTTTATTTAAAGCAATTTATTTCTTCAATAAGAAAATAAATCAAAGCAAGAAAAATACTTTTCCTAAGTATATATGAGGTTTTTTTTTTTTTTTTGGGTAGTACTAATTTTGCTTTTGATTTTTTTTGTAAATGTGGTTGGTTCATCATGTAGGAAAATGCTGATCATTAAATAAAATTAATAATATGATATTAGATTTAGAACTTCCAGAAACTTAGTTAAGAAAATGTGGTATGGTTTTTTCCTAGTAAATATATTTTTATTTATTTTTAATTAGTTTTTTATCACATTCAATGTGATTTGTAGATACAACTCTAGGAACATAATGATATTCCCTGCCTCTCTCCCTTCCTTCCCCTCTCTACCTCATACCCACCTTACTTCTCCCTTTCTTTTTTCTAATTTTTGAGAGAACATCACAGTAAAAAGGTTTACTATCTCATAAAATAAGAAATTTAAAAAGTATAAAGCAAAAAGACCATAGTTTAGTGGGAATATAGACTGTGGCTATAAATAATAATTGAATGGAAAAATAACCATTTCACCCATATACAGTAAATTTTAAAGTAATCACAGATCATTAAAACGATAGTAGTTTTTGGGGCCAGTGCTGTGGTGTAGTGGGTAAAGCCTCCGCCTGCAGTGCTGGCATCCATATAGGCACTGGATCGAGTCCCGGCTGCTCCACTTCCTATCCAGCTCTCTGCTATGGCCTGAAAAAGCAGCAGAAGATGGCCCAGGTTCTTGGCCCCTGCACCCACATGGCAGATCTGGAAGAAGCTCCTGGTTCCTGGCTTCGGATCAGTGCAGCTCTGGCCATTTCAGTCAATTGGGGATAGAAGACTTCTCTCTCTCTCTCTGCCTCTCCGTCTCTCTCTGTGAAACTCTGATTTTAAAATGAATAATAAATTTTTAAAAAAACTATAGAAGTATAACATTCCTAACCACTGGTTTGAAGAGGTATAAAACATTTATTTTTTTGGAAGGCAGAGTGTCAGAGAGAGGGAAAGAGGGAGAGAGAAACCCATCTCCCCTCATCTTGTTCACCCCCAAATAGCTGTAATAACCAGACAGAAGCCAGGAGTGTGGAATTCCAGCTGGGTCCCCTACGTGGGTGCAGAGGCCCAAGGACTTGTGCCATCATCTGCTGCTTTTCCAGGTGCAGTAGCAGGGAGCTGGATCAGAAACAGAGCAGCCAGGACTTGATGGATGCCAGTGGCCCAGGTAGTGCTTACTTTGCTGTGCCACAACACTTGGCTCCTATTTCTCATCATTTTAACCTGTTGTTTGTTCCCCATCAGGGGTGGTTTTGCTCCCCAGAGGCCACTTGGCAGTGTCTGTAGATATTTTTGATTGTCACAACTGCAGGGGATGGTGGTGTTACTGGCATCTTGTGGGGAGAGGCCAGGGCTGCTCATGAACATTCCACAACACAGAGGACAACCCCTGCAATGGATTTTTCTGGCACATACGCCAATAACGTTGGGACTGTGAAACCCTGATTGAGAGCAATCGGAGTAACCAAGGAGCATTTGATGTAAGACGAACCCTGACCAAGAGGATCAAGGTTGGATAGCTTTCCTTCGACTCAGAAAGGAACTGGGGTTTAAGTAGCTCAAGGCCGTACCACAATATTTACCTGCTTAATCATATTTGATGACCTTGACATAGACTTAACCTGCAGAAAAGGACCTATAAAATTATAAGAACTGCCTGAACTTCAGGAAACTATAGATCTCGCTCAATGAAATAACGGCCACAACAAATAGAGAGTGGTTTTATTTGTTTGGCTTTTGTTTGCTTGTCTTATGTCACAAGATGTACATTTTATCAACTGAGGGAAGTTGAGAATAATGTTGGTGCTACTGCTCCTGTACTTCCCCAGGAGAGACATTGGGGCCAGGCTAACTTGGCAGAGCACAAAGCTAAAAGCTACTTATCGTCCTGCAGCTATGAAAAGAGAGGGGACAACCAATGCCGAAAGCCCAGAAGGACTCTGTGATGTCAGTCACGCTTTGGAAACAAGGCTGTACACTAACATTTTGTACTTGCAGGTTTTGTGCTTTTGCGAATTAATCTGTAAATGTCTAAGTTTTAGACTAATTGAAGCATTTCTTTAAATACTTTAGTGTGCATATTCTGGTGGAGTCTACGTTTCAGTGCATGTGTCTGGGAATATCACATTAGAGGTTGATTCAATGGGAACAAAATACAATCTAATTTCATATACTTAGGTTTTACAATAGGTAAAACAATAAAAGTCATAGTTTCACAATGTGACAGAATAGAAGCAAATTTGAAAGTGGATCAAATTCTAATCAATGGGATGGAAGATCTCTCTCTGCTTTTAAAAATAAATTTTTTAAGTAATAAGAAAATGAAAAGAACGAAAGGAAAGGCAGTTAGAGGTGGAAGAAACAGAAGGAGCCTGGGAGCACAGGATGGTGCTTGAACGGCCCTTGCATGACCTCTATGAAGAGCTGTGGTTGTGGTGTTCAGTAGGAGGCACTCAGAGGGAAGCAGCAGGAGGCAGAGGGACCTGGGGGTAGGCAGGATTAAGGCAGGAGGAAAGGCACAGTGCATTCACAGTCAGCAATTTCATTTATACGGGAAACAAGACTCCACTTCCCACCCAGCCCCATTTAGTGTGCAATGCACAATGATGCCAAAAAATGGCAAAGCAGAAATATGGAATAACAGAGGTTAAGGCGCTCTCTTTACCTTGTTCCTTCCTTCACTGAATATCGTCTGCTTATTTCTTGCTGGCTCCTTTAATAGGTCAATGCAATGCTCATGGAAGTCCTCCAAGTGTGGGTTCATCTTTAACACATCTCCCTGCTGTACAAAGAAGCAGTTAGTGAAAGCCTGGGCCAGCAAAGATGGAAGACACAAACCTGGAAGAAAAGCAGTGGCTCTTTGCAACCCTTCAACAAAAGTCTTCCGCAAGAGTCTGATGTGGACCTGTGATGTGATTTCTACCATTATCCCTTCAAGCTCACAGCTCCCTTCCTGCCTCACTCCTTTGATAAAGTTCATTGCCAGTGAAAACTGGTCATGCAAAGACCCATCGGGAAAGACGGAATCGTTGCAATAGGATGCTCCAACAGGCACTTTCTCTAGAGAGAGGAGTCACTGTGCGTGGAAGTTGAAACCTGTGGGAGAGTCTGGGGCGCAGCAATGGGGGAGAGACAGTGAAAGGTCTCTGGTGGAGAAGACGCAAGACGCAGAGAATCTACACAAAGAAACTGTTCTGTTCGGGAGCCTCTTGAAAACACAGAGGCAACATCACCGGGACAGGAGTGAAAGCAGACCCTTGAGAACACAGGATGCCTCAGTGGGTGAAGATGAATTAATCCTGCATTTCCTCGGGCCCAGCTTTAGTCGTGATTGTGGTGAGGGTTTGCAAACTATATGGAGTCAAGAACATGCTGTCAAGGTGAAAGCAGCCATGTGGACCCCAGGGGGCAGAACACTCCAGTTAAGGGTAGTGATTATGCTGCAACGGATAATTCTCTATGCCGCTGGGAACCTGGCCACTGTCTGAGTTTTAGGGAAGCAAGTGTGTTCAGCAAGGCACAGGGGTATGCTGTCTCATGGGACTTAGGGAGTCATACTACTCGGGAGATTGGACTTCCAGTCTCAACTCAAACCTGGTTCGTATTACTGGATGAGTCACTCGGCCCAAGTACACATTTGCTATCTAATCCCAAAATGGCAGCTGTTATGGAAAGAATGCTGGGTTTTGAACTGGATCTAAGTTTCAGTTCCATATCCACCACTACTGACTGCAGGGCCCAAGTGAAGTACTTTTATTCTCTTTGAACTTGCTCTTTCACCTCTAAAGCCATAAAAGCAACATTTGCCTTATTTCTACCTCAATGTCATTTGGAAATCACTGGAGATAATATAAATGAAAATATGTAAGTCTCAAATTACTATACAAATAGAAAATATTTTTATCACCATTTCATCCATGACAGGAATTGCTAGATCCAGTTTTTCATAATTCTTGTGAAATACAGCCATAAGAGCAACCCTAAAAACATAAGAACTAGACATTTTTTCTTTTCACACAAACATGTATGGAATGCTAAGTATTCATCGACAAGCTTTTGTTTAGTCTGTAACTCGTAAAGATAGCACGGATGCCTCTTTCTCTTGCTAGAGAGACCCTCCCCCTTTTCCAAACCCACTGAAATCAAACCTTTTTGAGCCACTGAATAATTCCTCTCTGTGCTAATTATTTGTGCATTTATTACATGTGCCAAAACCTTACCCAAGAACCTGCTTTGCAAGGCAAAGATCAGAGCTAACCATGGTGTCGGACACTAAACCGAGCAGGGCTAGACTTTTTCCTTCAGTACAACCAAGTAGGGTGGCTGGGGTGGCAATGGTAATTGCACTAGATCATTATGGTCTGGATGTTCACGTCTGCCCAGATACTGTATGGGGAAATCATCACCCATAAGGTGATGGTATTAGGCAGCAGGGCCTTTGAATGGTGATCAGGGCACGAGATCAGTGCCTTTATAAGAGGCCTGAGACTGCCACCAGGAGACATTAGAATGAGAAGATGCTGTCATTGAGGAAGCTGACCCTCATCAGGCCCGGAATCTGCCAACACCTTGACCTTGGACTTCTCAGGCTCCAGAGCTATGAGAAATACATTTCTGTGGTTTATAAGCCCCTGGGTCTGTGCTATTGTTTATAGCAAGCTAAATGGCTGGCAGTTAAGGAACAACTAATGCAAGAGGCGATGCTTGGATCTGGCTTTCAGAGATGGTTCAATTCTGATCAACAGAGACAGGCCATATACTGAAAGTAAAGGTTTAGAAGTAGGAAAGCCCGGGGAATGTACTACACCAATGGGACAAAAAGAAACTGCAATGAATGCACAATGTTTTAGAAAGTTAATTAGTCTCAGAATATTGGAAAACTTTGAGTCTGAACTGCTCTTGTCAGGCAACAAAGAGTTTGTACTGAAATGTTTTAAATATAAAATGATACTAGCAGATCTAGTATTAAGCTGACCTTTAGCTAACTGGGGTATAATTATGAGACCCCCACCTTGTATGAAAGAGAATCCAGGCTGGCATTGTGACATCATGGGTTATGTATGCTGCAGCTTGGGATGCCCACATCCCATATCCGGGTTCCGGTTCAAGTCCCTGCTCATTCACTTTCAATCTCACTCCCTGATAATGCACCTGGGAAGGCAGTGGCCCGAGTACTGAATCCCTGCCATCCATCTGGGAAACCTGGATGGAGTTCCTGACTGCTGCAGGCACGCAGGGAGTGAACCAGTGGATGGAACCTATCTCTGTTTCTCTCTCTCTCTCTCTCTCTCTGACACTTGGCTTTCTAAATAAATAAATAAATCTTTCTAAAAAAAGAGAGGGAATCCAAGTGCTGGGTTGGAAATGAGAAAGAGAGTATAATACCCTGTCTACAGGGAGGAGGAAGGGGGAAATGAAGACTTGAGGGGAGGCTTTGAAAACAGGTTTTCGGGAAGAATAGCTGTGAAAGGGAAAACTAGAGACAGGTATCATTTGAGGAGAGAATATTTCATTCAGTTGAAGATGTACAAAACGAACGGGAAGGAGGTTGCAGGCAAGCAAGAATGCAAAACAGGAAACAGCGATGCTCAGCTTCCATACTGGAAGACAAAGCAGGTCCTCAGGGGGTGAGGTAGAAGCAGGGAGAGAGTGACAGTGACGAATGTTGAAAAAGTTAACACAAGACATATGAGTCATTCCCACATCAGTAGTGGAATTACAACCACACAACATTTACAGAAAGCAACTTGATATATGGGACATTAACAATTTCATGACTATTTTCCCAAATCCGCTTTGGAGGATTTATATGTAGGTTTGTAAAATAGAAAATACAGAGAAAACTACACCCAAAGATACTCAATGTAGTATTATTTATTTAAAATGGCAAAGTTGAAAAATCTAGATTCTTTTTTAAAATTTGTATTTATTTACTTTTGTTTATTTGAAAAGCACAGAGACAGAGAGACAGAGACATGTCCCATCTCCTGTTCATTCTCCAAATGCTTGCAACACCTGAAGCTGGCCAGACCAAAGCCAGGAGCCAGGAACTCAAGCTGGATTTCCGACACAGGTGGCAAGGATCCAACAACTGGAACCATCACCTGCTGCCTCCCAGCAGTGAAGCTGGAATCAGGAGCGGAGCCAGGACTCAAACCCTGATCCTGGGATATGGGACACAGGCATCCCAGGTAGTGCGCTAACTGCTATGCCATAGCTCACCCCAGGTTCTTAAACAAAGGAGAAAGATAATTTGGTTGAGCATTCAATTAATTAAAAGACTCACACACTTGGAATGGAATTGGCCCTCAAGTTTCAGACATAGAAACAGGAAAAAATAATGGTTGACAGACATAAATTTAATTCCGCTCTGGAGGGCAAAACCGCCATAACCATCAGGATCACAACAAAACCTTAGGTGTCTTCATATGCAATCCTCAGGACTACCCTGTGCTCCATGTTGTAGGCCAGGAATATGACTCTGGGGATGTTAGCAAGTTACCCGGCCAAATGTCTAACAATCTGAGGAGCTGCTGCTCCTGCACAGCCATGCTTTGCTCTAGAGCTCCTGCCCTGATTTACCTTGCAATTCTCCCAACCTAAATCACCAGTTCTTTCAGTCAGTTGTAATAACAACATTAATCAAGCCAGTTTTTAACCCGACATAGACAAAACAACGTGTGCATTTCTCCTCTAACTGCATTTCGCTAGACAGACACATAAGCATTTTCTCGATATTTTTTCCATCTATGTTTTATTCCGTGGAAGGTGATAATGATTGGTTTAATATTCCCAGGAAGCTAAATGTTCAATGACTATAACACCAGAAGATTCATTTTCTTTTCTCTGGTGTCATAAGATGGAGGGAAAAAGATTACATCTATTATTTATGAACAAAAACCTACGGCTACTTGAGACAGACTTCGCTGGGGCTCTAATGGCACACATTTAGCCTTCAGGATATGATCCATGAAAATGGAAGTGAGATACCTTCATTGTGCTTAGCCCTCATTCCCAGCAATAGTTTTCTCTGCAGTGATGGGAAAGAAACAGAATTAATTATGAGAAACACCCCAATAATTAGGTTAGAAAGCTGCAAAACAAATGTGTACATTATGTGCTTTGAGAATTTCTATCAGAATATCTGCCCACAAGAAGACATTGGATCAACACATTTTTTGTTTCTATCACTTGAAAATGCATATTCTAGGAAGAAGAAATTACCTTCAGTTTTTCTTCAAGCTCTGTCAGAGACCCACATAATTCACCAACAGACTCCAGAAGCTCTTTGTGTTTTGCCACAATTTTCTCAGCATATCTCTGCCCTTCTTCCATGCCTGGGCAAGAGAAAGGATAAAACTATTTTTAAGTGTCAAATCCTTAACAGGAAAAACAAAAAGCCCTTACTTTATATTTTTGTCACCAAAGCCCTACCTCCTGTTCTAGGTCTACTTCAAATATCAAATCTCTGTGAAAATGTTCTTAATCTTTCCCAACTGGATTTTCTGTCTCTCCGTTGGATAGGAACACAAATAGCTATCATGTAGTAAGAGCATATTATCTGCCTATGACTAAGCACTTCAAGAGCATTTTCTAATGCAATCCTCAGTCGTCCTGTTGCTCATCTGTAGTCCTGTAGTCCACTGGTCCTCATTTGTGGCTACAAATGAGGGACCAGAGGCTTCTAGAAGAGCTTTTGACTCAAACACTAATTGAAGGAATACAGATTCAAACCAGCACAATCTGACTCTTCAGCCTAGGCCTGGCTGTAGTATACAGTGCTACGGGCTGAAACGTGTCTTCCCTCACATCCCAATTCGTATGTACAAGTCCCAGTCCCTAGGACCTGAGGCTGTAACTGTGTTTATAGATAAGGTCTTTAAACAGGTGATTAAGATCAGAGGGGACCCTGATCCTATATGACTGATCTCTTTCTAAGCAGGAAGGTAGACACTGGGGAATGACTATGAAGATGCAGCAAGGGTCAGCCATGTGCTAACCAAGAGAGTCCTCAGAAGGCAATCCTGCCAGCACCTTGCTCTTGGCTTTCCAGACTTCAGAACTACAAGAAGAGCTTTTTGTCTCAAACAATAATTGAAGGGATACAGATTCAAACCCAGCACAGTCTGACTCTTCAGCCTAGGCCCAGCTGTAGTACACTATGCTCTGGGCTGAAACGTGTCATTCCTCACATCCCAATTCATATGTACAAGTCCCAATCCCTAGGACTCAAAACTCTGTTGCTGAGGCCATCCAGTCAATGGTGTTTGGTACGGCAGCCCTAGCAAACACATTTCATACTTTCTCACTCCATTCAACGTATCATGACTTTTAGGCCTAACTTATGATTTCTTGAATGCATTCTACTAGGTCTCACTTGTCTTTACGTCAACAGCTGGTCTTCATAATAGATACTCAAAATATTTTTTGAGATAAATGATTTGCATTACAATTTGGGATTTAGTAATGCTTGAATGGCCAGTGAGTACCTCACTTTATGGAAATTTTGAAAAATATACTGTGGTTTTCATACTGATCAAATGCAGACTCATGCCATTCATGTATTCAATCAAATTATGCATTCAGTAAGTCATCTGTAGGCACTCAGCATGTGCCATGAAGCAGGCACTATTGCTTCTTTCTGTGAGCGTATACTCTGGTAAGGAAATCCAGACAACAGACACATGATTATACTCATGTAACACGTCAGCTGGTGATATCAGCCAGGAATACAGAGGAGGACACAGGATCATGTATGAGGAGAGGGAAATTACGGATCTTTGTGAGTACTTGTCATGCTCTGAAATGGAATAGGCACTGTAGTACAGTGATGAAATATGTTTAGCTTGCCTGCAGTGGAGAAAACAGACAAAGAAACAAGAGTTCACACTACAGTGTGAAAATACAGTAAGAAACATACACAGTACCATGGGAGCAGAGTGGGAGGCTGCAATGGTTTTTAGTGCACTTAGAGTAAAACAAAGAGATGTCATAGTAGTTTTTAGTAATTTTTCCATCTATATTTTACTATTTCTTGAATAATTAATTAATTTATTTATTTATTGAAAGTCAAGGTTACAGAGAGGGATGGACAGATGGAGTGAGGGGAGAGAGAGAGAGAGAGAGAGAATCTTCCATCTGCTGGTTCATTCCCCAAATGGCTGCAACAGCCACTTGGGTGCAAGGGTCCAAGCACTTGGGCCATCTTCTTCTGCTTTCCCAGGTCCATTAGTAAGGAGCTGCATCAGAAATGGAGCATCTGGGGACTCAAACCGGTGCCCATATGGGATGCCGGCCTTGCAGGCAGCAGCTTTATTCACTACACTCCAATGCCAGCTCCAATATATTTTATTACTTGTATGTTTCTACCCTTTTCCTTTAGAAAATCATGAGTAATTCACTCAATAATTTAATATTAGTAGCATGAGAGCCATCATTTGTCAAAGTTTTATGGCTGTCCATAGACAGAACTTCATGTTATAAAAGAAAACAGCCAGCAGCAGCTGCAGGCAGCCCTAGAACAGCAGGCCGTGCCACCTGCTGCTATCCTCTTTCTGGGCTACATTTGCCTGGTCATTGGGAACGACTCGGTCTCAGAGGACGGACAGCAGGGGATGCACGGCACTGATTCCTCAGAGCCCTCGAGGCCGCACGTCACCCAGGGCTGTCTTAAATGGGGTCCTCTCTCCAAAAGGAGGACCTCTGAGGCTGACAACGGTACTCTCCCCTAATCACAGGGGACAGGGAAGCAGACGGGGAGATGATGAGTTGAGGCTTCCCACTGGTGCCACAGTAAGAGGAAGGCAAGGGACATTGTCCAGCTCTTCCTCAAATCTGTGAGCCAAACCCTCCTATGCAGGAGGGGGCCGTAGACATCAGTCTCAGCTTTATGCCAACGTGAAGTATTGCAGGATTTCAATGTTTTTTCAAGGAATCATTCTGGTGGGAAATTAGGTTTTATTTATTTTATTAGTATTATTTTTGTCTATATAAGTTGAGTACCGCCTTGGTTTTACTGCCCTGGAGATGAACAACAGGAAGGGCAGGGAACAGAAAGGGGAAGAAAGATGTTTCAAGGTGGCTAAGTCAGTAGGGCTTAACCTCCCGTGGTGCGATGCCCGCCTCTGGCCCCCACGGTTTGCCTTTGCTGGCTGTAGGCTCTTTCCCCTGAGCCTGCTCCCTGTTCAGGTTGTTGAGTGAGGACCGGAAGGCTTGCTGCTCTGCTCTGCCTGTCTTGAATTAGGTTCCCGATGGATCTGCTCAATGGCAAATCGCTGGCGACCTTAGGCGAGAGCTCACCATACAAGCGCTGAGCCAGGTCGGTGACTTCCCGGAGCCTCTGCTCTTGCTGCGGCACCGAGGGTGTGATGAACTTCTGGAACTGCTGGTGGAGAATTTCCACGGCTTCCTTCGTCTTGCACTCTGCGGAATATTTTCCAACTCTCACAATCGTGGCACTTGCGTCTTCATACCAAAAGTGACACTAAATCGACAATGAGACAAAGCACAGATTCAAGAGCTGCCATCCTTCTAAAGTTAATTTTAGCCAGCGGAGTGTTACACTTGAACTTCCTCAAACTTCATGTTCCCAAGGGCTTCAAACTTTCTAAGTCAGAATAAAGAAAAATCATGAACATACACTTTTAGACTTGGATAGTAGAGGCAGAAATAAGAAATGTAGGGAAATATGTTTGATTCTCCTACCTTCTTAGGTTTGCCTAAAATATAATCCCTGAGAGGACAACTGCAAGTACAAGTAACATAAAAAAGCATTTGGCACTAAGTGGAACCCAAAAGGGAAAGAAAAAAGCCAAAGCACTCGAAATGCAGCATAATGAGTTGACACAATATTCTCATCAATAATACATGAGTAAAGTATTGCCTGATTCTCTAATAAATACAATCTCTTCTGAAAGTGAGATTCAGCTTGTGGATAAAGGAAATATCATCCACAAACAGTGTGTCACCTTTTTAAATAGACGGCATTCAGTCATATGTTCAAAGCACAGCGGAGAACTGAAAATAAAGGACTGTGATGGAGGCATGTCTGAGCCAGGCTCAAAGCACTCACGCCAGGTGAGAAACAGAGACACAAGACCCTGTTAGGAGCTGTTTCTAAACAAGTGCCACAGAGCCACAGCAATCCTACAGGTCTGAAGCAGAGGAATGATCAGCTCACCTCCCCAGAGTGGAGTTTAACCTAAACACTCAACTCTGTTAGACACTGTGCGCCTCAGAACAGCGGACAACTAGGAACATTCAAGAACTTTAAGTGCAGGGGTTCTTCCCCATGAAGCACGAGATAACTCTCACTTGGCAACTTCTGCATATTTTACGCATACACTACAATTCATGCTCTTGACAATAACAAAAATAACACCAACAATAACTTTCTGTACTTCATAAACCACAGTGTCACTTTTCCCTAAATATTTTCAACTTCTGTGAAGTAAACAAACTATTTTGATTATTTTAAACAGATGACCAGTAATTAACATAATTTCATAATGGTTAAATATCTTGAACTGATGAGATTATGGAGAAACGTGCACTCTCATACACTGCTGGTTAAAGTAACTTGGTGAAACCTTTCTGAAGATAAATTGGTAAACATAATAAAGGAAACCTTATAACCACTGGCTGCTTTTGCTCCAGCAATTCTACTTTAGGAAAATATCTCATGGGAATAATCATGAAAAGGAGTATGAGTCACAGAATTAATGACAGTAGTAGCTAATGCAACAGTCTTAAAATAGCAAAATAATTTTTTAAAACCTTATAAAAAGAGGGGCCAGCACTGGGTGTTGCGGGGTAAGCCACTGCCTATGGACGGCCCTGGCATCTCACAAGGGGCCTGGTTTCAGGCCTGGCTGCTCCACTTCCGATCCAGCTTCCTGCTAGTACACTTGGGAAAGCAGCGGAAGACGGCTCAGGTGCTTGGGCTCCTGTATTCACGTGGGAGACCTGGATGAAACTCCTGGCTCCTGGTTTCAGCCTGGCCCAGCCTTGGCCTTTGTAGCCATTTGGGGAATGAATCACAGATGGAAGACCTCTCTCTCTCTCTCTCTCTCTCTCACTTACTCTGTAACTCTGCCTTTCATATAAATAAAATAAACCTTAAGAACAAATTACAAAGAGGATAGCATTACAAGATACCTCTTCTATTATTTCCTGAAGATGCTCGATCAGGTCCAAATTCCTTTTGTAATCTGTAACAACTTTGTCAAAGTCATCCACATGTTTTTGCAAATCCTTCATGGCTTCCAAAAGGACACTAACTTTGTTACTTGGATAATTCAAGAATGTATCAGAAATTCTATTACCAACTTTCTCTATTTTCCTTTTCAAAACCTGTACAAAAGAGTTTTAAAACAGCATTCAATTTTTATTTGTGATATTAGTGAGAGAAAAACATTTTAAAATTTTTTTTGTAGCTTTCGCCACAAATGTGGCTTGGAAACAGCAGATTTTCTTACAGCTCTTTTAATTCAGCATTCTAACAATTCATGGAAAATTTATATTTTATAACAGGGTCTTCTCCAGATTTTGAGAATGATAATCTAAAAAATTTTAAAAAGACAATGATCATAAAACCAAAATCAAATGCTTGGGAGAGCCAGTGCTGTGGCACAAAGGGTCTAGCTGCAGCCTACAGCAGTGGCTTCCCAGATGAGCGCTGGTTCCAGTCCCGGCTGCTCCACTTCCAATTCAGCTCCCTGCTAATATGCCTGGGAAAGCAGCAGAAGATGGCCTGAGTACTTGAACTTCTGCTACCCACATGGGAGACCTGGATAGAATTCTTGGCTCCTAGCTTCAGCCTGTACCAGTTCCAGCCATTGCTGCCATCTGGGGAATGAACCTGAATATATAAATTCTCTCTATTTCTCCCCCACCCCCTGTCCTCTCTGTAACTCCATCTTTCAAATAAACAAAATAAATCTTTTTAAAATATCAAATATTTGCCCTCCAAAAGATCAATGTCTCCTTGGAAAGGCATCCAAACCATTTAGCCAGTGCATATGATCATCAAGAGACTACAAGAGCAGTGTAAGAAGCTCCTGAATCAGACAGCTCAGGAAGAGGGAGGTAAAAAGGTATATGTGTTGGAGGAAAAGTTGAGTAGGTTTGAGAGAAACCATTCTGGAGCTGCCTCAAGAGATAAATCAACCTATTATATATTACATACAATGAAATTGTTGTAAAGATGGTAAACTGCCCTTTTAGTCCCAATCTTATTTAGAAAAAAAAATTAGGCACGTAGAATTGAAATGCAAAATTATTTTGCAATAATTGTAGTAGTACAAGTGCTCATGCACACACACACAATACTTTCACATTACCTGCATTTTTTCAGCATATGTATCAACTTGCTGAATTTGATACTTAAGAGTCTTCAGATTTCGAGCTTTTTCATTTTTTTTAGTATAATTAAACTTCAAATTGTTGAATTTCTTTTTGATATCTTTGAATGAATCTTTGAGCTGCAGTTTAAAAAAGAAAAATAACTCTTAAAATGAGGACTAATATTCATTTGTAATAAATCAACACTTCAAAATATTCATAATCTTCAAAATACAGAGTTTCAATAGAAAATAAATCTAAGTGAAACGTAATGTGAATTTAAATGTGCCTCTCAAATGAGTAATTATAATTTTTAATACTTTATAATTTTAATTGGAATTACAACTATAGAACATCCCTTTAACCCCTAAGCAAGAAAATTCCTAACATATCATACACAGACGTTCAACGACTGATTTATTTATTTAAAAGGCAGAGTGACAGAGAGAGTTGGAAAGATCTTCCATCCACTTCCATTTTATTTTCTAAATGGCCACAACAGCCAGGACTGGGCCATGCCAAAGCAAGGAGCCAAGAACCCCATCCTGGTCTCCCACATGGGTGGCAGGGACTCAAGTGCTTGGGCTATCCATAACTTCCTTTTCAGGTGCATTAGCAGAAAGCTAAATTGGAAGCAGAGTAGCCAGGACTCAAACTGGCACTCCGATAAGGGATGCTGGTGGCACAAGTGGGCAGCTTACCCCACCTGTGCCACAACATTGGCCCCTTCTCACTGATGCTGTTCTCTGTGTGCTAATATCTGTCCCAGATCTCCTCATGTCTCCAGATTCTCTCTTACAGACATCATGTATACATTTATTGAAGGTTCAAGGAGCTGTTCCTGTTGAAGAGGCCAGTGAAGTGTTGACACTGAGACACTGGTGTAGTGAAAGAGAAGATCAAATAGGAGATTTAGTAGGAAAGAATTTGTTAATTAAAAATGATTTTTCATGAGAAATGTCCAGAAGAGTTTTACTTCTTGGATATAGGCCATTAAAAGGAGAAGTCCTTCAACAACAAAAGTGTAGAGTGAGAGTTGTTGGCAATGATGAGTAGCTTGCATATAAACAGAGTGTCTGGCTTTACATTGTGAATAAGGTCTGATTATGACAGTCTTAAGAACAGTTCAACTTTAGCAATGCACCCAAATTCTAAGCAATGCAGTTCCATGAAACACGCCACTATCTCTTCCCTTCTCTATATTCAAGGAGGATAGGCATATTGACAGGCAGCTCTCTTTGCATTATAGGCAAAGAGAAGTACACAGAAAACATAAACCTTAGATTATAAAGAGGCATTTAACAGCAAGAGTGAACATCATGGTTGATAACTTAGAGCTATGACAAGAAAGGCAGAAGACCATCAAAACTCTTTTCAATGACAAGAAAACAAATTATTTGAGAGGCAGTAAAGGCCATGTACACTCTGGATTTAGACTTCTAATCAGGAAAGTAGACCTGTCCAAGAAAATGTATGCTTTCTCAAAATGCTCTTAGTGAGAATAACACCTTGACCTTATCTTTAATGCTTCTGGGAGATGATCACTGGTAAAGCATTAGAAGATTTGCATACACAGGCCGGCGCCGCGGCTCACTAGGCTAATCCTCCGCCTAGCGGCGCTGGCACACCGGGTTCTAGTCCCGGTTGGGGCGCCGGATTCTGTCCCGGTTGCCCCTCTTCCAGGCCAGCTCTCTGCTGTGGCCAGGGAGTGCAGTGGAGGATGGCCCAGGTGCTTGGGCCCTGCACCCCATGGGAGACCAGGAGAAGCACCTGGCTCCTGCCATCGGATCAGCGTGGTGCGCCGGCCGCGGCGGCCATTGGATGGTGAACCAACAGCAAAGGAAGACCTTTCTCTCTGTCTCTCTCTCTCTCACTGTCCACTCTGCCTGTCAAAAAAAAAAAAAAAAAAAAAAAAAAAAGAAGAAGATTTGCATACACATTAATTATTACCTTCTTGCAATTTTTGCATCTAACTCAGTTAATCAATGTTATTGTATATAATAAATGAAATTGCTGAACAATAGTTTTTATCTACACACTAAATGAGGAACACAGACCACATAAACCATCTTAATTAATAAACCAGAAATTTTCAAAATGAGTGGAAAGGGCTATAGTTTAAAATCTAAAAATTAAGGGGCCGGCACAGTGGCACAGAGGGTTAAGGCCCAGCTTGCAGTGCCAGCATCCCATATGGGTGCCACTTTGAGTCCTGGCTGCTCCTCTTTTAATGCAGCTCCCTGCTAATGCACCTGGGAAAGCAGCAGAGGATGGCTAAGTCGTTGGGCCCCTGCACCCATGTGGAAGACCCAGAAGAAGTTCCTGGCTCCTGGCTTTGGATCAGCTCAGCTCTGGCCGTTGCAGCCATTTGGGGAATGAACCAGCAGATGGAAGCCCTCTGTCTGTCTCTACTTCTGTGACTCTTTCAAATGAATAAATCTTTTAAAAAATTTTAAAATTAAAAATTCTATTAGAACTCAGGAAAATCCTTAAAAGATGATACTCAGTTGGTTATTTATGAAATAATTAATATTTACATTCTATGACATTCAGTGACTGATTTTTAGTAAAGAGGATAAATATTCTTAATTTCTCATAGGATTGAGAAATTTAAAAATTACATATTTAGTTCCTCACATAAGACCTTGGCAAGTCTTATGTGAATAGGTCCCCTAAAGTCATAATCTGCAACAAAATGTAGTGAGCACTACCTGTGAGTAAATCCGAAACTGTTTTAAAACCCTTCCCCCATATCAAGTTATTGCTTAGTGAGTACTGAGTGTCCGTCTGGCGTGATGAAAAAGGTCTGTAGCTGGGTAGTGGTGCTGACTGCACATCAGTGTGCCTATATGAAATACCACTGAAGCATACACATGAAGTTGTTAAGGCGGTCAGTTTTGGGTTACGTGCATTTTACCACAATTAAAAATAAAAGAAAGGAAGAGAAAACAAGTCCTATCACGGACACTTATCCACTGGAAAATACAACTTCACGTTCTTACTTTGATTTACTGAAGCATGACTGACATTACAGGCTTCAGTCTAAAGGAAGGAAGGTGGGGTCTATCGTGAAGCTGGCAAACCACTGGCTTTCATTTGCTTCATGGGAACTCTCTAAGCCTGTTGAAACACTCTACGAGGAACCGAGAAAGGCGGAGCCTTAATGCCTACTTCTACAGCACAAGGTTTCAGGTGAGCTTGGTTTACGCAGTGTCAGAGCCCCAGCCAGTGAGTGCGGTTCTCTTGGCTTCGGAGTGTGCACTGTCACTGCAGATGACTTACAAGGCCGGAGAAGGCTCATGACAGCAGGGGTATGTGAGACGGGATCAGCTTCTTTCTGACACACGAGCTCCCTGACACCGCTGTTGGCACTTCGCTCTTTGAGTCCTCTGGAAATCCATGTAGAACTCTAGCCCCCCGTGTCGTTTCCAAGTGGGACTCAGGACCACTGCAGATACGAGTGGAGGGCAGCCTGCACGAACTTCCTTGGGCACCTGAAATGCCCGGCCCCGCGTTTCCTACCGCACATTCCAATCTGAAAACTTATGTTCCCATCTAATCCCCGCATAACTGTGTCATATGTTTAAGGGAGCCGAGTGCTATGGTTGCTTGGCTGTGCTATCATTGTCCATGCAGCTGTTTCTAACTTTAGTTAGCTTGTCAACAATGGGGAATGGTGGGGACGGCTAGGACAACTGCTCCACCTCCACACAGAGGCAGAAAAAAACACCCACAGCTTGGGGTGGGAAAAGCTTTACCTTATCACAAATCTTATAGTTTATATTAATGACATTTCTAAAGTCTCGGGAAACCTGGAGAAATGATTTTTCCTATCTTTTGTCTTGCTCAGCTCTTCTATATTTGCTATGGAATAAGCAATGTCAAAATAGCTATAATTGGACAAAAAGTGACTAAGATTTAGAAACTGCAGTTCTTCTGAAGCTACAGAATGAACCTCTTCGCCACATTTCCCAGCATGCCTTAAGCCAAGCCCCCTCTCAAAGTGAGACATGACCGAAGCTACTCTGAGAAGCGCAGCGGGGGGAAAGGGGCTGCTGACCAGCGAGGCTGGCTTGCTATTTTTAGCCTTGACTAAGCCAGTTGAGGCAGCTTTGGCACAAGAATGTATTTGTTAAGTTTGTGGCTGGCAGGGCCAAGTGTGAAAGGAACATGGGACATTTTAAAGGGGAAGAAATGCATTGTTTTTCAATCCTTTCCTTAGAACTGTGGCACCCATTTGGCTGGGAGCAAAACTACAAAGCAAGTCATCAATTTTCATCTTTCTCAATGTCTGCTGCTTTTATCAGCCACTCTGGGGAAAAAAAAAACAAAAACAGCTTTCTGCTGCTCATTTTCAGGAACAGAAGGCTCTAGGGGTGCTTGCATTTGAGAGGAAAAGACTGAATGACTCAAAATTCAACCCAACTTACTTGCCACCATTATTAAAGGTAAAAGGCCCCTTCAGGACCAAGTTCCCTGGCCTTCCTCCATTCTGCACTCTTACCGCTGTCTTCCTGTGCTGCAGGCCATGGAGCTACAGAAAGTGGGCAACTTGGGAAGACAAGACAGTGGCTCTATCGTGAATTGGAGGTGGCAGCAGGTCTCATTGAAATATCTTATCTGGGAGCCAATGCTGCGGCTCGGTGGGTTAAAGCCTTGGGCTACAGCGCCATATGGGCACCCAGTTTGAGTCTCGGCTGCTCCACTTCCAATCATGCTCCCTGCTAATGCACCTGGGAAAGCAGCAGAGGATGCTCCAAGTCCTTGGGCCCCTGAACCCATGTGGGAAACCCAGAAGAAGCTCCTGGCTCCTGGCTTCGGATCAGCTCAGCTCCACTGTTGTGGCCATTTGGGGAGTGAACCAGTGGATGGAAGACTCGCTCTCTCTGTCTCTACCTCTCTCTGTAACCCTGTCTTTCAAATGAATAAAATAAATCTTTAACCGAAAAAAGGATCTGATCCATGCCTCTGCTTTATGTCTTCCAATATATTGTGAAGTTTTGTTTTCCGGACATGTTAAACTTCAGCTTTCTATAACCTTCAAGAAAATCATAGTTATTTTGCAGATATCAATACAGAAATTTTAAGAGATTTTAATGCTATAAGATGGATGTCTACAGAACAGATTATAATCTTTCCTGTCCTTTTTCCCAAGAGACCCAGGATGGAGCCCTGGTTACTGAGGGCCTCTATCTATGATGTCCCTGGGGTTTAATTCTCACTGGACTCAAGATCCCTGAGGGCATCTGTGTTCTTATGGCCTGGGATGGTGTCTCTACATTAGAGATATTTATCTATCTGTCTATTTGTGACACTGATAGAGAGAGAGCACTCCCATCTGCTGGCCATGATGGCCAGATACCAAGAGTTGGGAACTCAATCCAGGTCTCCCATGTAGGTGGCAGGAACCCAGTTGCCTAAGCCATTACCATTGTCTCTCAGCTTCATCATCAACAAGAAGTTGGAGTCAGGAACCAGAGTCAGGCATCAGACCAGGGTACTCCAATATGGAACAGGGGCCTCTTAACCAATTTTTTAACCATTAAGCTAAATGCCCTGCACCAACAACATTTGTTGAAGCAAGATAATGTAGACTTTTTTTTTTTTTTTGATGTGATAAACTCAGGGTAAAATTTGGAAAGTAATTATTGTCTGTCCTACACCATCAAGCTCCCCTACTGAGTATTTTGACCTTTCTATAAACTGCCCCTCTTCCTGCCAGCGGGTAGCTGTCTATAGTCATTCTGTCAGTGGCAAAGTGCCACATGACATCAGGCAATTTTAAGTTTATTAATTGTGTAGGTGTCTTCAGTGGCCCCATCCCTCTATTCTAATTTACTGCTTCTAATGTGACATGTATTTCTGCAACTCAGGTGAGTAGTTTATCTAAACCGAAAAAACAAAATTGGTAGGCCGGCGCCGTGGCTCACTAGGCTAATCCTCCGCCTTGCAGCACCGGCACACCGGGTTCTAGTCCCGGTCAGGGTGCCAGATTCTGTCCCAGTTGCGCCTCTTCCAGGCCAGCTCTCTGCTGTGGCCAGGGAGTGCAGTGGAGGATGGCCCAAGTGCTTGGGCCCTGCACACCGTGAGAGACCAGGAGAAGTACCTGGCTCCTGCCATTGGATCAGCGCGGTGCGCCGGCTGCGGCAGCCATTGGAGGGTGAACCAATGGCAAAGGAAGACCTTTCTCTCTGTCTCTCTCACTGTTCACTTTGCCTGTCAAAAAACAAACAAACAAACAAACAAACAAAAAAAACAGAATTGGTGCCACTTGAACATATGGCCAAAGTATGGACTGTATATGCTACGTCCATTTCAGCTGACTTCC
Organism: Oryctolagus cuniculus; assembly: GCF_964237555.1. Lineage (NCBI taxonomy): Eukaryota > Metazoa > Chordata > Mammalia > Lagomorpha > Leporidae > Oryctolagus > Oryctolagus cuniculus. The sequence continues at coordinate 62,220,948 of NC_091434.1, read as the reverse complement.
TCATGGACAAGATGTTGTTGCAGTGGAAAATTGAGGGGTAAAAGAACACAATTATCTGAGAGTCTCTGTGTGGAAAACTTATTTTGAGAAATTGGATACTGACTTGATTCTGTCATTACTATTCTTTCCAGCAAAGTACTGCTTGTGACTCATGAGAAGAGCCTCTATTTACAAATTTTCATTAACATCATGCAAATACAAAGGTCATTTTTTGGCCAGTTTGAAAGAAAAGGTGCTCAATATTAACTTATTACATTTTTAAATGTAGATGTGTAAAGAATGAGTAACTTACTATGCCCTTCAGTCTTGGAATATGCCAGAAAATAATGTGTATAACACTTTGGGTAAAAACAACTTATACAGCTAAGCAAGAAAATGTACAGAAATATTCAACATTCATGCATTAAAAATATATCTTTGTGTGAAATAGGTAGAAAAATTCCAAAAAATCTAGCAGTCTAGTAGCTAGTAGGTAGACATGGGGGCGGTGGGGGGGGGTGAGCTTTTACAATTTCCTGCTTCCTAGAATGAAGCTTTAGAATATTCTTTACTTGAAAATAATCAATGCATTAAATCATTTTTCATTGTTTTAAGGAACATCATGGTCCATGAAAAAAGCCCATTTCTAGCTATGTATTTTATTTTTTTTGCAGGTATTGTGTTCTTCTCTAAAGCCCTTCAATGCAGTCAAAATCACATTGTTAGCTATAGCATAGTCAAAAAGGATATTTTTGTTGAAATAACCAAATGAAAAGTTCTGCTATATCAAATCACAATGAAATCTTATATGGGGGCAGATGTTATGCCTAGCAGTTAAGTTGCTATGATTCTTGCATCCCATGTCATAGTGCCTGGGTTCAGGTCCTGGCTCTGCTCCTGATTCCAGTGTCTGTTAATATGCACTCTGGGAGGCAGCCAGTGATGGCTCAAGTAGTTTGGTTCTTGCCACTGACTCCTGGCCTGAATTCCTAGCTCCTAGCTTTGGCCTGACCAGACCCTGCTGTTGTGAGAGCGAAACAGCGACGGGAGTGCGCATGCTCTCTTACTCTCCCAAATAAAAAAGGAAATTTTAAAACAACTCTCAAAACAGATATGGCAGAAAATAGGAATGGAAGAAGAAGACATAGGAAAAGGATACTTCTAAAATTAAATCAGGCAGGGGTTGAATGGGACTACAACATTATCTGAACGATGAATTCTGAGTTTAGCAAATGACAAGTGTGTCGGTGCCCAACCAGTGAGTCTCTGGCTCAAAGCTGACGCCCTGGAATCCTGTGACAGGAACTCTGTATTCCTCAGCACATTTTTCAAATGAGAATCATGAGCATACACCCATTCCTCATAAAAAATGAAGATGTTGAACCACAATTCTCCAAAGTCTATTGCAGCTCAGGGTCTGCGATCTTCAAAGAATCACTTGAATCATACTGGAAGCAGAACAAAGTGTTTAAATAAACTTTAAAAATCAAATGTTACACTTGGTCTCATTTCCTGGCAAGGCATCTGATGCTATTTTCCTATATGGAAAAATATTTAGCGTAACATATTATATTTAGTTTTACATAATATTTGAAATGTACACAATATTTTAATACTAATAATGATACTATAACTAATAGTATCCAGATGTCAACTATTCTTACCACTGTGGAAACTTATGTTTGTACTCTGATATTTACATCATAAACTAGAACGCAACACTTCTCTGTTTTACTAAGGGGCACCAAAAATACTCTTTCTGATGATTTTTCCTGGGCTTGTGGTTGAATAGTCCAGGGTGTGGAGAGAACAGTCTGACATGTCCACTATATCTCTACCAAAAGAAGGAAAGGTAAAACAGATCCAAGGTCGGCAAAGGTCTTATAAATGTGAAACTATCTTTCAGCAAAGATTCGTTGGGTTTGAGAAAGAAGCAAACGGGAAGGCAAATTCTCTTAGTATTTAAGAGCATGTTAAAATGATATATGATCCCTAAATCAAATCTGTATGTATCTGGTTGCCTTGATGCAGTACAGACAATCCTGGGGTGTTCCTACTATGCCTGGAAGGGACATCTGTCACTCTGGCTGGCTGGCTCCAAGCACAAGTTCATCATGAGGCTGCCTCTGTAAATAGAATTTCTGCTAGAAGGGCCTGAACAGGGAGACCCAGCTCTACAAATGCCATAGCTTTTCAGAGAGATGGCACTGCGCCAGAGGGGGCCGGGAGTAACCCTTAGCCTGCTCCACTTGGGCTTCCAGTAAATATAGAGTTGGACCATCGCTGCAGGGAGAGAGATGACTGGCAAGACAAAGGCACACAAAAGGAGGGAGGACGAGGAACAAGTGCAGGAGGAGGAGGGATGGAAGGAGGAGAGAAGGAAACAGATATCCGATAACTCCAGGGAAAGATTATTTTAAAAAAAAGTGTTTCCGTTGTCATAAACACACGTTTTACAGTCTTGGGGAAACTAAAGCACTTTGACTATTTTCTTTAACAAGACCTGATGGCAGTGTCAGCTGCGGGACTGGAATCAGGAAAGGCCTTTCCATACACAGGGGTCTACACCGCGGGTCCGACCCTGAAGGAGTTCACATGGCTCCAGCCCAACGTGACTCTCCCAGCAGAACCTCTACACCCCTGCAGCACACTAACACCAGAGTCGTCCCCAGCTCTTCAGTCCTGCCTCCGGCCCGGTGAGCAAAATCCAAGGTGGCCAGCCCTACTCTCCTCCTCTCGCACTTCCTTTCCAGGGGAGTTCTTGCCTGCACCAGCCTGGGGGCCCCCCAAAAGGCAGGCCTGTGGGAAGGGGAGCGTCAAGCTAGAACACTGTTCAAGCTTGGTCACCCACATGTTAGCCCATGCCTTAGCACTGCGTGATAACATTTGGTATTTGCCAGGCCCAGATTACGTAAACTGGGCCTGAACAGAAAGTTCAAGAAGGTCTCCCACCTCCTTTTCTACCGCTCCCTTTCCTGTGGACTTACTGCGTGAAGAACTCATAAACACATTGCTTGAAATGGAACTCACTCTGAAATCGTGGGTACCCTTGAGTTCTGCTATCAACGCCCAGTCAAGAATTAAAGACTTGTTCTATCTGCGTTTGTTTCTCCAGGACAGGAAGCCTTGGAATAAAAAGCCTAGGTAGTGACAGCTGGCGGCTGTGGCTCGGTGAGCATCCAGGGGCTGGAACTGTTTACAGCGGAGGGGGAGGGGGGGAGCTGTGCCCAGGGGGTGCATGCACGTAGAAGAGCACTTCTATGTGTTCTTTCTTTTTCTCCAGGAGTTCTCTAACCAGAAAAGCCACTCAGCTTAAGTCTACATGAAGCCAACCACTCGACTTGGGAGATAAGAGTTTGTAGCCTCGGAAGCAAAGAGCCTGCTCCCCTGCCTTCCGCACCCCCTTCACCGTGAGTCAATGGTACTTAAATAGAATCTCAGCAGGCTGGAGCTGGCTGCCACGGGCCAGTGTCACCCTCTCCTCTGTGCCCTGGAAGACTGGATCCACTCAAGCAAATGACTGCCAACAGCGTTTGAGGGGGGACAGGGGACGGGAAGCAAACATCAAACCACCAAATACGAGCAACGACAGAAAACTGTCACGCTCCACGCTAGGCTTTTCTATGTGTTGACAACACATTAATGACAAAATTCCGGGGCTCTGAGGCTAGTGTTTGGTCAAGGACAAGGCGGAGGGGAAAGGCTCCGGACCCATGGCGCATGTGTCATGTGGCGTGTGCAGGTGTGTGTGGGGGTGCGCACACTGGAGGCTGCGGAGCAGCTTCTGGGACGCATCAGGCTCACGGTCCCCGCACCTCGTGGATCTCATCTCTTGTGCTACAGTACTCCAGGCTGCGGGACAGGGTCCGCGCCCGCTCCTCGGCTCGGGCGGTCCAGACCCTGCTGTCCTCCCCCAGGCTCTCCAACTGCTGCTGCAGCTTCTTCGCAGAGACATTGGAGCAGTTCTGCAAACGAAAGACAAGCGGAAGTCACAAAAGGAAGGGAAGAAAGGAGACAAGCACGCTGTTCACCTGCATGATGCAACTCCTACGCGACACTTTTGGAGAAAGACCCAGGTCCTGCTGTATGTTACCTTAAACATACTGGAATGCAATTATCTCAAAAAGAAGCCAGACACCAACATTACGGAGAGCCATTTCTAGTCTCGAAGCTCGGTTTTAAAGATCTGCTCATCACACCCCACTCCTGGGAGACACCATTCATTATAACATATAATTTTTCTTCAAAAGGCATAAAATATGCATTAGAAACATTTGGCGTCTGCCCTGTAATTTTCCTGTCGACTTGAGCTTCACCTCAGGTTCATTATGCAAGTGCTCCAGTCTCTGCTCTGCGCACAGGGGCTGCTGGGGTGAAGGCAGGACAAGGATTGGAGAACAATTTACATTATTTGTGCAAAGTGAGATTTCTGACTTTCTTCTTCCATTTTAAAATAAATTGACTAATAACATAAAACTCCAGAGAAAGAAAGCTCCTTCCTGGCACAAGTAGAATCTATTAACTACAACAGATACTCTGTAATTTGGTATCTTTCAGCTTAAAGAAAAAGACTTTAGGCTCACTGAATTCCATATAATTTAGTGGATCTCTTAAATGAGCTTTAAAATAAAATTGGCCGCTATGATTTTATTAATGGTATGTATACTGATCAAATAAACATAATCTGCTCTCTCCACAAGGAGGGCTTTTTAAAAACCAGAGCCCAGTATACTATTTATGGAAATCTGATCTGGAGATATGCCTTCTCTCTCAGGCTCCTCTGTGGAAGTCTGTCCAGCAGCATTAAGCAGATCCAATGACTGCTGCCCAGTGCCGCAGCTGGAGCCAGGGGACAGAGGCTCCTCCTCTCCCAGCTTTTAGGGATCAGGCAGCCAGCTTCTCTCAGCCTCCAGTGAGAGTCCTGGCTCAGTAAGCCCCAAGTTTCAGCTGATTTTTCAGATCTGCAACTCTAAAGCAGTACTGTCCAACAGACACATAAGGAGAGCCACAAAAACCCACCGAAAATTTTCCAGTAGTTGTAGAAAAAGGAAATACCAGGTGATGAATCCCACATGTTGAAGAGTTATCTGAGCGTTCATGTTTACTGCAGCACTATTCACAACAGCCAGGGAATGGAAATAGCCAAGTGTCTATCCACTGGCAAATAGATAAGAAAACGTGGTACAGAGAGCCACAGGAATATTACTCAGCCATGAAAAAGGATGAAATCATGTCATTTGCAAAATCATGCACAAACTGGAGGTCCTTGGCTATAATAAGGCAAACACAGAAACATAAGTACCACGTGATCTCACTCGTATGTGGAGTCCAGAAAAAACAGGTGTTCTCATAGAAGTTAAAAATATAACTGTGGTTATCAGAGGCTGAAGCAGGAAGTGAGGAAAACAAGGACTGGAAAAAGCTGATTTATGGGTACTAAATAATAACCAGATAGGAATAAAAAGTTATAGGGCTCTATTGCACAGTAGGGCAGAGATAAATAATACTAAATTGCTATATATTTGTCTCTAAAAAATCCTAAAAGGGATTGGGGTTTTTTCATTATAAAGAAATGTTGAATGCTTGAAAAGATAAATATATTTACCCTGACTGGGCATTCCACATGTATACATATAACAAAATATCACAAAGGATCCCACAAATATGTATGATTTTTATATAAAAATTTTTAAGAAAAAAATTAAAAACAGGTGAAATTAACAAATGATACAGTTTAAACAAATATGTTCTGATATCATTCTAGCATGTTACCAATATACAAATAACACTAAGATTTTTTCATATCCTTTGAAATTGGGCTTACTTGTATATTTTATACTTTGAGTGTATCTCAGTTGTTGCTAAGTTTTCATCAAAAGTATTTGATCTGTATTTAAATTTCATAAAATTCAGCTTCAAAAATAGAATCACATATTCCAGTTGATCCTAACATGAGCTTTCAATAACTATATTGAAGATCAGTTTTTAAGTTTAAATTTAAATTAATCCAAGCTTAATAAAATTAAAACCTTAGTTCCATAGCTATATTAGAAACATTTCACTGCAAAAAAACAAACTGTCACCCGCGCAGCTCTACAATAAAAGGACTCTCAAAAATCAGCAATGACAATAGATGGGTTAATGAAGAGTTTCATATTTTTGATTTTTTTTTTCTCTTGGCATAAGTAGTAGAAACTCACCCTAAACAACTATCTCAGTGATTGAATGGGTTTGTGATTAACAGGCAGTCTGATTATTCCCTTGCACTTACGGCACAAGCCTCAGTTAGAATTAGGCATGGGGTGGGCGTTTGGCTCAGTGGCTAATCAGCAGCAGTGAAGGTGCCGCATGGGATGCTGGAGGTTAAGTCTCAACTCAGTTTCCAAGTCCAGGTTCCTGCTGTGCACACCCTCTGAGTCCCCGTCACTCACAGGAGAGCCCTGCACTGTGTTCTGGACTCTTGGCCCCAGCCTGGCCCAGCCAGGGCTACTGCAGGCATTTGAGAAATGAAGCAGTGGAGGGAAGATCTCTTCAGTGTCTCCGCCTTTAGAAGGAAACAAGCAAACAAACAGAATCGAAAGCATTAGGCTCCAAGATGCTTACAGGCCACTGCACTGCTGAGATGATGCCCACTCCTAAGGAAAGCGCCAGCTTGTGGAGACTGTCCACGTGGGCCTGCTTCTCCTGAGAGCGGCCAAGGTGAACCCGGACACCGTGTGCGTCATCCAAGTCCTTCAGCTGCCCCGGCAACTCGTCCTCTCCTGAACTGATGAGACGCCCCAGCTGGAATTTAGGGCATTGACAGTTAACCTGGGCTCCATAGGAAGGCAGTTTAAAAAAAAAAAAAACTATTCGCCATAACATTTCACTAGCTGGTTGAAATGCTGATAATTCCATCCACAATTATTACTGTTACAGCTAATATATGTAAATCCAATAGGGTAAAATGGAGCAGCTAACACTGTTTGTTCTATTAATAAAGAAAACACTCTTCGGAGCATAGCCTAAAACTTTAGCAAGATCTTGGCCTGTGACCTAAGGAAATTCAGAAGCTATGTTACAGGGATGTCAGTACCTCCCCAGTTTATGCTAAAAAAGCTAATAACTATGATGTTTTTGTAATAAAATCAACTAACAAATAAGATACACTGAGCACATCATGATGTCAAGTACTTGAGATTTAGAAAAATTGGGATTGTTTTCTGCCTCTCAAGAGTTTACACTTGGGAGGAGAGTGGAAGAACATTATATTAATTAAAAAATAATTAAGATCAAGATGCTAAAAGTGCCAGATGAGTGCAATAAACAATGAGAGCTCTAGGAATTCAGAAAAAGAAATAAATCACTCCAATGAGGAAGGACTGTTGGAGGGAGGCATAGGGTTTAGGTAACAAAGAGACACCTATAGGATGCCGGCAGCTTGGAGTTAGGAGTGCGTGTACTTTCTCTGAGGGACAAAGAGCTCGTGGTTGCAACATAATACAGGCTAGAAGCACAATGCAGGCAAAATTAGAGGCTGGGTGGTGTCAACTTCTAGTTCCTGAATAACCAATGTGGGCTTTCTTTATTATATAAGGATTATTTCTTCAATCCCAGGATCTTTCAGACATCCACCGTAAGCCCTACCTCTTCCTTGACTCGGTGGAACTGGACTGTCTTGTACAGGATGACCTCGTAAGCTTGGATTCTCTCTCTCTGTTTCTGGTGGAGGTGGACAAGGTCCTTCAGCTGCTGAGACTTCTCTCTCACGGGGGCCCCTTTGCCACTCAGTTCTTCTGATTCATTCATGATGTACTGAACTTCATCATCCAGTTGCTAAAATATTGAAAGCAATAAAAACAGCCCAGCGTTTACAGTGTTTACAAGTCCACGTATTGTGCTTGAAGATATGAATACATTTTTTCCATCTTCTAAGAAATAAATAAAAATTAAGCAGTGAGTTTTCAAGCTAAATGGCAAAGTGGAAAGTCATATGGTCCTAAGTCACAACAAATATTCTGGTCATCTGTGAAGTAAATATATTTTAGATGGTTTAGGAAGCCCTGTGGTCATCTCTGATATCTACTACAGTCTAGAATCAGGTGTTACGGAAACAACATGAACAGAAGACAAGGGTAAAAATATAGTAGGGGGATTACTTGTGCTCTGTGCTGCAAGAATGATCAGAATGAACCATCAGCTGCATGGCTCAGTAGATACACTGCCTTCAATGCAGCCGGCCCATCATCCACAAATAGCTACCGCGTTTGGGGAAGGATAAACTGCCTTCCACTTGACCCAGCCCTGCTCTCACATCCCCTAACGGAATCCAGATTTGGGGTTGGAACTGGGAAAGAGTGGATGGCTTAAAAAGGCTGCTACTGTAATTTCAGGGATCAATCTTGTTTATAAAAGGTAAAGGTAATGGTAATTATTTAGACTAAAAAGTTAATTTTCATAGAGTGACATGAAAAGACCCCTTTAAGTTCAAATTGAGCATGTGGGAATCAAACATACGCATGTAACAGTGATGGAGTTAAGTGCATCTGGTCATGGTCCTGACTTAGCGGAACTTAGCATGCCTAAACGCATGCAACCAAGTAAGGCATATCGAAAAAGTTAATGTAGGCTAATCAAGTTTCCTGAGAGCTCTCTGGGTGGCTATAATGTGTGTATGTGTGTGTGTGTGTGTGTGTAGCAGGGGTAGCGGTTGTATTCCACACCAATTTCATCTTAAAGGAAACTAAAAGGAATTAGACTTCCCCCAGGACTCTTCCATCAGTTCTGAGACCCTTTAAAGCCAACACTTATGAAATAGTAGCAGAGAGAAACACAGGAATCTTAATTTTGCAGCAAAGATCAGGAATCTAGGTTGGCAGACAACGTGACAGGTAATGCATTGTTGACAGCTATGTGAAGTTTAGGAGAAGCGGGAAGTGAGAAACAGGCAATGTGTTCGGCAGTCAGGAACACGATTCATGCTTTTGCATCCCATATCCTTCGTGAGGACTTTCTGAGAGGGTGAATGAGGAGCACACCAACATTCCTGCCATGGTGACAGGAGTCTGGGGTGCCTGTCGATAGGGACAGTGACGTCACTGGTGATTTCAGGGACCAAGGGCAGCAGAGCCCCTGGGCCAGAGGCTGCTCATACATGTTCTGAGTTGTCCCAATTTAAAACACATCTATACACCCCAAGTAAATAATTACACCCAATAACATGCTAATTATATTAATAATTTGATTTAGAATATAGATTAAGATGATCTAAGATACATACATATTCAGGACATTTTATAGTCTGAATGTTGTATATCATCAAACATAGGAGAGGGCAGGAAAACAGTAAGAAAAATGTGTCTTTACACTAGATTTTTAGACTTTCATTTAAAAAAAATAGCAATTTCCCCAGTCTGTTAAATTAAGTAAACTGCACAGCTTTATGCTTTCACCATTCACCCAAGTCCATCAATTATTTTCTGTCTACCTGGAACTGAGGCTTCATTTCATTCCATTTTTGACGTAGATCTAGAATGGTCTGGAGGCTCCCTCCAAGGTCAAGTGCAGACACGGGCATAAGTACTTCCTCGAGAAGTTTTAAGTTGTGTGCAGTCTGGAATAAACATTGGGTAGTTATGCATGCGTTTCCTTTGCTTGCCCTCCCTCTCTCCGACAATGATGACAGTGAGGGTCATCCAGCATGCAACCCCCATGAAAATGTTCACAACCTGCAGGAAGTTCATGGCACTAAACCTGCCCGAGAATAAAAGCACAGGCCCTTGGTTCCCCGTACCTTTCCTGTTTTTAATTATAAATAAATATATATAAATTTTTTACTATTTTAAATGTACATAATAAATACCTGTTATTATGAGATTCAGTGGCATTGATACATTCATATTATTGGGAACCATCATCATTATCTATTTCAGGAACTTTCTTATCAACTGCAACAGAAACTCTGTACCTGTTAGACAGTAACTCCACATTGCTTCCATCCTCCAATCCCTGGTAATGTCTATTCTGCTCTCGGTCTCTATGAATTTGACTACAGGAGCCTCATTTTAGGAGAATCACATCATATTTTCCCTCTGGGTCTAACTAATTTTACTTAGCATAGTGTTTCAAGATTCACTCATGCAGCAAGCATCAGAATTTCATTCTTTTTGAAGGACAAATAACATTCCACTGTATATTCCCTTACAGTGTTGTCTTAACTATTTTTGACACATAAGTGTACATATTTATGGGACACAATGTGATGTTTCATGTTTATATTATATAATGATCAAATCAGCAATATGGATTACCATACATTTTATCATCTCTTTATGTTAAGTACATTTAAAATCTTCACTTTAGCTATTTTGAGATATGCAATGCATTCTTGTTAACTCTAGCCACCCTACTCCTCAATAAAACATTAGAACTTATTCCTCCTGTTTAACTGTGACATTATATCTGTTGACCAACCTCTCCTCACGTCCTCTGACTCCCTACCCTCACAGCACCTGGTAATCACTCTCTCAACTTCTATGAGATCAACTTTTTCAGGTTCAGGAGTGAGATCATGCAGTACTGGCATTATGGATGAGAGTCTTAAATGTCAGATATGAAACTAGCAGAAGAAAACAGTGCTTCGGGACATTAGCCCGGGTAAAGATTTTGTGGATATGAATTTAAAAGGACTGGGGCCCAATGCTGTGGCACAGCAGGTAAAGCCACAGCCTGCAATGCTGGCATCCCACATGGGCACTGTTGGTGTCCCGGCTGCTACACTTTCAATCCAGCACAATGCTAATGTTTGGAAATTGCCACACAGGTGGAGACACAAAAGAAGCTCCTGGCTCCTGACTTTGGCCTTGCCCAGCAATGGCCATTTTGGCCATGTGGGAAGTGAACCAGTGGATGGAAGATCTCTCTGCTGTCTCTCCCTCTCTCTAATTCTAACTTTCAAACTAAATAAATCTTTAAAAAATGATCTTATAAGGACTGCAACTGAATAGCAAGGAAAACAAATACAATGAAAAGTAGGCGGAAGACCTGTATTGACACTACTTAGAAGAAGACATACAATTGGTCAAGAGATGTAAGTATATAAAATGATGCCCAACAACCCTTACCCTTTTAAGCTTGTCTTTAAATATTGCCCACTGCTGTTTCAAAGGCTTGCTTTCAGTGGATTTCCGTTGCCAGGCCATCCGACAGTGACTAAGTTCTTCCCTTGCTGCTTTCTGGTTTTCCATGGTGTTCTCTATAATGTTCACTTCATGCTTCACATTGAATATCTCATTCTCCTTTGCCTGTAAAATTAATAATTCACACAATGACTTTTCTTCCCAATCAGCACAATAATTTTTCATATAACTGTTTTAGAAGGCAAACAGTTCATCATATCCAAAGCAGAGCACTGTTCTGCTACCCAACAATGTCTGAATTCCTTGTGCAGAGGCAGAGTTAGACTCTCAGAACCTACATTCTGTACGGGGACATCAGATCCTGGGTTAGGGCCGGAGTTGTGGTTGAGTTGTCATGTAGGGTATGGCTATATCCTGTGGTTGGAAGGTGATTTAATGAGCTCTAGGATCCAGAAAGTTTGGAGTGAAGATTTCTTGGTTTATGCATGAATTTTGAAGTAGTTTCCACCTTTTAACACACCCAGTAGAATATGTATAAGGAACAGGCAGAAACCAATTGTTCTGGAAGTGTTTTTTTCCTTTAAACTTCAAGTATTTTGTATATTACAGTTACTTTATATTTTCCTTGCACTGCCTCAATCTCCTCCATTTTATGATGACTGAAATATTGTCTGTTTCTCTGTATTCATAACTCTGCCATGTACCAGAAGCACAATAGCTAAATTCAGGACTTTACGTCTCAACTTTCATATGTTCTGGCTGATCAGTTCGAAAACCTTTAAACAATGGTTTTAAAAAAGGAAAATTCTACTGGCGGCAAAAGGACAGAATGGTAAAGAATGGAACCAATGTTTTATGTCCAATTAAACATTAAAAAATGCACAAGACTTTTATTTGCCAAAACAACGAACTTTTTACTTTCATAGTAGCCTTTCTCAATAAATCCTCAAATTTCTAATGGATTTCTATAATTATAATGACAGCTGATGACAGTCATAAGTTCATAACAGGATATTTTAGATGTTGGATAATTTATTTTTAAATTATTTTAGACATTATTGCACATTTACATTTCTATTGAATTCTAGACATTACAAAGTAGTTACTCATTGCACAAAAATGTAAAATTGCAGGTCCTAAATGATGGAAGCTAGTAATAAAATTATATATTCCATAATTATGATTAGTAAGATCCAATGAATTATGAAAGATAATAACTATAGCAGGACCCACCCCAAATTATACTTTTTAATCTATGTTTAAATAAATGTAAGAAATCTTTCATGTATTAAGAAACTATTAACAAAATACATATTTCTAATATATCATATTAAACAACAATATAAACTTGGAAATTGCAGTATGTCAATGACAACCACAACTGGAAGGGTATGGTGGTCTGCACAAGATCTAGAAAAGGGACAGCAGTGGTAGGATTTGTCAATGTCTAGCCAGAAGACTCTAAGAAAAGTGATCATGTGTTTGGCAAACTTAAGTGTGTTGGCCACTTAGGAAGATTAAATAATTTGCTGGAGGTTTAGTTAGTAAACACAATATTCATTTAGTTCTGTATAGGGCATGGGAAATGTTGCCAGGAGCCAATCTAAATGGGCCACTAAACTATCCATTTTCCATATAGAATGATGCACAATGAAAGGTCTTCTGATGTGTTTCCAGATACCTCGACAACACAAAGTCTGTATAGCAAACAACATTCAGTATTCACCACTGTAAGTTAATAAACTGTCGCTTTACCAAGATGTCTGCCAGAATTATACCCAGAATCAATGATTTTGATGATTTTTAAATGAAATGAAAAAATTTCAAATTTCAAGCTTGAAAATAGGAGCTGTGGCAACCTAATCAAGAGAACACTCAACTGCATATGCCAGCTGGCCCCTTCCCTCCAAACAACCAAACTGGTTACTGCGTTTCCACATAATGTTTGTTCAAAAATCTAATGGTCCAAAAGACATGCGGAGAATAAAAATGTGCTTTACTTGCTTTGCCAACAACTTCACATCTCAGAATGTCACTAAACCAACAAAACTAACTATTTTGTGGGCTTTAATTTTTGTCCATAAGGACAAATTTATCATGTGACTATGGTAATGACCTTCAGTAAAGATAATCATGTTTTGATATCAAGCTAAAGGACTACCAAAGCATAATAATAAATAAACACAGTTCTTAGAGCCCTATACTTATTTTGATGTATATACAGAATATGATATATTTTTTTTGATAGGCAGAGTGGACAGTAAGAGAGAGAGACAGAGAGAAAGGTCTTCCTTTGCCGTTGGTTCACCCTCCAATGGCCGCCGCCGCCAGTGCGCTGCGGCCGGTGCACCGCGCTGATCCGATGGCAGGAGCCAGGAGCCAGGTGCTTCTCCTGGTCTCCCATGGGGTGCAGGGCCCAAGGACGTGGGCCATCCTCCACTGCACTCCCTGGCCACAGCAGAGAGCTGGCCTGGAAGAGGGGCAACCGGGACAGAATCCAGCGCCTCAACAGGGACTAGAACCCGGTGTGCCGGCGCCGCAAGGCAGAGGATTAGCCTAATGAGCCACGGCGCCGGCCCAGAATATGATTTGCAAGGGGTTCCTGTTACAGATATTTAAAAAGTGAACATTGTATTGTATAATCTTAAATATTCTAAATAAAGTAATAAAGGACTTCTAGGGAGGATGGAATAGCTGTGACAGAGCAGTGCTTGTGCTTAGAGCAACTAGAGAAGCTGGGCAAATGCTAAAAGCATCCATTTGGAGGCTGCAGAGAGCTGGCTATGCAAGCACTAGAGAGGCCAAGACTGCGGGGAGGGAAGAACCTGTGAGCTCCCCGATCACCACTTTCCCCAGGGCACTTCCCAATGCAGTGCACTGACAGGAGGCTCTTCTGAAACAGAAAACAACAGATCTTCTGGCAGACGGATGATCTTCTAAGGACATAGGAGCCAACACTCTGGGGCTACATGGAGCAATGGATTAAAAATACTAAGCAAAAAATCTCTGAAACACACAGTGGAGTTTTGCATTTGTCTCCTACAACCAAGCTCTGAGTTTGGGACCTGTCAGAGGCAGAGGCATAAGAGGAAGCAGCAAGCTCCCAGATGAAGACAGAGATGGAGGTGGACAGAGTAGACTGAGCCTAGTCAGGACCACACTGAAGTCCCAACTCTGCCAGCTGCTGGTTGGATTAACTTATCTCCCGCCAGAGCCTCCCTGGAGGAAGAAGGGTGCCCCTTTCTAGAAGATAGCACCATCTAGGCCTCCACAGTTTTTATCTACGTAATGCCTTGGCATTTGATAATAGTCACTGGTCCTGCCTTTTGGAATAATAATAATAATTATTATTATTATTGCTTCTCATGCAACTAGAAACCATGAGAACAGGTAGACAATAGAAGCAGCTCCTTGTCCAGGTGATGGAGTGGGCTGACAAGCACTTTAAAACACCCAGAAGTAAATATGGCTCAAGAAAGTATAGCCAAGGTGTAGGAGAGAAAAGAAAGAATTTCTGCAATAGCTTAAAGCTAATGAAGAAACAGCCAACTGGAAATTTCAGAACTGAAAAATAAAATTTCAGAAATATAGTAATAAAAAGGATAGACCAAAAAATGCAGTTTCACAGACTTGAATCCTCTTATAAAATTAGAAATTATACAATCAAGTGATAGAAGAAATTCTTAAATAAGAATGTTAGAGTTAGATTGTAAATGATAGATCAAGATATATGTTCTAAATGTTCTAAAATGAAAAATAATGTGATTTTTGAAAATAAACCATCTAATATGTAAACATAGGTACATTGCTTAACAAATTTTATCTGATGCTTAAGAATAGAATCAGATAAATTAGAACCGTTTAACGTGCACTGTGCTTAAGAGTGGTCTTCAAATAACAAAAATCAAAACAAAGAAGATAAAGAGATAATTATAGCTCAAAAGAAATAAGGATAGTTAGAATCTAACTCTTCCAAATGAATTCAGTCTCCAGAAAGATTAGTCACCTCCCAGATACCAAGAAAACTGCAAATATCAGTTATTTTTTAAAATACACACACACCAGAAGGGACAGAAAAATTAGAATAAGGAAAATGCTTTTCCAATGATTTTCACAAGGGAAGAAAGGATGGATTATACAATTTACACATTGGTTAATTTCATGTTGAAAACGAGTATAATAAGTTTATCACTTATTAAGCACTTTGTAGGCATTTTTGGAAAGATTGCTTTGATCACTAGCAGTCAACCTGACTCATGCCGAAAACATTTATGTAATTGTAGGCTTCGAGGTAGGTGGAATATCCATTGAGCAGTTTATTTGAAAAAGCTTCCCATTTTAGACTTTAAAAGATTATTAAGTGGTGGTTGAATTAAATTACTATTGGGAGCATACATGACTGTTTAACAAACTGGTTACTCAGTAGATTGCTTCATGCATTGGAATATCAATCTCTCCATTAGGCAGTTTTACTGAGAAAATAATTGCAGCCACAGAGGGCCTACTTGTCAAAGCTACAGAATTAAGCCCAGGAGAGTTTGAGGAAAAAACTAACCCAAATCAGTTTAAGAAAATGGAGTCATGGGTGAAGATTAACAAAACAAAATTAAGTAACAATAAAGACACACTGTATAAAAAAAAAAAGGTGAATATCTGACACTCACGTGATATGGGAGAGACCTGGCTTAGAAGAAGTGGCAATAAAACAGTTACATGAGTTCCATACAGTCATAACTTTACTATGAACCAGCTAAGTGTGGGGAGCAACCCGGACTGGACTGAGTTACTGGAATTAAGACTTATTCTATGCATCTGCTCTCCCACAATATGGCGCTGGGAGAGAAGAAAACAGCTTCTACGCAGCTGCCTCTTGCCAACTTGAGTGATGACCTCCAGGAGCTGATCCTGCTCCTGATTGGAGGAGAGCAGCGTACTCGGCGTGTGGGCAGCCGAGTTGGGATTGGCGGAAGAGGACTATAAAGGAGGAGAGAGACGGCATGCACCAGGAACATCTAAGGGGAACATCTAAGAGGAACACCTGTGCAGCCCCCGAGAGAGCCGGCCGGCGGTGCGCCGCTCCCCCGCAGAAGTGGGGAATGTGGCAGGGGGAACCGCCCTTCCACGGAGGTGGAAGGGACGGTAGCCAACCCAGGAAGAACCAGCAGCAAACCCGGGGAGGGCCAAGCAGACAAAAGAACAGCGCAGGGTCCTGTGTCGTTCCTCCACGAAGACGGGGAGCGACATAATGGTGCCGTGACTCGGATATGAAGCCTAGGCAGGGTTTAGTGTCGTTCCTCCATGAAGAGGGGGAGCGACAGCTAAGTGAAATTATTGCTAAAAATGTTAGCATAATCTGAGGCTGGCATTATGGCACAGTGGGTTAAGTCAGAGCTCTTGATGCCAACATCCCATTCGGAGTGTCAATTGGAGACCCGGCTGTTCCACTTTTGATCCAGCTCCCTGTTAATGTGTCTGAGAAGACTTAAGATCTTAATCCTGTACTTGGACTCCTGCCACCCATATGGGAGACCAGGATAGAGTTCCAGGCTCCTGGCTTCAGGCTAACCTGCCCCAGCCATTGAAGTCATTTGTGGAGTGCACCAGTGGCAGGAATCAATCAATCAATCAATCAATCTCTCTCTCTCTCTCTAATCTGCCTTTCAAATATTTTTAAAGAGCTTTATAGAAAGAGTTAGTATAATCTTAGTTCTCATTAGTGAAGAATTATGTTCAGTTTATTGTGGTGCTTTATTTTTTGGCTACATTTTATAAATTATTTTCACAAACCATGGAAAATTCCAGGAGGGGGAATCAGGATGGAGACAGAAATTAGGCTAGCTGATAAATAACAGAAAGGATGTGTGTGTGTTCAGTTGCTGAAAAGACTTACTAGACACAGAAACTTTTTTGAATGTTGGAAGGCATTTTCTGCATAAGAGAAGTCAAAACAGAATATCTTCATGTCCTCAGAGAGCTTCAGAGTGTTAGGACCAGATGAGAAGATGGCTTTACTGAACATAAAAATCTTTTCTAGCAGCTGGCATTTTCCAATAATGAAATGAGCGGCTTCATTAGGAAGATTCTTGAGGTATTGCAAGAAAGCAGATTAACCATCTTTCAAGAATTTTATGGGATAATTTTACATGTGTCAGGGGATATAAGGATTCTAGGATATTTTATAAATAACTAATCAGGACAATTTAAGTTTAGGATATCTTTCTACATGCAATAAAGCTTCGCCATAAAAGCATCAACTCTAGTTAAGAAGTTCTTCAAAATAAAGATTCATGCTAGAAGTTGCCTTAAGCCACTGAAATTTTCCAAGGAACTTGCTGGATGCTTTCAACTCGGAACTTTAAGGTGAACTTCAAGGACTCTGTGCAATAATAACACTTTTGCAATTGGATCATGGCTGCTCTTTCTTCTTAACAGTGCAAATAGCCTTCATATTATAAACCAACAAGGACTTTAGGAACAAGTCAGCATATAAAAGCTGGTCTTAACAACTGGGCTAGGTTGAATAAAGCTAAAAAGAGCTTCTTAAGCCAGCTGCTGATCAAGAGAGTTGACTTTCTGAATTTATAACTTTGACTTTGATAGGTAATCCTCACAGAAGGTGTGACTCATTGAAAGTCATTCTCACCATATTTATTAAATTCAGGACCTCAAGCCCTAGGTCTTGGGTGAAAAAACTCTTCTTTAAAAATAGATGCCACTGCTTCTCAGACCAGTTCGTGGTGTTAACGTCCTCATCTTCCTTCTGAGAGATTTCATTTTGATAAAACTCCTTTAGGCTCTGAAAATGCACCTCTACCTAAAAAAGGAGAATAAAATGAGAGTTTAAAACACTTAAAAATATTTTTAAAGAAAAAAGAACACTAGATACCAATAAATAGACCTGCACAAAATTAATTCAAAATTACATTTTCAGAATTCTTTAATTATTGAATATTGTCAAGTGACTGAAAAGCCATGAAAATCTATTTAGATTGTTGACAGGACTATCACTGTTCGAAAACTGAGCTGAGAAGTGTATTACTCATAAGAACAACTTATTATAGCCCAGATCATGTTTATATATTATGTTTTGTAATTTGGGACAATTTATGTCAAAGACCAAAGCTGAGTTTTATCATTCAGAAGAAAGACACATATGAGGGTACTTCAAAAACTTCATGGAAAATGGAACTCAAAGGTATGCCTGTGTATACAGAATTTTTTTTTACATTCAAGCATAATGGGGATCTTCAAAAGTTCATGAAAATGAATATTATTGAAAAAATTATGCATGGATTTCCATATTGTCCAATGGTTTACAAATTTTATTTTACAAAATCAGAGAATATAATTCAGAAAGAAGCATGTCAGTGAAAGATTACTTGCAATTTGTATATCATAATTTCTTTCTTTTTTTTTTTTTTTTTTGACAGGCAGAGTGGACAGTGACAGAGAGAGACAGAGAGAAAGGTCTTCCTTTGCCATTAGTTCACCCTCCAATGGCCGACACGGCCAGCACGCTGCGGCCAGCGCACCACGCTGATCTGATGGCAGGAGCCAGGTACTTATCCTGGTGTCCCATAGGGTGCAGGGCCCAAGTACTTGGGCCATCCTCCACTGCACTCCCTGGCCACAACAGAGAGCTGGCCTGGAAGAGGGGCAACCGGGACAGAATCTGGCGCCCGACTGGGACTAGAACCCGGTGTGCCGGCGCCGCTAGGCGGAGGATTAGCTTAGTAAGCTGCGGTTCTGGCCCATAATTTATTTCTAATAAGTGATAAACCATAAAAGGATACAAATATTTAATAATTTTCTTCATAAGTAATACTATTAAACTGCCTCCATGAGCTAACCTAAGATATATTACTTTCCCTACTTAGAATTCTCATTTCTCCCATTCTACTCAATGCAAGTACTACTAGAGTATATTAACTCTGCTCAAGGATTTAAAATAAAATCAAATAAGTCAGTAAAACCTTACATTAACACATAATTGGATGATGTAGAAATAGTAAAAATCATTTCTCAAAAATGGTTATGCAGTTTGAATAATATTCAATGGCTGATAGAACAAGACTCAAAGAGTTCTTAATGGCCAAAAGCACTCTAAACAGAGTAAGACATTTCCAGCAATAGTCAGTCACCATACTTTCAAAATTGTAATATCATTCTTAATTTAGATAAACTTAATAGGAGAGCCTACAAACCACTTTCAGAAACAGTTCTGGTCTCATTTCCATACTCCAGTTATTCAGGCCTCTGTTTTGCTAATGCTTGTTCTCTCCAAACCAGGATGACCATTCCTCAGTTTTCTTCTCCTATTTATCCTTCATGAATTAGTTAAAATGCCACCTCCTCCATGGAGCCTTGTAAAATCCCCTAGCATGAATTATTCATGGAATGGATGTTTGGTCTAGTGGTTAAAATACTAATAATGATGTCTGCAATTCAGATTGGTAGCCATGTTCAATCCCTGGCTCCAGCTTCCTGCTCATTCAAACCCTGGGAGGCAATGGTGGAAGTGCAACAAATTAGGTCACTGCCACCTACGTGGGAGACTTGGATTGAGTTTCTAGTTCCCAGCTTCCACTCAGCCCAACTCCAGTTGATGCAGTAGATGGGAATTCTCTCCCTCTCTAATAAATAGTAAAGTTTTAAGGAAAAAAAGAACGAATCACTTTTTTCCCCAAGAAGCCAACGGTGGTTCCGTAAGAAAATGAAACATAAGAAGCTAGTATAACAGAAAGATAAGTATGCACACAATGTTATGGGCACACTGTGGAGAGACCACCAACTCTACATGGAGTGAGTGGGGAAGGACTTCCCAAAGGAAGTGACATTTGTTCTGAGTCTTGAAGAACTGTCCTTGTGAGAGGGAGCTGAAGAGGATTCCAGATGGCAGGAGTAACAGTGTGAAAGCACAAGTGTGAAAACACTGGCTGGTTCCGAGGACCAGAAATGACTGTTCTGTGGGTGAAGTTCAGGTGCACAGGCTGAGTGGCAGGAAAAAAAGTTACAAGGATAATGTGTGGGATTAAAGTTGGTCAGCAGGCTTCAGTATGCTTTCTACTGCAGTTAACACGACTGTGACACAGGGTCATTAGTCTAAAAAAACTGACAGCTACCACAATGAGTCGGAATCAGCATGACAGCCATCAGGGCTTCAACAGGGCCATGTACTACAGGCTGGAGTGTCAATGTGACAGGCAGGCAGTTACGTGCAATTCTTGAAACTTTAAGAAAAACATAAACTTTAATTCATTCTTCCTTTCCTACTGTTTGAAAAGCTTCCTTAAATGCAAATGAGGGGTGCAAACTCCTGGTTCCGGCCGTTGCTGCCAAGTGAGGAGTGAGCCATCGGATGGAAGACCTCCCTCTCTCTCTGCCTCTCCTCTCTCTGTGTGTAATTCTGACTTTCAAATAAATAAGTAAATAAATAAATCTTTAAAAAAAGAATGTATCTACTTTTAAAAAATGCAAATGAGAATGATGCCATTACAGGAACTCACTTGAATATAGACTAGTCTATTTTTAAATGAGGCAATGATAAACTTTAACATTTTATCCATTTATGGTACAAGTTTCTTGCAGGTTGTCTCACTAATTACATTTACAGAATTATCTGAATTTCAGGAGGTAACATGAAAGATTTGCATTAAAATTATCCTTTTGTTTGCCACAAGAAGGGCAGTGAAGGGGAGAATTATAGGTGGCAAACAGGCAGAAGATGTCTTGACTAAATAAGGTCAGAGACAATGACCTCTGTGCAAACACAGAGGTAAGGAAGTTCAGAAGTTGTTCAGGTTTGCTCATTAGATAAAATGAGAAAAAACAAAAAGGAGGGAACTGGTCATTAAACTTCTGCATTGATGGTTATTAGCTGTTTGATCTTATGTGCCTAAATTCTCAGAGCATCAGTTTCCCTCAGTTGTAAAATGGGGAAAATATTACATGAAATAAGGTCTAAAGATTAAATGAGGGACTGGCGCTGTGGCGCAGTGAGTTAAAGCCCCAACCTGCAGCGCCGGCACCCATATAGGCACCGGTTCATGTTCCAGCTGCTCCTCTTCCCATCCAGCTCTCCACTATGGCCTGGGAAAGCAGTGGAAGATGGCCCAAGTCCTTGGGCCCCTGCACCCACGTAGGAGACCTGGAAGAAGCTCCTGGCTCCTGGCTTCAGGTCAGCCCAGCTCTGGCCATTGTGGTCATTTGGGGAATGAACCAGCGGAATGGAAGACCTCTCTCTCTCTCTCTCTCTGTCTCTACCTCTCTGTAACTCGATCTTTCAAATAAATAAAATAATTCTTTAAAAAAAATAAAGATTAAATGAAGGACTGGTGATGTGGTACAGTGGATTAAGCCTCTGCTTGGGATACCCACATCCCCTTTTAGCATGTCGATTCAAGTCCTGGCTACTCTGCCTGTGGTTCAGCTCCCTGGTAAAGTGCCTGGGAAGCAGTGGACAAAGGCTCAAGTACTTGAATTCCTTTCACTCATGTGGCAGATCCAAATGGAGTTCCAGCCTCCTGGCTAAAGCCTGACCCAGCCTAGACTGCTTCAACCATTTGGGAAGCGACTGGAAGAGAGAAGGTACCTCCCTCCCCCAGTACCTTCCAAATAAATAAATAAATGGAGTAGATGAAATCAAGGGTGAAAAGTACAGGTCCTGGGACAAAATAAATGTTCACTGAGGGACCAATTGGAAGAGACACCAGATCATCTACACTGAATTTCTGAACTTACATCTGCATAGAACTTAACCCAATGGCGAAATACAGAAGGAAAGCATGTCTGTTTAAGGAAAAGACGCTGGCTTCATTGTGTTGAGTTTGAGGAGCCTACAGGATATACAAATAATTAAAAATTTTGGTTTGGAGCTCAGGAGAGTTTGGATTGAGAAGCCATTTTTGGGTTACTGGTGGATGGGGGTTTGATTTTTTTTTTATCAGGAAAGTGGCTAAAATGCACATAAGGGAGGGCACAGACAAGATCTATTCTCCATCACACTTCAACAATAAAGAGAGAAAAGAATTAGGATAAAGGAAAAGGAACTGAAGAAGGAATTAGGAGGATTCCTCTTATGTGAAATAATCAAAAAGGGGCAAATCCACAGACCTTCAAAGTAAATTATTGCTTGTCTGAGGCTGGGAGTTTGAAGCCATAGACTCCAAATGGGAACCAGGATTCTTTTGGGGGGTGATGGACATATATTAAATCGGTATTAGGATGGCAGCATGTTTCCATAAATATATTAAAAACTGTACTGTAAAGTAAGCAATTTTTATACCATCTAAATTATACCTCATTAAATTTGTTTGCTAGGAAAAGCCAAAGGGGTTATGGTGGGTGAGTAGGCTAAATTAAAAACTGCAGAGCGAGTAAGCAAGATGAAGACTGAAGAGTCAGCGTTCCATTTCTCAGTAAGAACATTTGCAGTGGAGTGAAGAGGTCCTACATGGAAGAGTCCAAAGACGGCGAGCTGTGGTGGGCCGAGAACTTGGGAGGATGAGCAGGCAGAGGAAAGGAATGTCCAATGAAAAGGGAAGAAAAATAACAAAGGGGTAGCCCTGGTGAGGGCAAGGCCATTACGACAACACCACAGACCAAGGGCAAAGCAGCCATGAAAAAGGCAAATCTGAACAATTAGAGGATAGCTGCTGGAACTAAATCCCAGAGGAGGGAAGCGTAGACAGGGAGGGGCTGGTTTGTGATGCGTGTGGGCAGGCGCACAGACTTCACTTTACTGGAGCCCGCGGAGGATGCACGGATGTATCGATCGGTTTGGAGGTAGAAGGAAGTCAAGGCAGTTAGACTCAACGGCCACATTTCCCCGGTGCTGTAGGAGTAAGGGACATTGGCTGAGATGCAGGGATGGAGACTGGGTAAGATGCTCGAGGATCACTAACAAATCCAGCTACTTAGAGACCATATGGGGCACCAGCTGAGGCAGAGACCCACGCACTGCAGCAGCGCCAGCCAGCACAGTGGTGTCATTCTCCACAGCAGAGTCTGGGGCTTGGAAAGAGAAGCTGAGTAAGCAGAGGGTTGGGCTGACTGACTACCGGGAGTTGGCAGGGTGAGCAGGAGAAAGGCAGGGGGGCGGAGTGGAAATGAGAAACCATGAGCTGCTGGGGGAAGGGGAATGCCAGCAGAAGGAGGGGACTCCCGGCCTGGGAGCACCACCGCATTTAGACAGACGGAAGGAAAGTGGATTTAGTGAAAGCAGGGAAGCTGGAGGACATGAGACTCTTTGGAGTGCACGGTGTTTACCAAGGTAAAGCCCCAGCCCCAGGGGTCAGAGTGGGCCATGGGAATGCATGCTGATGCAGGTCCCAGAAGGCACACTTGTGCGGATGTACACGTAGAAAGGAAGCACTCTGCAGCTTTTCTACCAGCTCAGGTCCTGAAGAAAACTCTCCATCCACAGGAAAACTTCGTCCATTGTAATCTCTCTTTAGAACTGTTAGAATTGAGGGTCAAGAACTAAAACGAAGTCAGACATGACCAGTGGTCAAGTGAAGATTGAAAAGAGAGTCAGTGGTTACCTGAGATGTCCAAGGGTGGTGGGTGGGCTTCCCCCAGCGTGGCACGAATTTGGAATATTTTAAACAAGATCAGACAGAGGAGATGTACAGAGGCAGGATGGTGGTGGTGGGAAGTAAGGGGGAGGGTGTTGCAGGGGTGGAGGTGAGAAACGGAGGTTAACTTCTCCCTGAGTGGTCCTTGCTGGCTCTAACGCCACTAAACCAGCACCCAAACTCCCTCAACAGGAGACTGATCTGCATTTGCAAGGGTGATTTGAGACCAGGGTTAAATGGGGTAGGTCCAGAGAACTTTTCTTTTATTCCTGCCAGCTTCAAGAAACTGTGACCTTTGAGAGATGGAATCCTCTAGTAGAAGCCCATCAAAGAAGACCTCAGAAGAAGCCCCGAGAAGCAATGTTAGCAGACACCATACAAGACAAATGATAAACTAAACCTAACGACCTGTAATTATCAAATCTGTGTATCTTAAATGAACCACATTAACTGCCTAGCTATTCAGACAGACTCATGGCTTATAAATGACTGTTTTCAGATGATCACAGTCTAGGTTTAAGATGTTATAAATATTTGTAGTACATCATAAGAAGTGTTCCAGTACAATCTCTTTATTTGTGCATACATCTACCTACACACACATATTTGTATTATTCATTACTAAAGCAACTGACCCTCTGAGCCACGTATGGTACCCTAAAGAACAAATGCCTTATAACAGAGTAGGTGCACAGGGATAGAGAAAATGGAACTGACCCTGGAGCAGAACTTATGGCCCCATAGAGCACTACAGGCAGAGGCCACCTTGCTGAAGGTCAACACATGCTACTGTACCTCCTCTGATGACTTCAGAAATGTCACGTAAGTTTGCAGGACTTGAGACCTGGAGCCAATGCTTTTGCTAAGTAAGTTTAATTCTCCCTCTAGGCATTTAGCTTTAGAAGAAAGTGATGCTACTTCGTTGGGTTCAAATTCATTTTTCTCTGTCATCATTTTTACAGCTGCTTCTAATTCATGTGATGTCTCCTAAGAAAGCAAAGCACCAGAGGTCAGACACTGACAGACGAATCGTGAACATTCATATTTCATTACCCTTACTCACCTCCATCTTTCAGGATTATTAATTGAACTTGTACTAAGAATCTCCTTAATAAAACAAAGGCACAATTTAAGACTGTGAAAAGAAAGAAGTCACTTCAAAATAGAAACCACCTGAAATTATTACTGTTTTTTCCTGCTCTATCTGCTATACTTATTTAGATCATTCAATTTTCTGTGTCCCAAATAGAAGAAAAGTAGTTTGGTATGAAAGGATGTGAAACAAATAGCAGGGATATTTTAAATAATTTAAATAATGATACTTGAGACTTGCTTTATGGAATTTACCAATAGCTCTAGCAAATTCTTTTTTTTTTTTTTTTACAGGCAGAGTGGACAGTGAGAGAGAGAGACAGAGAGAAAGGTCCTCCTTTGCCATTGGTTCACCCTCCATTGGCCGCCGCGGCCGGCGGAGCCAGGTGCTTCTCTTGGTCTCCCGTGGGGTGCAGGGCCCAAGCACTTGGGCCATCCTCCACTGCACTCCCTGGCCACAGCAGAGAGCTTGCCTGGAAGAGGGGCAACCGGGACAGAATCCGGCACCCCGACCGGGACTAGAACCCGGTGTGCCGGCGCCGCTAGGTGGAGGATTAGCCTAGTGAGCCACGGCGCCAGCCGTAGCAAATTCTTAAACTAATTTTGTTTTACAAGACATGACAAACTGAAAATGCTTGTCTATTCATTTTAATTTGCAAAAACTGACATATTAATTATTCAATCTTAACTTAAGTCTCTGCCCAGCAGGCTTTAGAAACATGTATAAGGAAAAGGTTCCCTATGAGACATGGACAATTTGAAGACTCACTGAATCTGACCTGCTTAGGGCTGCTCTCCTAAGTGCAGGTTCTGTTAGTGAATGCTAACCACTGACCAGACAGATGAGTGGACACTGCAGACCTTTCATAGCTACAAGCACGTACCACATAACACCCTGTCCATCAGCAACAGCCTGCGTATGTGACTGTGGTCCTCTAAGATGATAATGGAGCTGAAAATTCTTTTTGCCTAGTGTCATCACAGGCATCTCTGTGTGTAGCACAGCACATTAGCTACTCACCTGTTGCACGATGCTGGTGGAAGCAAGCCTACTGTGCTGCTAATTGCGAACGAGTATAGCACGTACAATGCTGTGCACCCCGTCACACCTGATGACAATACACTGCTGGCTTATGCATTTGCTATACTATAGTTTGCATCATTGCTTTAGAGTAGCTCCTTCCACTTATAAAAAAAAAAAAGGTTTACTGTGAAACAGGTGACCTGTTAACACTTGGCAGGAGTCTCACACATCTTGTGTTGATGGTGTCTCTTGATCCTATCAAGAGGATACGCTGAATGATTGGCCTGCACCATCCACATTCATATAAGTACACTGTGTGGTGTTCACACACGACAGAACCACCTAAGGATGCCTTTGTCAGAGGGAGAAACCCCACTGGCAAGCAGCACATGACGAGATAATCGCCACAGAAAGAGCCACGTAAAACTTGCATGCAACTAAGCTACTCATCAAGCAAAAACTAAAGAGAAACAGCATCACTCTCATTTGAAGCCAGGAAGGGTTGCTTCTCTCCTTGTGTTTAATATGCTTCCCAAGTACTCCACTGAGAGCAGGTAATTTCAGTTTATAAGCCCTGCTGCATGACAGCACTGTGGGAAGAAGAGGAGTGGAGCCTTTCACTCCATGCCATCTCCTCCCTGCTTCTAACATTTTAAAATCGAACAAACAAAAAAATGAAATGAAGTTCAGATTTCCATTGTAAGTATTTTAAATAATGAATTTTTAAAATATCATCTTAAAATATTCGGTGTGTATGTGAGTTTTCCGGGGGCATTGTCTGCAAAGGAGGCTCTTGTTCTGAAAAACAGAATAAAAGGGCTCCTTCTGCCCGCCTGGGCAAGAGGGAAGGACCCTTGATATCTCTGGAACTCTGCTGGGCCAGCCAGGGACTTCTGTGCAGGTTAGGAGCTGCTGGCAGGCCTCTTTGAGCCTAGGTCCCATGAAAGGGGTGGAAGGGAGTGAGGGAAGGTGCTGGAGGTGGGTGGGGAGGGGCAGCACTTTCTGTCACCAAATAGCAGGCGTGCAAGCAAGGCTGTATTTTTATTTGCCTCCCCGAATCTTGCAACAATAGAAGGTGCTTCTGGTGATTTTCTCTTGTAACAACTCTTGCCAAAATCAGATTCCAAGACGCACACTCTTCCTGCCTCTGTTTGGCACCCCAAAAAGGACTTGCTAACACTCAGTAAAGGAACAGAAGCCAATGAGCAGTTAATAACCTGAATCTTTGTGAGCTTAAATTCCCCAAAAATGTACATATAATTTAGACACACATAAGCATGAGTTTGTGAATCATTATTTGTTATGTCTTCATTTGGAATTGCAACCTTCAAAGGAGCAAGGATTAAGGTCTATAGCTATGAAATGTTTTAAGAATCACATTAACAAAATCATGACCATAATAATAATTCTCATTTTATTCACCTTTATTTGGGTATTTAGTTCCAGATATTTATTCAAAATCTTTTCAGATTCAGAAAGGCTGGAACCAATATCCATTGCATTGGAAAGTACTGGACTCATTTTCTGAAGTGACATTTCTACCTGTAGGAATAAAGAGTATGTTACAGTCTTAGTATATATGTATTTGCGTATGTATATGCATATGTACAGAAAAATCACTCCATATATTCCCATTATTCTTATTATAACCTTAATTTTAACATAAAATCCTTTTAAATGTTTCAGAATTTCATATTTTAATAGCAACCCAATTTGCAGGCACATTTTGAAGCAGAAGTCCAGAGCTTGGGTATGTGGACACTCTGTGCATGGCTATAATTAGGACTGAGGGAATCTGGGGAAGCATCAAACCCTGAACATGAGATAGAAAAACACAGGGCAGTCTTGGGTATTTAATTGATTTGGAGACTATGACTTGGTCCTCCGTGTACATAAATAATGGACAAAGAGACCCATGAAGGGTTCTGTTCCATTCAAGTTACTCCCTTCAAGTTCTAGCTGGAGTTCATACTCCACAGACAGACTGGCTCTGAATTGGCAGTAAGACAAGAAGCAACAACTGTTTGAGTTCCTACTGTGCTTTCCACCACCACCAAATTCGCTGCAGTCTCAAGCTCTAGGGAATGTGACACTACCCCAGCCGCCATCCTTGGAGTCTCAAGAGACCAAGACTCAAATTTCCGATTTTCCAAATAAATAAGAGGTAGGGAAGCAATTTAGAGAGAGGCATTCTTATGTAATGCCCTCCCCTGTGATGTCTGTGATTCTACTGATGAGTTTAGGCATGCAAGTGCATTGTGTCAAATGAAAATGTCATGGAAAAGTTGAGGGGTGGGTGTTGTGGAGCAGATGGTCAAGCGGATGCTTGGGACACCCAAGTCCCATTATCAGAGTGTCTGGTTTCTTATTTTTTTTATTTTTATTTTTTTTAATTTTTTTGACAGGCAGAGTGGACAGTGAGAGAGAGAGACAGAGAGAAAGGTCTTCCTTTGCCGTTGGTTCACCCTCTAATGGACGCCGCGGCCAGCGCGCTGCGCTGATTTAATGGCAGGAGCCAGGTACTTCTCTTGGTCTCCCATGGGGTGCAGGGCCCAAGCACTTGGGCCATCCTCCACTGCACTCCCTGGCCACAGCAGAGAG
The DNA here is from genome assembly GCF_964237555.1 of Oryctolagus cuniculus. Lineage (NCBI taxonomy): Eukaryota > Metazoa > Chordata > Mammalia > Lagomorpha > Leporidae > Oryctolagus > Oryctolagus cuniculus. The sequence goes on along the minus strand of NC_091434.1, from coordinate 62,192,560 downwards.
CTGGCCTGGAAGAGGGGCAACCGGGACAGAATCCGGTGCCCCGACCGGGACTAGAACCCGGTGTGCCAGCGCCGCTAGGTGGAGGATTAGCCTAGTGAGCCGCGGCGCCGGTTAGAGTGTCTGGTTTCAATACCAGCAACGTCTGCTTCTGATCCAGTTTCCTGCTACTGCACCTGGGAGGCAGCAGGTGATGGTCCACACATTAGGCTTCCTGCCATCCACATGTGAGACCCAGATAAAGTGTGGCTCCTGGCTTTGATCAGGCCTATGCCTGGCTATTGGAGACATTGAAGGGAATGAACCAGGAGATTCAAGACCTCTTTTTGCCTCTCCCTCTCTTTGTCACTCTGCCTTTCAAATAAATCAAATAAATTTTGAAAAAAAAAAATAAACAGATCTCAGGGCTGGCATTGTGGTACAGTGGGTTAAACCACTTCTTGCAATGCCAGCATCCTATATGGGTGCTGGTTCAAGTCTCAGCTGCTCCACTTCTGATCCAGCTCCCTGCTAGTGTGCCTCGGAAAGCAGCAGAGGATGGTCCAAGTGCTTGGGTCCCTACACCCATGTAGGATACCCAGATGAATTTTCTGGCTCCTGGCTTTCGCCTGGCCATTGCAGCCATTTGGGGAGTGAACCAGTGGATGGAAAATCTCTATGTCTCTCCCTCTCTCGTTCTCTGTAACTCTGTCTTTAAACAAATAAAATGAATCTTTAAAAATAATAAATAAATAAACCTTTAGAAGTTTTGTCAAGACCCAGTCCTTGAAGCAAGGTTCATCAGCATCAGTGTCACCGAAATATTACTAATGTTTACCATATGTCCTGTCTACAGATAAGTAAACTTCTGTTCGGTAGTCTCTGGTTTTTTTTTTTTTTTTGAAAATAGGAAATACAGGGCATCATCGTGGCATAGCAGGTTAAGCTGCCACCTGCTATGCCAGTATCCCATATGAGTGCTGGTTTGATTCCCGGAAAATTCCCTTCTGATCCAGCTCCCTGCTAATGCACCTGGGAAAGCAGAAGATGGTCCAAGTGCTTGTGTCCCTGTACCACCATGGGAGACCCAGATGAAGCTCCTGGCTCCTGGCTTCAACCTGGCCCAACCCCAGCTGTTGCGGTCATTTGGGGAATGAACCAGAGAATGAATGATTCATATTCTCATTCTCTCTCTCTCTCTCTCTCTGTCTCTTTCTCTCTGCCTTTCAAATAAATAAATACATCTCTAGAAAGCAAAAAGAAAATAGGAAATAAAATTCTGCCACATCAGTGCACTCCCCTTGCAGAGAGGGTCTGCACATGCATGCTTTCATGCAGACTCACCACGTCCCTTGCACCAGTCTAGTTAAACAAACAGGACAGTGTCAATGTATTCTTAGAAAAACCTAAAACTTAGCAATTTGGTATCTATTTTTCCATTTTTCCATCCAGCTATGGTTCTCATGTTGTAGGGTATATGTTAACTAAGACTTGTACATATTTGGGAACATGCTCAGAACCATCCAATCACGGGTCTTTTTCCAATTCATACTTGATCCAGTCAACCCAGTGCTGTACAAAAGGGGGACTGCCTTTGTATTTATGGAATATGTTCAGGCCAGAGTGGGAAGATAGCATTGGATATCTATTTTCTTTTTATTTGACAGAGTTAGAGAGAGAGAGAGAGAGAGAGAAAGGTCTTCCTTCCGTTGGTTCACCCCCAAATGGATGCCACGACTGGAGCTATGCCAATCCGAAGCCAGGAGCCAGGCACTTCCTCATGGTCTCCCATGCGGTGCAGGGGCCCAAGTACCTGGGCCATCCTCCACTGCCCTCCCTGGCCACAGCAGAGAGATGGACTGGAAGAGGAGCAACCGGGACAGAATCCAGTGCCCCGACCGGGACTAGAATCCGGTGCCCACGTGGGATGCTAGCACCGCAGGCGGAGGACCAACCAAGTGAGCCAAGGCACCAGCCCCTGGATATCTATTTTTGACAACTTGGAACAGGGATAATTGATGAGTAATGGTGAATTACAGCTCTGTCTGATTCAATCATCAGACTTGATATGGAACATAAGGGAAGCCACTCTCCACCCACCTACTTACTGCAACTGTCATCCCATCTAGAATCAGCAAATCAGACGTTTACACTCATTTTATGAAACTACCTTCCTTAGGCAGCCCTCCACTGATGCTGCCAATTGTTGTTTCTTAAGAGCAAGCTCCTTGTGCGCAGAACATTGTTCGGTCAGATGATCCACTCGCCTCCGAATGCATCCCAGCATCTCACGGACGCCGGCCACCCGAGAGCTGGAGGGAACAAGCCAGCTATTAGCTCACCACACCCAGACATGGAAGCAGTGGCAACAGGGAACATTTGAAAGTGGATCTGCTCTTTCATGTTAGTTTGAGTTGGTAAAAGTTATCAGCTTTAGGATAATAGAAGTTAAACAGCTACCTTCCCAGTAGAACAGAGAGCAAAAACACATCATGTTTCTTTGTTCTAAGTCAGTTACTCCTGAGGGAGAAGATGAGTTATGGGTTTCTGCACCCAGGTCTAATCTTCTTTTCTACAGGTTTACTTTTTAATATTTCTCCAAGATATTTCAAGAACTTTACGGCAAAAGGCACAGTGTGTTCACCAACAGTTTTCCTGAGGGGGTTAATTAAAAGCTTCATTTATCTAAAGATGCTCTTTGAATAGAAATGTGGATCAGCCAATTAACAAAACATTTAATAATCCAATAGAGTAAAATATTTATACAACACGAAGGTCCCTGTTCTTGGTGATTATAAATGCTCAAGGCTGTATTCATTACATGAAAACTAAGTTATTACCAATAATTAAGAATTAAATAAACTTCACAAAAAAGAAATCAAGCTTCACATGATCATTTTTATTTGTGTTGGTCTCATGAGAAAAAGAAAAGTGACATGAACACTCATAAAATGAAAATGATTTTGAAACAATGAATGAACACTGAGTTGGACCCCAGTTGCCCTGGTTGAAAGAGAGCTTAGCAAGTTTCCTAACCTGTTCCAAGTTAGGCACACATGCTAGAATGCAAAACAATGAGAAGACATTGTTGATGCACTAAGCACCTTGAAACCTTTCAACTTAACCTTAGGATAGAATATATCCTACATATTTAAGTAGTCAAAGTCTTTAATTTCCCATCAGTCATTTCTTTCCAACACTAATAAAGATGAACAATGATAACTCTTACATTTAATTACCTAGAGTTAAAAAAAGATCTTGTAACATGGTACATATTTCAGTAATTTTACCTCAAATAATTAATTTAAGACTTTGTGAAAATGAATTTAATTAGTAATGAAGTGAGGGCAAGATCCTGAACATCTGAGAGTTACAGGAAGCTCTGTGGAGTGACAAGGAGACCACTAAGGAGATGAGACACATTCAGGAGTGTCCCGTGGGGACCACGCGAGTCCTGGACAAGTGTAATTTTGAGAAAATATGTAACCTCCATGAGAAATCTTACTCTTGGTACACAGTGCTCCACAGATATTGCCTAAAAACACTTAGGTTTGCACATTAACACTCAGAAACCAGGAAAAGTATAATCACAACAAGAGATTTTATTAATTCTTAATGATACTTAAATCCATGAACTCTGTAAAAGCTGTGTGCTGCCAATACTACTGTTTTGACTAGGTTTTAGAGTTTGATATACCACATGCTAAAAAGGCACATAAAACCCCAGATGCCCTGTATTCTATATGTTCCAAGGTTTCTGAAGACTCTGGAAGGAGAAAGATCAAGTGAATACACGGTACTATGGAAAGAAGAACCAGAGAACAGAGCTTGTGAACAGAAATGCGCAAACGTAGCTGCAAATGGCAGCCACATCACTGCTAAAACAAAAGGAAATGCAAAATGACTGAAAAAACTCGGAAAGATAAAATGGAATTTGATAAAGAACTTCATCACCCAACAGGAAAGATGCTTACTGCCAAGTCTGAGTTGCTTTACGTGGTCCTGTCTGGAATTCCCTCTGCATCTGCTGCAGCAGGGGACTATTTGACTAACCAGACCTAGAAGAGGGAGCTCCTTGGCCCCAAAACAGTGCTGCTGAGAGAGGAGCACGCATTTTGAATAGGCTGCTCACTGGGGAAAAACAGTCCTCAGTCATCAGGCCCAGCCAGGCTTCTCGGTTTCCATTCGCGTCACTCATATCACTGTTTTTATTCTTTGGCCTTCTGCAAAGATCATGGCTGCCAGCCAGCTCTGAGGGCTAATCTGTAAGTACCAGCCATGATGTCTCAGATGGCAGAGTCCATAACCAATCTCTGACTCTGCCCCAATAATGCTCTAGTATTCCCAGGCCCTCCCAATGAGAGCAGTTGAATCCCTGTTTTGTCTTTATTATGATGCTGTAACTCAACACTCACTGAGTCCAGCCTCCACTCACAGTAAACATCTCTCTTGCTGAGTACATTGCATGAACTACTTTATACAATCCTTGAAATACCTTTGGGACATCAAAAAGGAATCAATAACTGCAGTTTTTAGCCAGTGAAACTGAGGCTGCAGAGGTGAGCTTACTTGTCCTAGAGACACATAACAGTGATAGGCAAAGATCTCATTTAAAGTCTTTGATAAGCAAAGATGTATACTTACTATATCTAATCATTCTTATTGAATTAATGATTCATTTAAATCCTGATTTAAGAAAATTTAAGAAAATACAGACAACATTGGCTTCATTTTTACTGTAAGATCCCATAACTATAACTAATAATATAATTATGGAGTTTCTTACTATGACAAGGCACCATCCTCACTGTTTGGAGCAGTCTCTTCCAATCACAATCACCTATGAGTTGGGTCTAGCTGCTCTCCCCATTTTGCAGAGGAGCAGATGGAGGAACAGAGATGCCTGATAACTTGCCCGTCTATGAAATGGCAGAGCCAACATCTGAACCTGTTCCTCTGATCTGAGTTCACACTCTTCACCGCCTTTTCTGGGTCTGTATACAGGGGCATTTTCCTTTAATGAGTTGAGCTTTGTGGCTATCACAGAAACAGGGTTGGTCTGGCTGACATGCTCTTCTGAAATCAGCTGAGTTCTCCAGGTAATGCAATTTCTGTAATTTGCAAAGTACCCACTAGATGGGCATGGTGTCTTGTTCAAATTATTTGTCTTGAGGTTTCTTCCAACACAGAAAGCAAAAACAGGAAAACAAAACAAAACCAAATAACATATTCCTTCTGCTTTTTAGCAACCTGTAATTTCTTAAAGATTTATTTATATATTTGGAAGGCAGAGGAACAAAGGCAGAGGTCGAGAGAGACAGAGAGAAGTCTTCCATCCACTGGTTCACTCCTCACATGGCTGTAACAGCGGAACTAGGCTAATGCAAAGGCAGGAGCCTGGAGCTTCTTCTGGTCTCCCATGTGGGTGTAGGGGCTCAAGGACCTGGGCCATTCTCTACTGCTTTCCCAGACCATAGCAGAGAGCTGGATCAAAAGTTGGGCAGCTGGACTCCAACTGGCACCCATATGAGATGCCAGCACTGTAGGCAGCAGCTTTATTGGCTACGCCAAAGCACTGGCCCCAGCAACCTATATTTTTATTCTAGATGAATCACTATCAAATAAGACTGATCTCTCTCTCTCTCTCCCCCTTCTTTCTCTCTCTTTCTCTCCCTCGATCCCTTCCTCCCTCCCTCCCTCCCTCCCTCTCTCCTCCCTATCTCTAACTTTCTTTTTGCTTTTCAATGACTTAAGATGTTCTATTTCATTTTGTGATGATTTGTGCCTTATAATGCAAATCTTTTACATTGTAAATTTTTTAAAGGAAAATGATGGATGATGTCCATTCATTCTTACATAGTGTCCCTTGCAGCCTTGACTACATAGGCTTGTAAGTAGGAAGGGACCAATGAACATTTTCAAAGCCAATCAAAATACTCTCTAATCAATATTTAAAGGAAGAGAATGCACAGATTTCAGGATTGAGAAAAACATACACACACTCACCTTATTAAAAATGTCACTAGTGGGGCCTGTTTTGTGGTACACTGAATGCCAGCATTCCATATAGAATGGGAGCACAGGCTTGAGTCCTGGCTACTTGCTTCCTATCCAGATCGCTTCTAATGTGCCTGGGAGGGCACCAGAGCATGGTCCAAATGCTGTACCCATGTGGGAGACCCAGATGGGTTCCAGGCTCCTGGCTGTGGGCTGGACTACCTCTGACCATTCTGGCCATTTAGGAAGTGATCCAGCAAGATGGAAGATCTGTATCACTCTACCTTTCAAATACATAAATTTAAAAATTGTCATTGGTAATGATGTCTAATAGTTTTTTATGATGACTTTGTACTTTTGGCCACTTATACAATTTGTAGGCTTCTCAGAGACTTCTTCATTTCTTCTTTGGCATGCTTTAGCATCTGTAGTTAGATTCAGCCAAGTTCATCATGTTTAGTTTGATTCAAGTGCTACTTCCCTCCTCTATTTAAGGCCTCAGAGGGACAAACTGAAATTGCCTGGGTCTGCTATGCATCACAGTGTGTATTCAACTCTTGTCACTTAGACCCCTACTTTGTATGAGAAGTTCTCCATCATCCTGTTTACTCTACCAGTTCCTATCTCACTCTCTGGATGTCCCCAGCTAGGCCCCCTCTCTCTGGGCAGGAACTGCTTCCCTTCCCCTATTCCCAATTGCAATACGGCTTCCACTCTCCCAGCCCCAGGGCTATACTTGCGCTTGTTCTATTCCTCTTTGTAAAACTCAAATCTATAGGTTATAGCCAGCTCGGATTGCCTCATTTTCACATTAAACACCTAAATGCTGATTTCAGACTTTTCTTTTGAACATTCTAAAATACTTTAAACCAAGGATCGTTTGCATATTGGCAATTTCCTTAGTGCCTGAACTGCAAGTGATTTGATCAAAGGAAAGATAGGACCCCATCTTTGCCAGCAATTCTTAGAGGAACTGAAAATAAATTAATAGCGCTCCATCAGTCCTCCAGAAATGTATACTGTTCTTCAAAGCTATATTAAGTTAGTGATGGTGGCTAACAGAAACTTGGTCAATTCCAAATCATTTTGTTCTGATTTTTTTTTTTTTTTTTGACAGGCAGAGTGGACAGTGAGAGAGAGAGACAGAGAAAGGTCTTCCTTTTGCCGTTGGTTCACTCTCCAATGGCCGCCGCGGCCGGCGCACTGCAGCCAGCGCACCGCGCTGATCCGATGGCAGCAGCCAGGAGCCAGGTGCTTTTTCTTGGTCTCCCATGGGGTGCAGGGCCCAAGCACTTGGGCCATCCTCCACTGCACTCCCTGGCCACAGCAGAGAGCTGGCCTGGAAGAGGGGCAACCGGGACAGAATCCGGCGCCCTGACCGGGACTAGAACCCGGTGTGCCGGCACCGATTCTAAGCAACATGATTCCCAGTGAAAATGTTGACGGACCTTTGGGCCTTCTCTGCGAGAATGGATTAGATAGTACTGTCTGTAGGGCGAGCAGGAGGTAATCAGATTTTTCCTGATGTTGACATTGACTTTGCCAAGCATCAGAGATACTCAGTAAGGAAAGAATGTGAAGGTTTCTTCAGACATTTGTTAGAAACCTTGTAATGGGACTATTTTCTACTTTGTTCATTGAATCAATAGTGGAGGAAGTATGGGAAAGAAAAATAACTGTTTCTTTTTTCCTCAAAAAGCAGAGACATATTCACTTCTGGTTCAAGAATAGCCTGTTCTGTTTACCATGTGGAAGCAGTGGCCTGATCTTTGCATCTGTTGTGAACTGGGGCTGGGGGAGTGGAGCAAATCCCAGTGTTAATGTGTTCTAATGATTCTTTCTGGAGAATGGCAAGTTGCTTTTAAACCTTTCATAAATTACTATTGGCAGCCCATCTGGATTAGGAGCGGAACCAGATGGTATGCACTTGACAGTTTACTCTGTCTCATCAGAAAGGATCAGCTGACCATATTTTTCTTTTCGTCTGTGGACAAATTACACTTTAAACATGGGGGGGGGGGGGGATCTCATCTTCAGCTTTATGCGTCTTTTAACAAGAACCTGAACAGTATCCCTTCATGCCTACAAATGTTTTTATTTTGGAAGAAACAATTGCTGCTTTCTAATTTTCATCTCTACTTTATTTTTTTTATTTTATTTATTTATTTATTTATTTTTTGACAGGCAGAGTGGACAGTGAGAGAGAGAGACAGAGAAAGGTCTTCCTTTTGCCGTTGGTTCACTCTCCAATGGCCGCCGCGGCCGGCGCACTGCAGCCAGCGCACCGCGCTGATCCGATGGCAGCAGCCAGGAGCCAGGTGCTTTTTCTTGGTCTCCCATGGGGTGCAGGGCCCAAGCACTTGGGCCATCCTCCACTGCACTCCCTGGCCACAGCAGAGAGCTGGCCTGGAAGAGGGGCAACCGGGACAGAATCCGGCGCCCTGACCGGGACTAGAACCCGGTGTGCCGGCACCGATTCTAAGCAACATGATTCCCAGTGAAAATGTTGACGGACCTTTGGGCCTTCTCTGCGAGAATGGATTAGATAGTACTGTCTGTAGGGCGAGCAGGAGGTAATCAGATTTTTCCTGATGTTGACATTGACTTTGCCAAGCATCAGAGATACTCAGTAAGGAAAGAATGTGAAGGTTTCTTCAGACATTTGTTAGAAACCTTGTAATGGGACTATTTTCTACTTTGTTCATTGAATCAATAGTGGAGGAAGTATGGGAAAGAAAAATAACTGTTTCTTTTTTCCTCAAAAAGCAGAGACATATTCACTTCTGGTTCAAGAATAGCCTGTTCTGTTTACCATGTGGAAGCAGTGGCCTGATCTTTGCATCTGTTGTGAACTGGGGCTGGGGGAGTGGAGCAAATCCCAGTGTTAATGTGTTCTAATGATTCTTTCTGGAGAATGGCAAGTTGCTTTTAAACCTTTCATAAATTACTATTGGCAGCCCATCTGGATTAGGAGCGGAACCAGATGGTATGCACTTGACAGTTTACTCTGTCTCATCAGAAAGGATCAGCTGACCATATTTTTCTTTTCGTCTGTGGACAAATTACACTTTAAACATGGGGGGGGGGGGGATCTCATCTTCAGCTTTATGCGTCTTTTAACAAGAACCTGAACAGTATCCCTTCATGCCTACAAATGTTTTTATTTTGGAAGAAACAATTGCTGCTTTCTAATTTTCATCTCTACTTTATTTTTTTTATTTTATTTATTTATTTATTTATTTTTTGACAGGCAGAGTGGACAGTGAGAGAGAGAGACAGAGAGAAAGGTCTTCCTTTGCCGTTGGTTCACCCTCCAATGGCCGCCGCGGCCAGCGTGCTGCGGCCGGCGCACCGCGCTGATCCGATGGCAGGAGCCAGGAGCCAGGTACTTTTCCTGGTCTCCCATGGGGTGCAGGGCCCAAGCACCTGGGCCATCCTCCACTGCACTCCCTGGCCACAGCAGAGGGCTGGCCTGGAAGAGGGGCAACCGGGACAGAATCCGGCGCCCTGACCGGGACTAGAACCCGGTGTGCCGGCGCCGCTAGGCGGAGGATTAGCCTAGTGAGCCGCGGCGCCGGCCTTCATCTCTACTTTAAAAAACACCATTTGAACTACAGAAGTGAAATGCAGGTTTTTACAATCCATTTTTTTCTGATCTATGTTATATACTTTGAGAATTTCTTATCACCATTCTCTCTCTCTCCCTCTCCCTCTCTCTCTCTCTCTCTCTCACACACACACACACACACGCAATGATGTTGCCAAAAACTTGTTGAAAAATTGAACTAAATGATATGTTTATTTGAGTGCATAAAAATAAAATCTTATTAATCTGATAATACGGGAGACAGACTGTGCTACACTAAGAATCAGTAAGCACTTATTACTGGGGTGGTACAGAGACCACATGTATATTATGCATATCACAATATACATTTTCTTTTTTTAAAAAGACTGATTTATTTATTTGAAAGGCAGAGTTATGGGGGGGGGCGGAGAGGTGGAGGGCAAGACAGAGACAGGGGGAGAGAGAGAGAGAGAGATCTTCCATCTGCTGGTTCATTCCCTAAATGGCTACAACAGCCAGAGCTGAGCCCATTTGAAGCCAGGAGCTTTTTCTGGATCTCCCACGTGGGTGCAGGGACCCAAGCACTTGGGCTATTCTCTACGGCTTTCCCAGGCCATAGCAGAAAGCTGGATCAGAAGTAGAGCAGCTGCGATTTGAACTAGTGCCCATATGGGATGCTGGTAATGCAGGCAGTGACTTTACCCACTGCACCATAACACTAACCGCACAACATACATTTTCCAAGCACTTCATGAAGTACTCATAAATAACAATGAAGAGAGGCCAGCAGTGGCGCAGTGGGTAAAGCTGCCACCTTCAATGCCAGCATCCTGTATGGACACTGGTTGGAGTCCCAGCTATTCCCCCTCAGATCTAGCTCCCTACTAATGCACTTGGGAAAGCAGTGGAAGATGGCCCAAGTCCATCCACATAGGAAACTCGGATGAAGCTCCTGCCTTCAGTCTGACCCAGCACCAGCCACTGCAGCCAAATGGGGAGTGAACCAGTGAATGGATGGGAGATCTCTTGCCCTTGCCCTCTCCAATTCTGCTTTTCAAAGAAAATAAATCAATCCTTTAAAAAATAATAATGAAGAGGCCAGCACTATGGTGTAGCAAGTGAGGCCGCCGCCTGCAGTGCCAGCATCCCATATGGGTGCCAGTTCGAGTCCCGGCTGCTCCACTTCTGATCCAGCTCTCTTCTGTGGCCTGGGAAAGTAGTAGAAAATGGCCCAAGTCCTTGGGCCCCTGCACCCACATGGGAGACCCAGAGGAGGCTCCTGGCTCCTGTCTTCGGATCAGCAAAGCTCCAGCCATTGCAGTCAACCCAGGAGTGAGCCATCGGATAGAAGACCTCTCTCTCTCTCTCTCTCTCTGCCTCTTCTTCTCTCTCTAATGCTGAGTTTCAAGTAAATAAATACATCTTTAATAATAATAATAATAATAATAAAGAAACAGAAAAGCAAGTTAGGTGGGGCTGAAGCTACAGGACTCCTGAGTTCAGGTCCAGATGCATGTGGTGATGGGCAGAAGTTCCATTCCTGTGAGACCATAGAGATCAACCTATGTGAAGGAGTCTACCTGAACCAGGCAATGGTGGCTGGGGTTCTTTTCCCTTATAGAAAGAGGCTGAAAAATGTTGGCGCCATCTGCTGCTGAGAGGCCATGTAACCAGACAAAGCAGAGGAATCAGGAACCACACCAGGCCCTCCCCGCGCTTCCTAACAGCATCTCCTGGGAGTTTCAGCGACCCAGATCCAACAACAGATGACTGACTGGAGATGGCAGGCCCTTTGAGTCCAGGTGGTGCTACTGCAAATTGTTCAGCAGGAAGGAGCAAAGAGGAAGGGAGGAGGCAAGCAGAAGCAAGTCGAAGAACATACCCCTCTCACTCCAAATCAGAGTGCAAGACACAATTCCAACACAAATGCAGAAAAGCAATCCTGAAACAAATCTTTGACAAGAGATATGTGTACTCCAGCTGAAATTAAAAAAAAAAAAACAACTCTGAGACATAAAGAGAAATAAAAGAAAATGGGATATGAACAAAAATTAGAAACCTGCAAAGGATAGGTGTTGTGGTGTGGCCACTGGGGATGCTCATGTCCCATACTGCAGTGCCCATTCAAATCCTGGCACCTCTGCCGCTGATCCAGCTTCCTACCAGTGCATCCTGGGATGCAGCAGATGATAGCTCAAATCTACGACAGCTCCACCTGCACAAAGATCCGGATGGAGTTCCAGGCACACAGCTTCAGCCTCACCCACCCCTGGCGATTGCAGGCATTTTGGGAGTGAACCAGCTGATCAAAGATTTCTGTCTCTACCTCCTCCCCCCCACCGCCGCCCCAACACTGCCTTTCAAGTGGATGAAAATAAATACACACATACACGCATGTTATATACTTGTATATAATCTGGGTCCTACTTTTACCCAACATAATATTATGAAGATACCTTCTGTCTTTAAATATTCATTTAAAAGCATTTTGACATGGACTTAGAATACCCTATTATGGGTTTGTCCTTAAATTATTAAAATTCTCTCTGAATTCACAGAATATGGAGGTAGCATTCAGGTCTACACTATCCTGAACAGCACTGTGATGGGCCTTTGATTCATCAATAGGCCTTCTTACCACCTTTTCTTTTCTTCCTAAATCCTCTCATCCGGGAGAATTCCCCTCAATCCACAGGACAGGGATTTCTGCCCTTCAGTCATCCTGGCTCTCACTGCAGGTGTCTCACTCTGGGACCCCTGTCACTCTGCATCTCACCACCTGCATCAGAAGCGACACATGTGTGCAGATGAGTATCCGGCAGAGTTCTTATCGGACCTACGGTAGCCATCTTGGATTGAGTGGAGAACGTGAACCTTGGCACCTTCCATACTGAGAGCTCCAGAATGATAAAATCCTTCACGGTGTTAACGGGTCCAGACTATATTTCTGACATTTAATCAAAACTTCTAAAAACAACAACTTAATACAGACATACAAATATACAGAAAGTGGCTGAGTTACTGTCATAAGAACTCAACTTTGTGATTTCCTGAATTTTAGTATCCAATATTTATCATCTAAATGCATGATCCAATTCTTCAAATCAATCACTTTTGGGGCTGGCACTGTGGTCTAGTGGGTTAAGCATCTGCTTGTGGTGGCATTTCTTCATTATAAGGTTTCGAGGCTGGGGCTTTTGGGGATCGAATAAGAGCTTAAATAAGTTTGGACAATGGCTGGCATTGTGGCATAGAAGGTTGAACTGTCACTTGTAATGCGAGCATCCTATATGGGTTGGCTTGAGTCCCAGCTGCTCCACTTCCAGTCCAGCTCTCAGCTAATGTGTTTGGGAAAGAAGCAGGAGATGGCCCAAGTGCTTGGGTCCTTGCACCCACATGGGGGACCCAGAGGAAGTTCCTGGCTCCTGGCTTCAGATCAGCCCACCTCCAGCCACTGCAGCCATTTGTGGAGTGACCTGGGGAGCAAATGGAGGACTTCTCTGTCTGTCTCTGTCTCTCTCTGTGTAGCTCTGCCTTTCAAATAAATAAAACTTTTTAAAATCTTCATTTATTTATTTGAAAGACAGAATTACAGAGAAATAGCAAGAAACAGAGAAAGAGATCTTCCATCTATTGGTTCAATCCTCAAATGGCTGCAATGATCAGGGCTGGGTCAGGCCAAAGACAGGAGTTTGAAATTCCATCTGGGCCTCCCACGTGGGTGGCAGGGGTCCAAGCAAATGGGCCATCTTCTGCTGCTTTCTGAGGTGCATTAGCAGGGAGTTGGAGGAAAAGGAGAAGGCAGGACTCGACCTGGTACTCGTACAGAATGCCAGCATTGCAGGAAGTGGCTCAAACTGCTGCCCACAACGCTGGCCTCCAAATCAATTACTTCCAAGTTTTTAAATGTTCGATAGCGTTTACATGAAAGGAAATCCTAGATGAATCTCTTGGGCAAGGAAACTAAGCTTGTTTTGCTGGGAGTGGGGGCTGCCTTGTTTGTCTCCCACTTCAAGATCTTTCTATGTTCACTATGATAGGGCCTGTCCTTTAAAGCCATGCCAGGCTCTCAGTACCACAAATCCAGACACCTGACATGCAAACACCACCTAAAGAAGGGTCCGTTTCAGCCCTCCAGGTGACGTCATCATCTGGATGGGGAGATGGTTCTACAGCAAGACAGAGGAGACCATCCAAAGAGAACACTGTGTGGTAGGTATTCCGCCTGCTCACTTTGGCCTGCAGGTGTCGCCTTCTCACGCAGCTCAGTCCAGCAAATTCAACAACTACTCAGGGCCTTCCCAAACACACCCCATCCCTGACCTACCCTCATCACGCAGCTAGGAATGTTGTCTCCCTTCATTTGTTCCCATGACTGCCTCATGCTTGGAGCACACTCGTTACTGTGCATCTCCCCCACTGGTGGCTTCAGGAGACTTGGGGCCAAGTTTATACAACTTTGACTGCCCAGAGCCCCAGCACTGGGATACTTATACAATGATGTTTGAAAAGAATTGAAAGAAAGAAAAAGTTTGCAGGAAAGGTGAGACTTGGCTTGCAACTAGGTTGATGGAGTACATTTTAAATGCACTAGAGTGAAAAAGAATCCATATTAAATGAGCAGCCAGGCTCCTTGTGACTATGAAGGTTGAATGAGAGGAATAGAAAGACAGAGGGCCAGGACCTAACAGAGCAGTCCCCAGCGGCATTCCAGCAGCGACTACACCTCTTACTACTGTGAGACAAGCAGCAGAGCAAGGTCCTGAGCTTCTGTGTCCCAGTTTCCTCATCGGCAAAACAGGGAGAATGATAGTGGTAGCACCCAATCGAAGGGCAGCTGTGAGGACAGACTTCAGTAATGTATGCAAAACCTACAGATGTTTAGCGTTACTGCTAATAAGTCTTTAGACAGAGTCTCCACTCCATCCACCTCTCTGGTTTCACACTGTGCCCTTCTCCCCTTGCCACCCTCTGCTTAAGCCACACAGCCCTTCTTTCTGTCACCCCTTGCTGCTGCCCTGCTGGGTCCACTCATCTTACAGCTAACTGCATGGCAGCCTCTTTGTAAAGAGCGCTTCCCTGACCATTGTATGAAATGGTCCCCGAGAGTGCTCTCTACTCCACGTCACCCTGATATTTTCCATAGCACTCATTGCTGTGTAAGAGCATGTCATTATTTGATTCATTTAGGACTGATGCTTTCTTGCCACTAGAATATGAGATGCATGAAGACAGGGACTGCACTTCTAACACCAGACACTTGGAGACCTGGCTTACGAAAGATGCTCAAAGATATCTTCGGAATGAACGAATGAGTGAATGGGCCATGGTTTACCGGAAGTGCATTCCCGCCTATAACATCAACCAAGAGAAGAGTTGGGAAGCAACATAAATTAAACTCCTCTCTTTATTTCTCTGCAAATGTGACAATGTGAAAAATTTACACTAAGAAAGTAGCAAGTACTGAATCAAAACAGAAAACACAGAGTTACAAGCAAGCAAAACATTCTGTCAGGGTGAGTCTAATAAACTTAAGCCTACCATGACAAGGCAGAATGAAAACTGATACAGTCTTTTTTTCAGGGATAGAAAATGAGATAATGTCAAAGCAAGTTTACTTGTAAATTCTAAATTCTAGCAAAGAGAAAAGGTAAATGAATTCTTCACGAGGTAGCTTGGTCTTGCTGGGTGTGTATAGATTTTTGAACTTGGAACTGGTGGCTGCACTGAAAAAATGCAAAACAGAAAGTAGGTTCCCCATGTTTGTCCCATTAAGGAAACTTGACCCTTACACAAAGTCCTAGGTCCAGCACTCTGAATCCCTGCTGTTTCTGGTGGCTTAGCCTGCTTGGTGGCAGGCTCCTGTTGGTCTATCTTTAGACTTGGCACCCAAGGATGATGGCAACAAGGCCTTGGAGGAGATTAGGAAGGCTGGAAATCAGGACCTTTCGATTCCACTGTGGGTCCAGGTTTGATCACGATCACCTACCATTATAGGCAACCTGCAACATGACTAAGAGCAAAAGGACGCACTAAACACCTTTCAAATCAAGGTGCATTTGGTATGTGACAGACGCTATTCCCTGAACAGATAACAACTATTCAATAATGACTTGAAATCATCACCAGATTACAGGTAAGAAATGGAAAAATCCAGGAAACATACAAATAATTACTATTTATTTGGTGAGGCTGCTCAAACTTCAAATGTATTTGATTCCAGGATAGAATAACGGTGTGAATCTCTGCCTAACAAGTAATAATTATGCACAATAACAAAAAAAAATCCCAGATTTACTGAGAAGCTTCATCTCAGACAGATGTGAACTTCCAAGATTCCATTTATTTTTACTAATAGAAAAAAATCCAATGAAATATCTGACATAACTACCTGTGGCAATACTAAATTGTGCCTTTTACTATCATAAGATAAATATTTACTTTTTCTTTTTCAAATGTAACCTTCCCTAGTTAGTGAAAATGAGCATGACAATTGGGTACCACTAACTGTTGTAATCATTTAAGATAACCATGTGACTCTTAGTATTTTGTTTTTAAACCTCTTCCTAAAAAGGTTTCTTTTAAAAAAAAAAAAAGTAAGTTAGTCAATTATTTATTGGACACTCTCTATATGCCAAGAGTTAGTGCTAACTCATTTGATCAAAAAATATTCCATGAAATATACATCTCTGTTTCCCACTTACAAAACTGAGGTTCAGAGAAATTAGGTTCAAAAGTCATGGCACTGTTTGGGCTCTCAGAACGCATGAAATCAAAATCCTTTCACACGAACTCTTAAAATTTTTCCAGTGTCTGGTAATAACAACTAACAACTGTAGCATTCTACGTTCTAGTAGTGGCATGGCTGGCCTTCAGAAGTCCAGGTAGCTATTGTGATGCCTAAAAGCATTTACCTTGTCCTGTTGAAATTTGTATTCCCAATGACATCATTTATTTAATATTGATTTATTTATGGGGGTAGGGGGGAGAGATGAGGGGGAGAGAGAGGGAGGAAAAGACCGAGCTAAAACTCCTGTCCACTGATGTAGTCTACAAGGGCTCACCATGAATGGGAGACTGAACCATCGAGCTGTGAGCTCAATCCAGGCTTCTGCATGGGTGACAGGGACCCAATTATTTGAGCTATCACTGTTGCCTCCCAGGGTCTGCATAACAGGAAGTTGGCACCAGGAGTTGGACAGAAGCACTCTGAACTGGAATACATGCAACCTAACAGGCCCCTAACCACTAGGTCAACACCTACCCACCCACCACTCATTTTTTTTATCACTGCTTAAACTCTCTCTTCACTCCAGCAGTGGTTGTGATTCTAAATTTCCTATATTTATTAAATAAAAGCTTCCTATAAAAAATTTCCTTGGGTTCTTCTTCTTTTCTGAGGTAATGACCCAAGTCCTTGAGCAGATGAATCTTTAGATGAGGAAGGTAAGCAAGTCCCAAACGCAATAATGCATATGATTGAGATCAGGCACCATGTATGGGACTAGTTTGCAACTGAGATTCCAATACATTTCAGTTCCATTTTTAATGGATTTCTAAGTTATATACACCTTCTAAATAAAAAATGTCCTTTGCCAAGAAACAATTTCACTTTAACTTCAAATCCTGCTGCTGCTAAATGGAAGTAGTATTGATTTGTAAAATATTATGAAATCTCAGGGCAACCAAATGCCTTAGAACCACTATGAAAGCTTAAATACCTAAGATGTTGGCAGAAATCATATTGTGAATTATTTTATAATCCAGTTACCTGACCATTAATTCAAGTTTCTTTTTTTCTTTGTTTTTCTTTCTTTTTTTTTTTTTTTTTTTTTTTTTGACAGACAGAGTGGACAGTAAGAGAGAGAGACAGAGAGAAAGGTCTTCCTTTTGCTGTTGGTTCACCCTGGCCACAGCAGAGAGCTGGCCTGGAAGAGGGGCAACTGGGACAGAATCTGGTGCCCCGACCGGGACTAGAACCCGGTGTGCCGGCGCCGCAAGGCGGAGGATTAGCCTATTGAGCCGCGGCGCCAGCCTAATTCAAGTTTCTTGAAGTAGTGCTAATTATTGTTTATTCTATTAAGATCCAGTTTGCATTCCCAAAAACAGAACTATAGATGTCCCTTTGAAAAACAGTGTATATGTAAAAATTAAAACCAAAAAGGACAAAGGAGGCAAAAAGAATCAGACTACTTCAGTAGACAAATGTATCTACTAGGACAAAATGAATGACTGAAAATGCTCAGTAAATGCCAAGGAGAGAATGTGTATAAAATAAAAGCATTATGCTATATATTTAAGTATTAAAATTAATTACCTATTAGAGCAAATATGATTAATTACAGCTGTCAAAATATTTAGCCAGTTTTCTAACTCCAGAATTAAGTATCAAAACCAAAAATAGAAATTTAGTTTCTAGTCAACAAGCAGAGACTAGATTTATCTTCATGCTTTAAATAATCAGAAAAACAGACAATATTTGAAACAATTTTTAGACACTAAAAAATAGGCAGCACAGGACAGATCAGAAACAATTGAGATAAAACTTAGATTGCAACGGCTTATTACCTGGGAGGTAATTTCCAGGCCAAATCTTGGAGAGGTAGAACCCAAACAGAACCCAAATAAAGCCCAGATTTCTTGAGGAGTTGAGAAGACTGGGATCAGACTTGGGGAAGCCATGACACCTAGAATTGTTGGGACCATTGGGCAGAAAGAGAACGCCAGGGCTCTGGGGAGGGGTCCTTGACTCATACTGACCTAGCCAGGCATGAAAGGAATCTTCCCAGGACCAGGGAAGCATCACAAGCAAAGAGTAGCCTGACCAGAGAGACTGGTGGTGCTTTGATGACATGGAACCAGTCCCCATCTTACAACTAAAGACCTCATCACCCAAAAGAGGCATCATATGGCCCAACGTCCAATAGGTAACCTGAGTCCAGGCACAGTAATACCCCACAGTATATCCTCTGCATGACCCAAGACATTTACACATTCTGGAAATGTGGACCTGTCGCAGGGAGGGGAGTAGGAGCCCCTGTCCCCATACTGGAGGCCTCAGGGGAGCACGCCGGGACTCACGCAGCCTGAAGGACAACACTATTACCTGACGCATGACTTGGAGCCAAGCTAAAGAAACTTAGGAGCTACAATTGTTATCCTTTAGTTTTTCAAAGGGGAAAAATCATTTGCCCTTCTCATGGCTTCAACTTTTTGGCTCTTACTAGAGGATCTCGGATTATTTCTAATCTTAGTTTTGCATGGTTTCCCAGCAACCATAACAGGCCTGGATTAACTACCTCTGTCTGGACTCAGATGTCTTATGGAGAGAAAATTCCCCAGAGTTACCAAATCAACACTTTTAAACACATCTAAAATAGAACAGAACAAGGCCTCCGATATATGATAAATTTGCCATATCCTATGTATTTCATTGAATTTAGTATCTTTGAGTCTCAAGGAAATTCACAGAGATGCAAAATGAAGAACCAGGATTAATTCATTTGCACAAATCTGTTTGTGGTCTCTCTCTATCCAAGTATGAGCTCTGCCTTCATTGCTTCCTAGCCAACACGGATGCCAGGAACCATCACGCCCAGTCTCCTAACTCCCACCCCTTTAAGTGTCCTTGCTTGTCTTTTTTGATAGCAAATCAGTCACTCACTAAAATTAACTCACTGAATTGAGGGAGCGGCACAGGTTCCAATCACAAGACTCATGAGGGAATTTGCTTCTGCACTAGATAATGCCTTGTTGGTATTGTCTTAAGAGGTTTCTTTTCAGAAAATTTCAGGTCTGGGGCAGAAAGTAGCTATCACCTGCATGTAGCTCCCCAGCTGACTGAAGCCCACATGGCCATCAAAAAAATTCTCTAAGGAACACAATATTTCTGACCAATCAAAGGAAGGCAGTGAGCATGCCAACCAACGAGGAGCCTGGTGTCTGGACGGTGGTGTTTATCAAGTTCCCATTCCTTTAGGTGCCCCTCTTTGCCTCTACAGCATCCGATGTCTTGGTAACTGGCAGAGCTGGAACTGCCACAGCCCTGTTACGAAAGTGCTTTGGCTCCCAGCCACTTTCACCAGTAAGCCCACATAAGCCACGAGGGGGCGTGGTTAGACGTGGATGCGAATGTGTGGATGGTGGTGGGTGTTCGTGTATGTCTGCGTGCATGTCTGATTGCATCCACAGACACGAGGGCAGACACCGCTTGTGGCCTGACTGCTCTCGCACGCTACTGGTTGTTTGTGTATTTCTCACCACCACCGAGTAAAAGGATAAACCTACAAACAACTCGGAGTTGTTCCCTGACCTGTTGGAATCCCAATCTGCTTGTCCACGAACCAAGCTCTGGACACACATTGAACATCCACCTCTCATGCCAGCTTCAACCCCAACCCCTGGAGGAGCCCAGGAATTAGGTGACAGTTTCATGGTTCCTTGCTCTGTGCAATGCAAAAAAACAAAAACAAAAAATAAACAAAAAAACACCTCCTTTCTTCTGCCACCCCAATGTCAGTGATGGAATTTCTGACTGTCAGGCAAGCGGACCCAGTCTTGCGGGTTCTAGAGCAGTCCCTCCAACCAGTTTTGGGGGTGGTTCTATATCAGCCCCAGTTACCTTTTTGTTAAAGGGAAACATTAATAGTCCGTGCCCGGTGGCATTGCTGGGAGGATTACTGAGATGATATTTCCCAAAGTTCTTGCCAGGGAACCTGGCACGTGTGGGCTCTTGTTATTAATAACATCTTCCTTTACTTGGGATTTTGTTTGGAGGGGTCATGAGTGAAAGGGAATTTTAGCACCTTTTCTTATTCCCCCAGAAAGGAAAGAAGAACAGGAAAGACGAATGGCTCATGATCTAAGAGAGAAAAACACCCCCTGCGGGGCCTGGGTACAGGAGAGGAATTGAGAACTCAGCTCTGTTTCTTGTTTTGTTCATTCCCTCTCTCCTCCTTGGAAAGAGCAGAGAGAAAGCTTTAGCATCTCTAAGTCCTCACGCTCAGAATAAGGCCTCACTTTTGGATGAGCAATGTATTCAGGATCACTGTTGACCAAAATTCAATAGATCTTTTCAAACCATATTATAATGCGGTAAATCATCAGAAGCAGGGCAGGGGTGTGGAAGGCGGCAGGAATCATGCAACTTATTTGTAAGATTGTGGGAACTGTGAAAAAGCTTGCTACATTGAGGGAGAAATAGGCTTGACTCACCTGCAGGAGTCTACTTGGCTGATTAAGGTTTGTCCTTTTTGCAAAGCATCAGCTGTGCAGGCTTTAATTTCGTGGTGTAATTCCTCATGCCTCGCTGCCAAGACAGGCAGGCTTAAACCCTCTGCTTTAAGGAGCTTAAGGTAAGCTTCAACTCTTCCAAGTACATCAAATGCCTGCCAAAGAAAACAGACTTTCATTTTCTGCTTTTCTAGTTTAAAGTCTACATTCATGTGGATGCGAAACACTAGCCATTAAACCAGGTCATTCAGTTTATTCGTTTGATCAGAACAAAATACAACAATCTTAGTCTTGGAAAACAGCTGGAGAATTTTAAGGCTCCATTCTGGGGAAAGGATCACAGCTCAGTCCTGCACAAGTAAATGTCAACACCATAAAATTACCAAAACAGTTCATGTTGAGAATGTATCTATACAGTCCACCGTTATAACTGCATGGAATTTGCAGAGCCTGGTTTACTTTTTGTAAATTCTGTACTGCGTGCAAGTAATGCATGAGCCATTTAAAAATATTATGCAACCTCTCATGACCTGAATGTCTCAGTACAATTCTTAAAAAGAAGTTTCCCAATAAATTCCAATTGGAACCTAAGAAACTACAAGGAAATAGTCAAAAAATTACCAATATACTTCTCTCCCCTTTCTTTCAACTATAAGACTTTCAGCCCACTCCAGTGAAGGCATCCATCTGGCTACAGAGGAGATTAGAATTTGATTCTGAAGCAGTTCAAAGAGTAAAACCAAAGTAATATTTAGTTTCTCGTATGCAAAATAGGATTATGCAGAAACAACACAGCCTTGCAAACCAAGATATTGTCTTGAGAGAGGATTTTTAAACTCCATTATTATTATTTTTTTTTTGACAGGCAGAGTGGACAGTGAGAGAGAGAGACAGAGAGAAAGGTCTTCCTTTGCCGTTAGTTCACCCTCCAATGGCCGCCGCGGCCAGCGCACTGCGGCCAGCGCAATGCACTGATCCAAAGCCAGGGGCCAGGTGCTTCTCCTGGTCTCCCATGGGGTGCAGGGCCCAAGCACCTGGGCCATCCTCCACTGCACTCCCTGGCCACAGCAGAGAGCTGGCCTGGAAGAGGGGCAACCGGGACAGAATCTGCCGCCCCAACCGGGACTAGAACCCGGTGTGCCAGCACCGCAGGCAGAGGATTAGCCTATTGAGCCGTGGTGCCAGCCCAAACTCCATTATTTTCTCTCTTTATTAGCAGATCAACCACCCAACATGGGGGAGTAGGTTTACAGAATTAACAAGAGTGGAGAGGAGCTTTCCATTGGCCATGAAGCCTTGGTTGGTATTAAGATGGAAGAACACACATCTAATCAAGACAGAAAAGAGGACTGTGTGGTATGGTACAAGGAAGAAACGAGGGAGGAAGCAGAATGTCATGGTCCTCACAGGCCTCCTGATAGCTCACTTCAGAGTCTGGGTCTGGGGAGCTGATGAACCAGCGAAGTCGACGCAAAGCTGAGCAGCAAGGAGTCCTGCCAGGGTGCTCTTCAGTACTACGGGAAGAAGCCACCTCACTAGTGCACCATCAGGAGAACAGTCCCATCACAGAAAGCTGGGCAGTGAGCAGAGTCAGGAAGGGCCTCGAAGTCCAGCCTTCTTAGACTGCTGAATTAGAAGTCCCTGACTTTGGCAGCTCCCTACCCCAGAGCAGGAATGGTGAGAGGATCCCACAGCAGACCTAGGGAAGGATTCCAGAACCTGAGAAATGAGAACAGAGGGGCTTCTGGGGGAGGCCAAAGGAGCATGGCGGAGCTGCCGCTGAGGGAACACAGTCCAAGCCCAGTGCAGAGGCCACAGCTGTGAAACTGTGCAATGTACCCACACCCTGCACCTGGTTGTCATTTTAGGGAATAAGCTTGCTGGTGGAATAACTGGTCGAAACTGGAATTTACAGATGAACTCTCTGAAACACTGTCCTTACTTACATGGTGATATTCTGTTCTGTTCTGCCACCAGCGTCCTCATGTCTCCCCAGTCTGCTCTATGTTCAAAATAAAACCCCTCCACTTACTTAGCAGCTGAAATGAATAACTGCAGTTTAATGAATGTGCTTGCTTCTCGACTCCGCTACACAGTACTTCTGATTCAGTTAACAAATATTGAAGACCTTCTGGGTTCCAGACACACTGTTCCTAGCCCTTGAGGGAGACAGGAGTGATCCCTAGTACATGACTGACTGGAAAACAGTGTCTCAGAGTGGTTAAATGCACCAAGTAACACATACCTTTAAGTGGCAGATCTGGGACTCAAAATCTAGTTCTATCCTAAAGCCCTTGCTGATCAAATATGACTAATCCATGTGGCACAGGATACTATGAGAGGCTTAAGGATGATGGGCTCTGGGGTAGGCATTCGGCACACCGCTTAAGTTGCACTTTGGATGCCCACAGCCCACACGGAAGGTCTGAGTGCAAGTACCCACTCTGCTCTCTATTTCAGCTTTCTGCTGCTGCACACACGGCAGCGTCAGGGCATGGCTCAAGTTCTTGTGTCTCCGCCACCCACGTGAGGGACCTGAATGGAGTTCTCAACTCCTGCTTCAGCCTGGCCCAGCCCCAGCTACTTTATGCTTTTGGAGGAGGAAAAGGCACTTGGGAGATCTCTCCCCGACTTTCAAGCAAACAAACAAATAAATAACCATAAGCAAAGAAAGAAGAGATGTTTCAGAGAAGTCTTGCATGGAAAAGATGAGGATTTTTAAAAAAAAATTTTTAACTTTGTTGCTTCCCCTCTTCATGGAGGAGTGACACTAGACCCTGCGTTGTTCTTTCGTCTGCTCGGCCCTCCCCGGGTTTGCTGCTGGTTCTTCCCGGGTTGGCTACCGGCCCTTCCACCTCTGTGGAAGGGCGGTTCCCCCTAGCCACTTTCCCCACTTCCCTGGGGGAGCGGCACACCGCCAGCCGGCTCTCTCAGGGGCTGCACAGGTGTTCCTTCAGATAGATGTTCCCCTTAGATGTTCCTGGTGCATGTTGTCTCTCTCCTCCTTTATAGTCCTCTTCCACCAATCCCAACTCGGCTGCCCACACGCCGAGTACGCTGCTCTCCTCCAATCAGGAGCAGGTCCTACAGTTTATTGGTTGAACTGGAGGCAGCTGTGTAGAAGCTGTTTTCTCCTCTCCCAGCGCC
Source organism: Oryctolagus cuniculus (assembly GCF_964237555.1). Lineage (NCBI taxonomy): Eukaryota > Metazoa > Chordata > Mammalia > Lagomorpha > Leporidae > Oryctolagus > Oryctolagus cuniculus. The sequence goes on along the minus strand of NC_091434.1, from coordinate 62,168,640 downwards.
ATATTGTGGGAGAGCAGATGCATAGAATAAGTCTTAATTCCAGTAACTTAGTCTAGTCCGAGTTGCTCCCCACAGATCCCCCTTTCTTTTTATTTTTGGCGTTGATACGCGCCTGTCTTTGGTGCCCCGTGGCACACACTCTGCTCTGCTTGCTAGAGTTGCCTACAGGTGCTTACAAGCCCTACCAATCAGGCAAACCGAATCCGGGTCCTCTCTTCGCCATGTTGTGAGAAGGTTTTTAGGCGCTGATGCGTGCCTGTGTTCGGTGCCCTGCAGCTCATGCTCTGCTCTGCTAGAACTGCCTGCAGGTGCTTACAAGCCCTACCAATCAGGCAAACCGAATCCAAGCCCTCTCATTGCCGTATTGTGGGGAGACTTATTGATGTTGATTCGTGCCTATCTTCGGTGACCTGCAGCTCATACTCTGGTCGAGCTGCCTGCTGGTGCTTATCGCCTTACTAATCAGGCAGACCGAATCCAAGCTCTCTCATTGCCATGTTGTGGGGAGGCCTTATTTTTCCCTATTTCTCTACCTCCGGGCATTCTTGTTTCTCCTATTTTACTTCTATCTGCCAGCATTCCTATTTCTCTCATTTTACTTCTAAACTTCCCGCGGCTTCCCGGCGCCCGCCCCGAGGCTGCTTCTCCGCGCCTCGCCCCGCGGCGGCGTCCCGGCTCTGCGCGGCTCGGCTTTGCGCGCACACTCTGCGGTCTCCACGCCCTTCGCACCCGCACCAGGGCCTTCGTGCTAGCCCCACGTTCCCTATCTATTCACGCCCCATGCTCTCTCTGCACGCGGCGGCTTCCGCGAGTCACACAGCGTAGCTTACGTTTCCGCCACCGGTATTCAATCTAAGTTCCCCGGGCTAACCTGGCGAATTCAACCTAGCTTACGCGTCTCCGCCTTATGGTTTGGCTTCCCGTCTTTTGCTCCCCGGGCTAATCTGACGGATTCCAACCTGGCCCACGTTTCCGCCTCTGGTTTAACTTTTCGCCTTTTGCTCCCCGGGCTGACTTGAAGAATCCCAAGATAGCTTACGTCTCCGCTTCAGCCTGCACTCGCAGCTTCATCCTCCCTAACATATTTTTCTCTACCCGGTATGTTTCCTAACTTTTCTTCCAACAATATTCTTCCCTCATTTCTCCTGGCTTCTCCCCACAGTCCGTATCCAAGTTTCTTCTAGCTTTCACTTTCACTTTCAATCTCCTAGCTTCCCCGCCATAGTCCGCATCCGAGTTTATGTTTCTTCCAGCTTTCAATCCTAACGTCCAATCCTAACTTCTTTCCCACAGTCCGTATCCGAGTCTATGCCTAGGCTTTCGATAGCTTCTTCCGGCACCTTTTCCGTCCGGCTTTTCCCTAGGCTCTTTGCTAGTCTCTCTCTCCGGTATTTTCCCACTTCTTCCCGCTTCTTCCCTCCTAGGTTTCCTATCCGAGTCACGGCACCATTATGTTGCTCCCCCTCTTCATGGAGGAGCGACACTAGACCCTGCGTTGTTCTTTTGTCTGCTCGGCCCTCCCCAGGTTTGCTGCTGGTTCTTCCCGGGTTGGCTACCGGCCCTTCCACCTCCGTGGAAGGGCGGTTCCCCCTAGCCACTTTCCCCACTTCCCTGGGGGAGTGGCACACCACTGGCCGGCTCTCTCAGGGGCTGCTCAGGTGTTCCTTCAGATAGATGTTCCTGGTGCATGTTGTCTCTCTCCTCCTTTATAGTCCTCTTCCACCAATCCCAACTCTGCTACCCACACGCCGAGTACGCTGCTCTCCTCCAATCAGGAGCAGGTCCTACAGTTTATTGGTTGAACTGGAGGCAGCTATGTAGAAGCTGTTTTCTCCTCTCCCAGCGCCATATTGTGGGAGAGCAGATGCATAGAATAAGTCTTAATTCCAGTAACTTAGTCTAGTCCGAGTTGCTCCCCACAAACTTACAGTTGTAAATAAGCATTTGCCTTTCCTTCTTATAGATGGGAAAGGAAGGGAAAGGCTGAGAGATTTTTCCTCATCTATAGGACAGCCAAAAAGAAAAATATTCATTACAGATACTTTGAACTTGAAGTCCAAATCCAAGAAGATGGTGCTGTTGGACAATAAAGTGATCTGGTAACATTCTCAATCCTTCCACAACTCATTTCATTGAAACAGTACATGGCAACAAGCACTGTATCTGACGATTTGTTTTATATTTTAATTTGTATTGCTCATTCTGAAGAGAATGGAGTTTCCTATGAATTGAGGATTAAAGTCCTGTCTAAAGAAAAAATCTGGTGTAGACCAAATTACCTTGAGCATTCTTAAGCCACTCTTAACCTTTAATTATGTGAATTAGCCCTGATACAAGGCCACTTTCAGGCCTGGGAACCCCTAAGCCACTCTCTAAAGGAAGAAATAAAGGGGAAATCCCTAAGTAAATGTCAGAGCCTTCCTTCCTCACTTCTTTAAGATAATTTTCAAGTTCCTTGGAAGAACAGCAAAAATAGTGACGAACTCCAAAGTACTTCTTCTTTACATTATTTTTTTAAAATTAAAAATTTTTATTTATTTATTTGAGAGGTAGAGTTCCAGACAGTGAGAGGGAGAGACATAGACAAGGAGAGAGAAAGGACTTCACTCTCCCAAATGGCCAGGTCTGGACCAGGCCAAAGCCAGCAGCCAGGAATGTCGTCCAGGGCTCCTACGTGGGTACAGGGGTCCAGGTACTTGGCCCATCTGCTGCTGCTTTCCCAGACTCATTAGCAGGGAGCTGGATGGGAAGTGGAGCAGCAAGAACTGGCTCATATGGGATGTCAGTGTTTCAGGCAGCAGCTTAGTCAGCTGTGCCACCGTGCTGGCCCCAAAGTAGTTTTTCTTACCTATAAATAAATTCTATTCTGTTTTAGTATGGAGCCACTATAATCTTTTTTTAAAATATTTTTTTAAGTTTTTATTTAATGAATACAAATTTCATATGTACAACTTTTAGGAATATAGTGTTTCTCCCCCCCCCCCCATTCCTGCCCTACCACCCCCATTCCCATCCCACCTCTTACTCACTCTCCCATTCCATTTTTCATTAAGATTTGTTTTTAATTCACTTTATATACAGAAAACCTACTCTATACTAAGTAGATACTTCCACCATTTGCACCCAGACACACAAAGTATAAAGTACTGTTTGAAGACAGGTTTTACCATTAATTCTCATAGCTCACCTCATTTAGGACAGAGGTCCAACATGGGGAGTAAGTACACAGTGACTCCTGTTGTTGATTTAACAATTAACACTTTTATTTTTGGTGTCAGTGACCACCCAGGGATCTTGACATGAGCTGCCAAGGCTATGGAAGCCTTTTGGGTTCACAAACTCTGTTGGTATTTAGACAGGGCCATATGCAAAGTGGAAGTTTTCTCCTCCCTTCAGAGAAAAATACATCCTTCTCTAATAGCCCCTTCTTTCCACTGGGGTCTCACTCATAGAGATCCTTCATGTTGGTTATTTTTTGCTACAGTGTCTTGGCTTTCCATGCCTGAAATGCCCTCCTGGGCTTTTCAGCCATATCCCAATGCCTTAAGGGCTGATTTTGAGGTTAGAGTACTATTTAGGGCATTTGTCATTCTATGAGTCTGCTCTGTGGCCCGCTTCCCATGTTGGATCATTCTGTCTTTTTTATTCTATCTATTGTTAATACCAGACACTTGGTCTTATTTATGTGATCCCTTTGACACTTAATCCTATCTATATGATCAGTTATGCACATAATATGATCACTTTAACATGTAAGATGGCATTAGTACCTGCCAACTTAATGGGATTTGGAGTCTTATGACAAATTTTTAGCTTTACCCTTAGGTGCAAGTCTGTGGGATCACATGCCCAACTGTACATCTCCTCTCTCTCTTATTCACACTCTTATTTTTATCAGGGATCAATTTTCTATTGTATTTAAACACCTAAGAATAATTCTGTGTTAAGAGTTCAACCAATGGTATTAAGTAGAAAAAGAAAATACTTAAAAGACTAAAATAGTAAGCTGTTCAACAGCCAGGACAGGAGCTGATCAAGTCATTGCTTCTCATAGTGTCAGTTTCACTTCTACAGGTTTCCTTTTAGGTGTTCAGTTAGATGTCACAGATCAGGGAGAACATATGATATTTGTCCCATTGGGACTGGCTTATTTCTTTTTTCTTTTTCTTTTTTTGACAGGCAGAGTTAGACAGTGAGAGAGACAGAGAGAGAGAGAGACAGAGAGAAAGGTCTTCCTTTTTCCATTGGTTCACCCCCCAAGTGGCCACTATGGCCGGCGCATTGCTTCCGGTGCACTGCGCCGATCCAAAGCCAGGAGCCAGGTGCTTCTCCTGGTCTCCCATGTGGGTGCAGGGCCCAAGGACAGGGGCCATCCTCCACTGCATTACCGGGCCACAGCAGAGAGCTGAATTGGAAGAGGAGCAACCGGGACAGAATCCAGTGCCCCAACTGGGACTAGAACCCAGGGTGCCAGTGCCACAGGTGGAGGATTAGCCTAGTAAGCCCCGGCGCAGGCCAGGACTGGCTTATTTCACTCAGTATGATGTTTTCTAGATTACTCCATTTTGTTGCAAATGATGGAATTTTTTTTTTACCACTGTATAGTATTCCAGTGTACATATCCCATAATTTCTTTATTCAGTCTTCTGTTGACAGGCATTTAGGTTGATTCCATGTCTTAGCTATTGTGAATTGAGCTGCAATAAACATGGAAGTGTAGATAGCTATTTTATTTGCCAATTTAATTTCCCTTGGGTAAATTCTGAGGAGTGGGATGGCTGGGTCATATGGTAGGGCTATATTCAGATTTCTGAGGTATCTCCAAACTGTTTTCCATAGTGGCTTTACCAGTCTGCATTCCCACCAACAGTGAATTATTGTACCTTTTTTCCCTACATCTTCACCAGCATTTGTTGTTTGTTGATTTCTATGTGAAAGCCATTCTAACTGGGGTGAGGTGAAACCTCATTGTGGTTTTGATTCGCATTTCCCTGATGGCTGGTGATCCTGAACATTTTTTCATGTGTCTGTTGGCCATTTGGATTTCCTCTTTTGAAAAAATGTCTGTTTAAGTCCTTGGCCCATCTCTTAAATGGGTTGTTTGTTTTGTTGTTGTGGAGTTTCTTGATCTCTTGATAGATTCTGGTTATTAATCCTTTATCAGTTGTACAGTTTGCAAATAATTTCTCCCATTCTTTTAGTTGTTTCTTCACTTTCCTGAGTGTTTCTTTTGCAGTACAGAAGCTTCTCAATTTGATGTAATCCCAATTGTTAATTTTGGCTTTGGCTGCCTGTGCCTCTGGGGTCTATTTCCAAGAAAAAGATATTGCCTGTGCCAATATCTTGCAGGGTTTCTCCAATGTTCTCTAATAATTTGATAGTGTTAAGTCATAGATTTAGATCTTTAATCCATGTTGAGAGCCACTATAACCTTAATCCAGGTCATGTTTGCTATTATTTTGAGAATTAAAGGAGGAAGACATGACTGTAGGTAGGCAGGATTGCAGACATGTAGTGAACACTCAGAAAATACCTGCTGGCTATTATTCTATTTCATAATTGATCAAACACTGAGAAGAACACAGCCACCTGCTGCCCAGGCTTTGTCCCATGGGACCTTTTGCTCTTACGTCTCCTCCATTGAACAGCAGCCTCCCAAATTAAAAAGAAAAAAGAAAGAAAAAAGGCAGTAGAGAGGAAGTGAATGATTTCAGTCTTTGCTTGGCTCAACAAATACATGTATGGACCATGAATATAAGAGAGCTGTAAGAGAGCTTATCGCACGATGTCAATCTGACTCTGATGCTAATAATCTGGAGAACACAGACATCAGAGTTCATCTCCTGAACTTTAAGAGGAAGCCTCTTTCAAGATTATACTGCTGTGATTACCTGAGTCACACGCAAAGCTAATTTCTCTCATTCCCCTGCAGAATTTGATGAGGCATCCATGTGCCAATTCCAGAAATGATCTAAGGATCACTGCTGTCACTTAATCCATCCCCAGAATAGAAGTGAGGGCTTTTCTATTCACCATGTCCATAGGAATCTGGGCTACCGGATCCAGGCTGGAGAGCTTCTCTTTGTCACACACGTAGCAGAGCAGGTTATTTCTGGCAACGGGTCACTGTGACCTCCACACAAACTGCTTGGAAATTAATGTTTCCCTTTTCATTTTGTTCACATCCTCGTCTTTCTTCAAACCTTATATGTACAAGTCAGTAAAACTTTTATGACTGGACAGAGGGGAAGGATATTAGGAACAAGGATCATGTTTCTCCCTCCGTGTGCTAGTTCTTCCTGAACATTTCATACGGCATCACTCAGTTCCTAGGCAGATACACAGACAGATCAGATTAGCTCTTTTCAGCCCTGTTTTGGAAAATACTAAGGAGCTGTTTCTTTTTCTTTCTTTCTTTCTTTTTTTTTTTGTTCTTTAAGACACTAATAAAAACCTTTCCTTTTTTCCTTCATTAAGTACAAGAGCCAAGGCAGGCTGCACCAAATCAAAAAGAGATGACATCAGGATTCGGCACACTGTATTCTTTTTAAAGTATCTACGAGACTAATAATTTCAGCAAGAACCATGAATCATTGGTTCTTATACCATGCTGTTCCACAAAGACGTTTAATAAGCAATCCTGTTTGCTTTATGACTAATTAACTCAAGAGAATAAATACTCAACAACACAAAACAAGAAAACCCCCAAACGGCAGAACCTTGAAAGTTTCCCTTCACGGGTCCAGAGGGTAAAGAATGAGTTTGGCTGGAAACACACAAAACCCGATTTGGCCTCTAATTAGAGCACTGGATCCCACCACCCATGGGGTTCAGAGTTCCTGAGAGTTCAATCCGTAGGAAGATGGAAAGCTTCAGTTTCCTGTCCTAGCCATCTGCTGAGATAACTTCCAGTGGCGAGCTGATTCAAGTCCTGCCCAAGCCTATCCAAGCTCCCAAAAGCAAGAAGACCAGGGGCGTAAGAGAGATGTAGCTTCAGTTCCCAACATTCACCGGCCCCACAGCTTCTCTGGACTACTTACCTGTCAGAGTTCATTGCTACTGAACTAAGACATCTGTCCTTGCTACAGGTGGATTAAAGGTATTGATAAGAGCTGTCTAAAGCCATTAGTACCTGACACAGGATTTGACTCACAATCTGAAAAGCTGAAAAAGCCTTGAAGAGAAGGAGTTTCCAGTTTTGCAATGACAGTGGCATGTATCGGAAGCATTTCATCAAAAAGAATGGAGAAAGTTTATGTATTAACCATCTCTTACTATTGAGGCCAATTCACCTGAAAATGGAAACTAGATCCAGTAAGTAGAATTTTAGGCAGTGAGTCTCTGTTTATAATTTCTGATTTTTTTTCTCTAAATTGACCCTAAATAACCTTAGGATGATCTTGGGAATATTGATATATAAAATGTCCACTCACAATGTGTAAAACACTTTTTTCAGTATTTCAAAAGTAGGTATTGAAATCTACAGACCATGTGTTTGGTTACAAGCTGGGGGTATGAAACTGAACAAAAGCATTGATGTCACATTAGAAAGGCTAGTGCAGTATTAAATGCACATATGACAAAATAACAGCTAGCGCTTAGTCAGTACTTAGCTGTTTTATACAATAGCCATGCATGAACTTATCTAGACATCACAATGACCCACGAGGTAATCATACTTAGTATTTCTATTATGCAGATTGCTTTAAAAGCCAAGTGCCCCAGGAAGTTACAGAAGTGTCAAAGGTCCCAGAGCTAGCAAGTATCAGACATGAGATTCACGCTCCGGAAGCCTGGCTCCAAATCCACTGTTATCGTAGCAAAGTATCATGCTGGCAAACATTTCTAAATCTTTACTTACTACCCCACTATCCTATTTACTCTGTACTCCAACTTTACTCTAAGAAGATCTTTAGTATAATTTGTCAGCAATTATAAGAACTTTCATTAATCAGTGATACTCCCGGAAGTACTTAAGGATTATTAGATCTATCATAGGAAAGAGAAAAACTCAATCTCAAAACATGAATTGATTTGCCACATGGCCATTTATTCATTTGTCAAACAAAAATTGTCTGAACACTAGGTGGCACACACAGATGATTAAGACATAATCTCCAAGGAGCACAGAGAAATACAAGGGGAATAATGAGAAACGAGAAATCAGTGCTGCCCTCCGAGACGAGGTGAGCTGTGTGATGACAAATCCCTTTCTGTAACTCCACTTGCCTTCTCGTACAATGATGCAGAGATGGAGCTTGAAGTCTGTGGTGCTATGTGTTAAACCAATTAAGCTTTCCTCTTTAAAAAACAATCACATTGGGGCCAGCACTGTGGCACAGTGGGTTAAGCCGTCACCTGTAGCCCCAGCATCCCATATGGGCAGTTCAAGTCCCAGCTGCTTCACTTCTGATCCAGCTTCCTGTTAATGCACCTGGGAAAGCAGCAGAGGATGGCCCTAGTTCTTGGGCCCCTGCTACCCACGTAGGAGATGTGGAAGAAGCTTTGGGCTCCTGTTGCAGTCATTTGGGAAATGAACCAGTGGATGTAAGACCTCTTTCTGTCTCTTCCTCTCCTTCTCCTTCTCTCTGTAACTCTACCTTTCAATTAAATAATATAAATATTAAAAAAAATAAAGATCACATCTCCACTATCGTGGCTATATATAATCTCTTATGAACAATGCAAGGTGGTTAGCTTGAAAGTCCAGTTTATAGTATTTCACTGTTCTCTATCGTTCAAATAATTCCTGAGCAGCCACCAATTAGAAGACAGTGTTCTTGGTGTTCTGATGATCATGAAGTAAAAATGGACATGTTTCTTATCTCCAAGGAATTTTAATTTAGCAAAGGCATGTAAACCTACACGGAAGTAATAAGGCAGGAAATGATGATGGCAAGTATCGAGATGTAATGCTCTGAAAATTGTACATGAAAAGGAAAGCAATGAATACACTCCTGACTGGAGTCGGTGTTGTGGCACAGTGGATAAAGCCACCACCTGCAACATCGGCATCCCATATGGGTGCAGGTTCGAGTCCTGGCTGTTTCACTTCAGATCCAGCTCCCTGCTAATGGCCTGGGGAAAGCTGCAGAAGATGGCTCAAGTTCTTGGGCCCCTGCCACCCACATGGGAGACCCAAATGAAGCTCCTGGCTTCAGCCTGGCCCAGCCATTGCCATTGCTGCTATTTGGTGAATGAACCAGCGGATGGAAATATTCTCTCTCTCTCTTTTCCCCCTTCCCTCTATCTCTCCCTCCAACTCTTTCAAATAAATAAATAAATGTTTTTTAAAAGAAATATTAATATGGTCATGACCTAGAAGACTATTGACAAGTTTACTATAAGAAGATATTCACAGGGCAGGCACTTGGCTCAATGGTTAAGATGTCACTGGAGATACCACAGCCCATTTTGGAGTGCGTGGGTTCAAGTCCCAACCCTGCTTCCCCTCCGCCTTTCTGCTGATGTGCACACTGGGAGGCAGTGCTAATGGCCCAAGTACATGGGTATCTGCCACCTCCACGGGAGACCTGGATTCAGTTTCTATCTCTTGGTTTCCACACGGCCCAGCTTTAGCTGTGGGCACTTAGAGATCAAAGATCTCTCCCTCTGTCTCTCACGCTCACACTCACTTATGATAAAACATAAATTTTAGGAAAAAATACTTAAGAGTGGATGAAAAGAAAATAGAATATCTTGGTTGTAAGGCTATTAAATATGAACTGATTTTTGGGTTCTCATGAGAAATCTAAGATGATAAAGACAAGAAGGAAAGGCTTCATTTTTTAAATAATTTTAATAGTTTAGCCATACTTATCATCTATGTCCTGTGGTTCGAATAGCCTGACCCATGGACCCTAAAACCAAAGGTCTCTCAGGGAGCATGGAAGGTGAGTAAATTAAAACACTGGTTGCTTATTTTGATGAGTTTTGCCTCATCACAACCTTTCCAACTCCTTAAATATGTCTGCCTATTTCAGAACAGGTTCAGCATAAAATAGAAACTCCTTAGCATGCAGTTCAAGACCCTTCCCGACACCCCGACCTGCTTCTATCCTTTCAGTCTCATCACTCTGAGCTCATATCCTATGCTCTTGGCAAGACGAATTATCTCAGGTTCCCCAAACATGGCATGAATTTGTACCACCCAGCCCTCCGCCAAACCCTTCTTCCTGCATCTTTCTAAACGTAGCTCAGTGGTCACCACCTCTTGAAAAGGCCTTCTTGTCACTTCCCCTGGATTAGTCAAGAATCTTTGCTTTCTGTTCCCACATGTTCTGGGCTTACTCCTGCATAGCCTCCTGGCTGTTTCTCCCTAAACTAGACTGACAGCATATGGGAGGCATGGATTGCGTCCTTCATTGTGTTAGTTTTCGAGTACCAGTCTGAAGCATGGCAACAGGAGGAATCTGATCTATTAGCTGAATGCAAATAAGGAAAAAGGGAAGAAGGCAAAGCAAATCACTGTGTGTGTCAAAGAGAAGGGGAAGCTGTTCTCAATTAGAGGAATCTCAGGCTGCTGGAGGATTTGAAAGCTGAAAGTAATTACATTTTCCTTGATGTCTAATAACAGTTGCCCTAATTTTTAAAATTCATTAGTGTCACTTCAACAACTTCTTTTTGGACATTTTTAGGTCCTCTGCTTGAGCAGATTTCAGACAATTTTAAGTCATTGTTTCCCATATTTGGTCCTAAAATGTTAATTTTGGAATTAACACACACACACATAAACAAATGAAAAAAATACCAAAATGCATGCTTAATTATTATGCTTTCATCTGAAACAATGGTGTTGTCACAGGCATTATTGTTTCACATCACAGCAAATATCTTGAAAAGCAACATCACCTTTTCATAAGACATAAAAATTTCAAAAGGAATTTCAAAAGCAATAGAAGCTATGACCAGCTGTATGTACCAAAGTACATTTTGGGTGTTTCTTTGGCAGCTACAACTTTTGCCTCACTTTTGCTTTCCTGCTGACCACCCAAAAATTGGACCACGTTCATAAAATAAATTTGGCTTCAGTCTCCTCTGCTTTATTTTCCCCAGTGAAGTCATGAGTTTGAGAATGGAAGGCATGAGATACGAAACTTTATGACCAAGCATCCATGTTTTACAGCTTCGGGTTCAATCATAGCTGTGGTATAAATACAGGCTCACACTGTCCAGTTCTTAAAAACATGCACTATATACTTACCTCTGTTTAATTCAGGTCACCTTCCCTGAACAATTTTGAATGATCAACAAATATTAGCCGGAGCTTCTGTTTTGTGAATATGTTAGCAATACAGTAAGTTTGCTAATCAAGCTTGTGAAGGATGGAGATGAGTGACTGTAATCAGCAAACTGTTCCTATGCCTTGCTTGTCCTCTTTACTCACAGCAACACCAGGCAATTACAGGAACTCTTCTCCAGTCAACTATCATCCAGGATAGACAACCTTGTATTTGTTGCTTACCCTTGGAATTGTCACTAATAAATAGGTTCACCAAACACAGAAGCACCTTCTAAGAAGAAAAGGAAGCATCCCAGGTTCTAGAGTTAAATGCCTCCATGTCCACTTGAAGCTAGTGACTTGCTTATGACAAGCAGCAGCAGCAGCAGCAATATTCCTAACACCTATGTCTCAATATTGCCACCTGCTGCTCACTCCAGGTTTGATGCCTACATTTCAAGCCACATAACTGCAGACACTTCCTCTGGGAAATAGATTCATGAGCCTTGGGTAACTGTCAACCCCTAACAGAATTAAAAAGTAATCGCTCTACTGGGGCCAAAGGCATTGCTGTCCTGTGGATGACCAGGTGATAATCATAGAATTTCACAAGTTGGAAATACATTGGCTTATTAACTTTTTGTATGTTTTGTTCTCACCTATGTCTCCAGCATTTGGAACAGTATTTGACACATTGCACATGCTCGTTGCATATTTACTACATTAAGTGAATACCTAAAGAATGATAATTGCTTTTAAAAATTCACCACACTACTTAGTTAACTATTTAAAAAAAGAATTCTTGTTTTTTTTTTCCTCTAGGAAATATTAATATTCCTATATCCAATTGACACAGAAAGAAATGAATATAATAAAAGGGGAGCTCTAGATGGTTGAGTCAAAAGTCATGTAACATCTAGATAAAAATGTGTGTATGATTTGGAAAACTTAGTAACAATAGCTTATTCTGTAAATCAGTGTTGGTACCCATTCCCTTTTATTTTAATAAAATTAAAAAGGTAAAAACGTTTAAGTGATATATTTCATTCTTTTCTAAGCATTTACTGCCTTATTCCCCCATTTATATGTTACCCATGACGCTAATATATTTCTTCCCACTAACATTTAACCAGAAATTGAAAAAGAGTATCAACTTAGCTTCCACAAATTTAGAACAAGAGATTGGTTGCTGAAAAGTAATTATACTTATCAAGAGTAAAATGAGTTTCAAGAAAAGTATCTTTTTTTTTCCAAGTGCTAACTTCCTTCCCAACGGCCACCAGTCCCACAGTGCTAACATCTAGATTTACATGAGTCACTTGTATTCTGAGACATTTCACTGGTATGCCAAAAAAGCATTACCTTCACCCCTCTTTATCTCGGCCATCTGTCAGTGTCACATCTGCTGATAGCAACCTTTAGACTGAAGAAACGTCTCCTTCTATGACAAAGAGCAAGCTTGCTTACTGCATGGTAAAGAGTGGATTCCCCAAGTTTGGGGCTCTTCTCCCAGATACCACCTGCTGCAGGTACACATATCCACGCTGGCCCATCAGCATCACCCTGGGGAACTGGTATGGCATGAGGATTCTCAGCTATTGTGTTTGCTGTAATAAAGTCTCTCAACTGTCAAGTCATGTATCTTCTGTCAGAACCCATGAAAGTGTGACAGATAACATGTCAGCTTGAAAGTGGGGTAAATCTCCAACTCCTCACAGTTCTTGAGAGCATGGCTTTATCTAAGAATAGAAATACTCACAACTAGGAAACCCCAGTACAAAAGACCACAAAATGAATTCCCAACAGGAAGACTCAATGATTCCAGAGATAAATCATCCATTACATAAACTGAAACTAGCTCTTCCCTCAGTGTAAATAAACTTTTAGACAAGAAAAAATTTTAAAGGATCTGAAATTATTTGTTTTTCAAATTCAGTCCTTTATTTAAACTTGTGTTATTTCTGAAAGTTATACCAAAGTTTAGGTAACATGGCAAGATTTTTGTTAAATTTGTAGTTTCTAAAATATAAATCAAAAAGAAAAATACCATTTGCAAGTCATGAGAGACGTTTTGTTCTTTCATTTTAATGGATTTACTCACTACATAATTCCATCATTTATTACTTCTTAATAATATAGTGAATAATTCATTTTGAGTCATGATTAAGCATCCACTCTCCAAACTCCAGATTTCTGTTTTAATGAGGTAAAAGTGTCCATTTTCTTTCACATTAAATTTTTTTTAATTTGGAGTTGGAAATGATTTCCTTATGCTTTGAAAAGGAAGCAAGAATTCCACACTCTTCTGAGTGCCATGTGGCCATAGAAACTGCTATAGGGTGGATAAATCCCAGCTGAGCTTATAATTTGGATTGTCAGCATGCCATGACATTTAATGATGAAACAAGGGATCTAGAATCAGAAGTCTTTGAGGTTAAGAAACACGAGTTCTCTTCTCCCGAGCTGACCTGAATTATAACTACATGAGTTTGAGAAAGTAACACTCTGCATGCTCAATCTCTCTCTCTCTCTCTCTCTCTCTCTCTCTCTCTCTACCCTACTCACTTGCTCAAGACACGGTTCTCCCTTAAGGGCCCAGGAATAATGTTAGAAGAAAATACTCCTTGGCAAAGTACCAAATAATGAGAAGAGAGAAAGCAAGAGAAAGAGGAAAAAAAATCTGTATTTTACAAAGCTATAAACTATGATGTGTACCAGAAAACACTATTTTATAACATCTCCTATAACTGTTTTTCTTAGAAACAATATTCATCAATTTGCAGATGTCCTACTTATTTTGTAGAATGAATATATGATGTAAATTTATGAGCCTCTTATTCAAAAATAGTACTGCTAGAGAGAAACTAAACTAGCGCTCAACATCATCTTCTTAGTTCAATAACTCTAGTAACAGCTCTGCTCCTTTTTAAACAAAGATATCCCAAGCAACTAATAATCAGATAATATTTAACAGTTTTATGATAATTCTAGCAACTGTAGTTTGTAAATTATTCATCCTTTTTTAAAAGTGTCTTATTAGTAAAGAAGTTCAAAATTAAGTCATTTTTTTTTTGACATTGACCAGAACACTGTGTTTAGAACACTGATGTCATGAATTTAGATCACAACGTTCCTAGCTTTCAGGATTTCTCCATTCATTGCCTGTTAAGATGCTAAACCATCCCAGTAAGATCATTTCAAGGTGTATTTTATGTTGTGAAAAGTAGAAAATAATTTCAAACACCATCGGCTTTACATACTGAGCCCTACTCAAGTGAAGTGAACAGGTGAATGTTATCACCCAAAAAGAGCCACCTGCTACAGTAAATAATAAATCAGTCAACCAGCAGAACCAGAGTGTTTCTCAATCTCATGAAGACCTAGAGTTGGTCCAAAGCAAAATTTCCCCTTGACTTAAAAAGGCAAGACAAAGATGCAGCCCTCAGCCCAATGCACCTTTCAAGCCTTAGAATTTGCACACAGAAGGCTTCCAACATTCATATATATTCATGTATTTTTACTGATAAATTAAAAAGGATTTGAAAAAGAACAAAGGACTTTGGTTAAAAAAAAAATTCCTTTTTTTTTTTTCTGCAGGACAAGTGCCTGCAGAGAGCAATGGCAGTTCTAAGATAAAACTCTCATGAGGTTAAGTAATCTTTAGCATAGAGTCTTTAAATTTGAGAACTAAATAATGGCCATGATAGGGATATATTTCTAAAATTCTTCTTTGTCACTGTCAGTTTTGAAATTCTACATGGAGTTTGACTTCTGTAATATGTTGCCAGCCTGTTCAAGTAATAGATCCCTTTGTGTGTGCTGATTGCCTAAAATTATAAACTTGATCTCACACTGACCTTGTTAGCACTGCTGAAGAATTCATTGGCCTTCTGTAACCAGGTTTTCCTCTCCACCATGAGCTGACCCAATTCCTCTTGAAGCCGATTCAGTTTCCGATTAGAGAGCTGCAGATGTTCATTCTCCGCATGGTCTTTTGACAGCAGGATCCCCCGGGCCTCACTTTCCAGCTTCTCCACGGCCAAAGTCCATTCCTACAAGAGATCACTCTCTTTAGTTCACCTTACACATCCCTCACTTGAGGATGCTGTGTCCGTGACCTCTCAAAACTCCCATGTTGAAACCTAACCCCCAATACAATGGCGTTAGAGAACAGGGCCTTTGAGGAGCAAGTGGGTCATGATGGTGCTCCCCTAAGAAATAGGAGCTGTGCCCTTGGAAAGAAACCACCACTTCTACCAGGTGAGGAACCAGCAGAAGTCAGCCCAGAAGAGGGTCTTCACCTTACATAACCTGACCATGCTGGCCCCCCGATCTCAGGTCTTAGCCTCCCGAACAGCGAGAAACAAACTTCTATTGCTCATAGCACCCAATCTATAACACTGTGGTAGAGCAACCTGAACTAACCCAGATGCTCTCCTTTGATGCTCTCTCCTAAGAGTCAGAGAGCAGCCACATCAGTTAAATGCATCAGAAGTCTGCCAGTATATTTGTAAGCATTGTAGTAGAGTAAATGCTACATTACAGATCTGATGTACAACTAGAGGTACCACAGCGTGGGAACAAAAGAAAAGTCAACAAAAAGTGCCTTATGGGCCAGCGCCATGGCTCACTTGGTTAATCCTCCACCTGCAGTGCGGGCATCCCATATGGGTGCTGGGGTCTAGTCCCGGTTGCCCCTCTTCCAGTCCAGCTCTCTGCTGTGGCCCGGGAGTGCAGTGGAGGATGGCCCAAGTGCTTGGGCACCTGCACCCGCATGGGAGACCAGGAGAAGCACCTGGCTCCTGGTTTCGGATCCGCGCAACACTGGCTGTAGGAACCATTTGGGGAGTGAACCAACGGAAGGAAGACCTTTCTGTCTCTCTCTCTGTCAAATAAAAAAATAAAATAAAAAAAAAAGATATGCTCACACTAGATACTGCTGTTAGGTTTAAAATAACATAACATGAGCCAGCGCCGCAGCTCAATAGGCTAATCCTCTGCCTAGCAGTGCTGGCACACCGGGTTCTAGTCCTGGTTGGGGCGCCGGATTCTGTCCTGGTTGCCCCTCTTCCAGGCCAGCTCTCTGCTGTGGCCCGGGGGGTGCAGTGGAGGATGGCCCAAGTGCTTGGGCCCTGCACCCCATGGGAGACCAGGATAAGTACCTGGCTCCTGCCATCGGATCAGCGCAGTGTGCCAGCCGCGGCAGCCATTGGAAGGTGAACCAACAGCAAAGGAAGACCTTTCTCTCTGTCTCTCTCTCTCTCTCACTGTCCACTCTGCCTGTAAAAAAAAATAATAACATAACATAACATAACATAAAGTGCCTTAAAAAGGAGAGGAGGAGAGTAGAGAGGGGCCCAGGGAGATGGGTAGTGACTGATGGAGCATCCGGTTGTACTGAACACATGCCCTGCTAACTTTACTAAAATCGCATCCAATAATGCAGTTAACAGCATTTTAAAATTCTAAATCATTTCAGCCAATTTGTCTAAGTATAAACAAAAAATCTCACCCACAAACAAGTCTCACTGTCAAATGTATGTTAAGGAAGTCACCTCTCTATGGTGGTTGCTTTGAGTCTGCCCACACTGAGAACTGAAGATCTGTAATTCATCACAAAATTATCAGCTGTATTTCGGAGAGGGAGGGGGAGGAGGAGGGAGATCGTGGCCTTAAGAGGCTTCCATAGCCTTGGCAGCTCATGACAAGAGCCTCGGGTGATTACTGACGTCATAAATAAGAGTGTTAATTGTTAAATCAACAACAGGAGTCACTGTGCACTTGCTCCCCATGTAGGATCTCTGTCCTTAATGTGTTGTACTATGAGAATTAATGGTAAAAATAGTCTTCAAACAGTACTTCATACTTTGTGTGTTTGTGTGGGTGCAAACTGTTGAAATCTTTACTCAGTATGGAGTTGATCTTCTGTATATAAAGATAATTAAAAATGAATCTTAATGAAGAATGAGATGGGAAAGGGAGTAGGAGGTGGGACAGTTTGGGGGTGGGAGGGCAGGTATAGGGGGAAGAACCACTATAATCCAAAAGTTGTACTTATGAAATTTATATTTGTTAAATAAAAGCTTCTATATAAAAAAATTATCAGCTGTGGATGTGCAGAACTTGCTCCCTCTGACCTCTCCCCGCTGCACTCTGAATGACACACAAACTTTTCAGAAAAAGAGGCAGCTTTTTACTTTCTATCACATAAGAATTTTTTTTGAAAAAGCAAGCAGTGAAGAAAATCAGAGTTGATGTCAGCCAAACATATTAGCATCAAGAGGGGTACTACCACGTTTCAAAGTTCATCCTGGTTTGTTCCCCCAATGCAAAATGTCTTAGTATTAATTTACTTTTCTTGTATCACATTTTATAAAACAAGTATAATTTTACAGCAATTCACCAGTATTTTTCCATTCACTCATTACACAACACATACTGAGTCCTCTGTGCCTGACGTTATACTAGATAGAGGTCTTGGGATGCATGAAGACTAAAAAGTAATTCTTTCCTTTAACAAAACACAAACTGCTATTTTATATAACTTTCATATATATGTACATTATCAAATATATTACATTCCAGTCTATAAACATCCACAGAATGGTAGCATTTTAAGTAATTAGCAGATTTTTATGGAGTCCAAAATACTTGTTATAGTACTTGTATAAGAGAAAAATATGTCAGAATGGACATAAGACTAAAGAAAGTAAAGGGCTGGCATTTTTGGAGTATCTCTTATAAAGCTATTCCTTATAACGCTAATCATCAAAAGCTCACAGGTTAGATATCATTTTTGCCAGTATTTACGTAGGTTGTGTATGTTACTCAAGATTACATATCTAATAAGTGGTAATACCAGATCTGGTTCACAGTTCTGTTTATAAAGCAGAGAATGGAGGATACGCTCCGAGTTCTCAATTCTGTAGGCCCCAATAAGTATTAATGTCTCAATGCGTGCAGAAACAATGCTCTTAGGCAGGGACATGGGCTACATGAGTTCTCAGGATGTTTCATTTTTAAGAGTTACCATGTCCCCACTAAAGGAAAACTAAGATGGGCATGGTATTCTTTTGTAAAGCATTTAACCCAGTAGTACCACCCCCCTTCCACACACACACAGACACAAACACTTAAGAATCATGTATTTAACCTACTGGAAATGAGCAAATATTTTAAAGTAGTTAGCACAGGTTCTGGCATACATAATAGTCACTCACTAAATATTAACCCTCCTCCTTCTATCTTCCCATCAGTTATCACGGTTTGTTAAAGCCCTGAATTTGTTCTTTATTTATGGGTATTCTTTATTCCCAATTAAAAAAAAAATGGTAGTGGGATGTTTCCCAAAATGTTATTGGTCAGTAATATGCATTGATTAGTAGTAAGCGATAAAGTAAAACATGATTCTTTATTCTAAGTATTTGTCAGCCTATTTAATATGTAACGGTATGCTGAAACTCTCCTAGACAGAAACCTGGAGTGAAACATTTGAACAAACTTTCTCAACCAAGAAAGCATTTGTTGCTAATCGTCTCAGGGGACGGAGGCACCATTTTGAGGCCAAAGGTAGCACAATCACCTGCTGGTCCAGCTGCCATCACCAGTATTTTTCTCTCCTTGTTTCTTTCTTCCCTGTACCGTCAGCTATTCAGTCAGTCCATTACCTCTCCGTGTATAGCTCTTTCTTCTCTCTAGTAAGACTTGTGGGCATTAATCCTCAGTGAAGTCAAGGGAAGAAAAAATATGGCATTGATCGAAAGCTTATGCGCTCCTCATGGGCAGACTACTTTATATATATGGGGAACCTAGTGGGTGCACCCTAAACTAGGTAAGGAAAACGTGGAAGAAGTTAGGAGGCAGAGAAATAGGCCATGGCCATTGTGTGTTCAGACTCAAACACTAAGCTCTAGCATGTTGTCTCAACTGCCCGAGAGATGAGGGTTGATTTTTCTTACTACCTGTTAGCTTTACATGAATTAGTTCATCCAGTCCTCACCACACCTTATGAGGCAGGAAGTAGTTCTTTTCATGTTACAGATGGTGTAACTTGGTCTCAGAGGGATTACAGACTTACTCAAGGTTCAACATTCCTGAATGAGTGTCAAAATGCCAACTCTACAACCACCTCTCTCTACTAGTACCCCAGGCCAAGCTCCTTGGAAATAGCAATGTTTTCTATTTTTCCCATCATGGGAAGATTAACCTTATTAGTATAGAATTGCCTAAATCCAACTTCTGTAGGCCCCAGTAAGACCTTGGAGATGATAACAGTATTAAGGGACTGTTGGATTTTCTGATTTGAAATCATAAGCCTCACAATTTCAAAATAATTACAATGCTATTGTAGATATAATTGAAAATTTGCAGCCCCAACTCAGGGTTAGCAGCTGGACCAAAGTAATACAGTTCTTCTCTATGAATGAGTAGAGAAATGCTTGTTCTCTAACAATGCTCATAAATCTACCTTTAGTATAAATCTTTGCAAACAGCATTACAGAGAGACTATGGGCGTGCAGCCAAGTCTTTGAAAACTCACTTTAGCCTTGTGCTTCCTATCATAATATTAAAAAATGGGCTGTGAGCCTCAAAAAAATTAGTAAAGAACCATTTGGTGGCTCTTACCTTATTTTTTATCCTCCAGTCCTAGTCTTCTTAATTACACTTTCACATGAACTCTGTGGGTATTAGATGAAGTTGCGTCCATTCAATATTTCTATTCAATCTTCTCAGAAAATTGCTTCTGTTTTCTTTGGGCAATCTACAGATCATTTTGGATGCATTTCTAGACCATTCTGATGATGTATCTCCCCAGCCGTTTTTGTAGGGGACATTTGCACCATTTCTTATATGAGGTAAAACTTTCCAGAGTCATCTGAATCCATCACGCTAGTTAACAAATAGAGTTGTCACGCCTGTCAAGGCTGGAGGAGCCCAATGCAGAAAACCTGAGTCCATTTTCCCTAAGCTGCTGCTGTTTGCTTGTGAAGCATTAAGCTTCAAACAGGGTTTCAGTCACTTGGCAATAAAATATTTCCAGGACTTGTCCCCACCAGCAGAATGCCAGGGCCTGCCTTCCATTGCCTTTTCAATTTGACAGGGAAGAGTGCATATCTCTGACCCAATAGAGCCATGTGTGTTGCTGGCTCAGGGTGTCTCCGTGAGTCACTCCACTATTTTCATTTACCACTCACAGTAGTAACCCTTTTAAAATCCACCTTTCAGTATTCCATTTGCTGAGGAAACTGAGCTTCTCCAGGATCCCTTGATTGAAAGGGCGCTTGTAAGAGGATTAGTGCTGATGGATAAGAAAAGAGAAAACAAATTCTGCCTGGTTTTTGTTTTGTTTTGTTTTTGACAATCCTAGGTTAGGCCCTCAGATGAAGTTATGGATTGGCATAAAAGTTGTCCAGCACACAGATTAAAAAGGTAAAAATGTGAGCTATTCCAACTTTAAAAGAAAACTGATCATCATGGTATGTTTGGTAAGCTTTTACTCTCACAAACACTTCCCTACAGAGAAGAGGATTTAACAATCCGACATCCTGTGATTGATAAATTGTCCCTATGAGCTTCATTTCAGAATGTGATTTTTAAGTGGGAGAAGAGAGACAAGAAGCAACAGGAAATGTATTTGTAAATAACTACAAAATATCAATTGTGGAAATTACTGACCAAAATCAGAACCGGCAGGAGCATGCGTTGAATTCGTGAAGAGTTCCCAAAGCATGGCTAATGCCTAGGCCAGCTCATTAACTAGAACCCATTTCTTGTTTAATTCCTCCACCTACAGTCCCATTTGGTTCGGCACAAGAACCTGACATAAGAGCACAGGATGTTACATGATTGCATTAGCAGATGGTACAAACTAAATAAACCTAACAATTTTTATCAGGGAACACTTGAAAGTCATCTTAGAGTGGGAATTCTTTTTAAAAAAATAAATGTTTATGCATTTGAAGGGTTGCATTGAGGCCTTGAAAAGCTGAAATCCTGGCAACGTCACATTGAACTGCAAACTGGACCACAGCTTCATCTGCTCATGGTCCCTCCCATGCTGACCTATACAAATGCGAGGGTCATCCAGGAGAGAGGCACCAGGGCCCACCGTCCACTGCTTGCACAGTTCATTGCCGCCAGGCGATTCGAACCTTGCCCTCACTGTGACGCAGTCCAGCAAAAGCACAGATCGCAGACAGGAAGAACTGTGATTTCGTGTCTCAGATGGAGATGAAAGGAGCGTGCTGTTTCACCCCCAAGGCATGAGGTAGAGAATCACAGCTAGTGAATGAGGAAAAGCTTGTGGGTAAGAGCTAGAACTACACGTTTTATTCCAAACGTGCTAAGCGGCTCTTTGAGCCTCACTTTCCCTGCAGTGCAGTTCGGAATCACCACCACCTCGTTCCTACCTCTGCTTCTCTAATGACTCAGCAAGGATGAGCCGGACAGGCCTCAAATCCCCAGATTTCAGGCTCTCCCATAATGTGGGTTAATGGCTTTATTATCCATAAATTAAATCAACCCTACTGGGTTGGGACTGAGAGTCTATAATAAAAATGACAACCATCACCAAATGAATTTCTGTGAATTACTTTTTTCTCTTGATCCATTCAAATATGTTAAAAGTTGCAAGCAAAATAATAATAATAATAATAATAATAATTGCAGCTTAGAAGTCTGGTTTCCCTTATTCTCTCTGCTGCCTGGTCACCACCTGAAGCCCACAGTTCAGCAGCACAGAGCCCAGGTGCCTCATTGCTATTACTGAAGCAAGTGGGTATGTGGCAAAACAAAGATTTAAAATCAAATAAAATCACAATCTACTATGTCCGTAAGCAAATCTTCAAAACAGCGATTGGAGAAAAATGCATTGATTATTTTCTTTCAGTTTTGAGATGAAAATGTAGTAATATGGGACATTTGCAGAGCAACATTTTCCCAAGACTTGTGTTTTCCAAGTACTGTTTTATTTGTTGTTTCATTATTTTATTTTTATTTCAGTGTCTTCTTAGGTCCTTTTCTTGTCCCTCATAACTATGTTCTTTGAGTTGATCAAGTATTGGCCAGGGCAGTTTGGAGCTTCCATTTTTAATCAATATTAATACAACTCTATCTGGCCAAAATATTTTCATCTAGTACAGTTTGCCTACAGTCAGATTGTACCATGAGTTGACCAGCTGGTCTCAGTTTATATTAATGTTCTTAAGGAATTTTCTCATTTTCTAGAGAATCCATCACAGAGATCTTCAGTATCTCAAGATACATAATTCAACTACAGTGGGAATGATTAGACTGTGTGTTCACATATTATGGAGAGTTCCCTAAATGAAACAGATTAAATTAATAGAATCAAAGGCCTGTTTGTGTTTTACCCTTAATGAACATCACCTATAAACTAGAATAATGGCTCTTAAATATTGCTATTAGCAGCTGCCAGGAAAGTTTATATCACATATTTCCAGGTTCAGTCCATAGTCAAATCATAATTTTTATTGGCAGAGTAGACAATACATATTTTTAAAAATCTGAAGACTTTTATTTGAAATTAGTGATAAGAATATAATACTTATAATCAATCAAATTTTAGAACCATTAATCCAGAATTTCCTAAAATACTTAACAGGTAACAATTGACCTAGAATATTTTATGTATTATCATAGCAATGAATGAGAGGCTATATAATCATAGTTTTAACCTTAAAACTGCCAACCAATTTTAACTTTGTAAAATTACAAAAATTATTGTATAAATGATTTCTAAATCTAAAAATCTAACTTCAGTTTAACCAATTTCTTCATTCACTCAGTAAGTATCAAGTTAGGCTGTGGAAGACACAAAGGCAAATGAAATCTTTGCCTTTACTCCCCTTGGCCAATGAATGCTCCAGTCCCTCATGCTGTGTAAAGCAGCCCTGGTATAATGTTGGATATCACTAGGCTTAATCCAGAAGGAACAAACTGGACTATGCTACTAAAGTACTATATGCTTTTTTCACACCATGTCCCAGGCAAAGGTGCAACTGATTGAACAAAGAACAGGAGTAAAATAACAAATAACAAGTAGGAAGATATAAATCTGATCAAATTTTTCTTTCCCCAACTTTTCTACTAAGAGTTATTTTTAAACTTTCCTTATACACATTTTACAGCCACGTTTATAATAATTACAGACTCTGTTAGAGTATTTGGCCTGACCTCTAGAGTATGCAAGAAATCACTTGTCTTGTAACAAAACCCAGCCAAAGCTAGAGTTTCTTCAAGTTATCTCACATTTTGCAGGCTCTGGCTTTCTGCTTACCATTATGTGTACGTACAGGGCTCTGCGAACCAGCAGCTAAGGAGACTGGGATGGGCATCTTGTAACTGCTACACTGACCATGGAACACTCTTAGAAACACTCTGCAGCACCTCTAAAGCACATCTAATACAAAAGGGATCATTGTGAGCGCAAGCGGAATACTAAACAGGTCTTCAGTGGAAAATGAAATCAGTTGTGATCTGGAAAAATCTGAAAAGTCCTTCACGGTCTCTTAAATCGTGGGAAGAGTCTCAGCTAGTGAGTACAGGGGTGGGGCTGGGGAGAAGACGAGGGGCAACTGACGCAAAGACTCAGCTCAAGGGAGAGCACCGGGCACGGGTGCTGGGTATTGGCAAGGGGACAGGGACACAGATTCTGGATCCTAAGGCAAATGGAGCTAACTTGGTTTGAGGGATTAATAGCAGTTCCCTAAATTTGACATTAGACCAAAACCAAACAGGTGGAGTTACCTGCCTGAAAGAGTGGAGGCAGGTGGAGAGAGAAGAAGCCTAAGAAGTGAGGTATCAGGAGGAAGAGAGAAACCGGGTGACAAGGAGGTGGGAAGGGGTTGCCGCAATCTAGGACAATAAATGAAGGCCCAAACCAGAAACCAGGAAAACAGAATGAAAGGGGCAGAGAGAGGTAAAGAGACACAAGGTTGGCACAGAGAAGAGGGTGTGATTTAACTTTGTATGAAAAAATGACTTTGAGAGTAGGGAAAACCTGGCTCCGTTATGGTTGAGGATTTAGAGAGAGCATGAAGATTTTGGACCAGTTGTGATGGCGACTGAAACAGGGAATTAACAGATGGCAAATAAAGGAATGTATAAGGCCAACTGATAATAGGCAAACTATATCTTTTTTTTTTTTTTTTTTTGACAGGCAGAGTGGACAGTGACAGAGAGAGACAGAGAGAAAGGTCTTCCTTTGCCGTTAGTTCACCCTCCAATGGCCACCGCAGCCGGTGTGCTGTGGCCGGCGCACTGCATTGATCCGAAGGCAGGAGCCAGGTACCTATCCTGGTGTCCCATGGGGTGCAGGGCCCAAGCACTTGGGCCATCCTCCACTGCACTCCCTGGCCACAGCAGAGAGCTGGCCTGGAAGAGGGGCAACCGGGACAGAATCCGGCGCCCCGACCAGGACTAGAACCCGGGGTGCCGGCGCCGCTAGGTGGAGGATTAGCCTAGTGAGCCAGGCACCATCCCTCAAACTACATCTTAAATAAAGTCAATCAGAACAATTACGCTCATTGTTTCATCTTCTTTCAAAATTAGGAAGAGACGGAAACAGAGGACGAGTTTATGCACAGAGGCCCTTGTGCTGGTCCAGGCTGGGTGACTCAAGGAAGGAAGCCAGGAGAGAACAGAAGAAAGGAGCTTGCGATGAGAGCAGTTTGGGGTGAGTCTGCAGCTCACATGTGGCGGCCACTGGATAGGCAAACAGAAGTCAGCCACTGAAAACGAAGGTCTTTGCAGTGAGGAAAGTGAAGGAAGTCTGCACCGGGGAGTTGAGTAAGTCACCAAAGGCTGCTCAGGCATGTCACTCAGAAGGGTGTAGACACTTAGGTCACACTGCGCTGAGTCATAAGACAATGCCTCGCAGGTGTCTGCCTAAAGTGTTTGATGGCCTGGGAAAGCAGCAGCAGATGGCCCAGGTGTGTGGCCCCTGCCACTCAAGTGCGAGACCCAGATGAAGCTCCTGGTTCCCGGCTTCAGCCTGGCCCAACCCTGACCATTGTGGCTATCTGGGGAGTGACTCACCAGATGGAAGATCTCTGTCTCTCCCTCTCTCTCTGTGATTGTTTCAAATAAATAAATAAATCCTCAAAAAAAAGTAGACTCAATTTCACTATTATTATAATAGCAATGTTACTATGCATTATAATAACAGTAACTATAAAATCATGCTTGTGAGAATTTTAAGAACTGTCAACTGAAAAAAAAAAGATGTAAGAAGAATTTTTGTAAAGGTCAAAACTTAAAAAACTTCCCAAGCATTTGAATTTAATGAGCTGGTGAACATTTTGCAACCAAAGTGACAGTAAGTATTTTTGAACCTAGTGATCATAGAGTACAATAGTTTTAACTCAATGTCTTAGATGTGAAAAAATATTTCTACAAATTTTTCTAAATTAAACTTTCCCTTGGAAATGAAAGCATATGGTTCACTAAGCTTTAAATTAACCGACATGCTAAAGCTAGAATAAGGTTACCTATGTGAAAATCCCATTATTGTGTGCATTTTCAATGCTCACTGGCAAATTCAGAACTGTATCTATATATTTTGCCTGTTGGTAATAAAATTGTTTCTAATTTATGTTCTGTAAAAAGTGACATCTGCTTTTAATTGGGAAGTTCATTAAAAAATCAGACAAGTAAAACAAATTGCTCACAAAGATGAAGACAGAGGAATTGAAATACACTAGCACAGGTGTCTAAGATGTTTAGGGAACTCAATTTCTGCCTTGAGACGTTGCTGATTCAGACCCCATTTTGTTTTTTAAATTAGAGAAACATTAGAAAAGAAACAGATCCTGCTTCATTTTATAGATCTTGTTTGTAATGATCAGGAATGATGTGAGACGATTTATTGAAGCAAAATGTTATATAATGATGTCACGGGGTTTTTTTTAGCTACCTTCCGTGAAGGAATCTGGAATTAAAATAAAGTTCAAATAACAGTACAGTCAGCTTCTTTATACAAGCTAATGGGTGCAGCACTGAGAATAAAACCATTCCAAAATGCCTGTGGAACACTTGAAAAATATTTGGATAACTTGGACAAACTCTGTGTATTTATCCATACCTCATGAACTATCCAAGAGACCTATGGGTAGCTACTTTTGTACTAAATATTTAATGTAAGGGTAATTTCTAAAGGTATATCCCTATTTTTCAAAAAAAATATAAAAATATAAGTGCTTGTCTCTGGTTTTCAAATTACTTGAGTAAATAAAACCTATTGTACTCTATTATCACTTGATGTAAAGAAGGAAAGTTCCAAGCTTGCACAATCTTGTCCACACGTTAGTAAACTCAAAGATTTATTTAGACTTACATCTTTCATGTTGTAATAATAACCCTGTATTTTGACTGTTACACACACTGCTTTGTTGTGCAATTCTTTCCTTCACACCCTTTGCTGTTTAAAGGATGAAGAAAAGACCAGAAACATCAACACTCCACTTGAGCTTTTAAGAAATGCACACTTAGGCCACAAATGAAACATTTACTAAATATCACCAATGGTGAGTTTTTTATTATACTTATTTTCCTGCTATTTAAAATAGGCCTTGTTGTGCAGCAGTGAGTTAAAGCACCACCTGGGGCCCTACATCTTGTATCAGAGAGCCTGGCAGTGGGTCCTGCCTCTATGTCTGACCCAGCTTCCTGGTGGCCCAAGAGTACTTGGGTTCCTGCCGCTGCTGTGGGAGACCTGTCTGGAGGTCCTGGCTCCTGGCTCTGGCCTGGCCCAACCAAGCTGTTGGAGACAGTTGCGGAGTGAAGCAGCAGATGAAAGTTCTCACTCTCCCTGTTACTCCACCTTTCAAATAAGTAAACAAATAAAACCTAAGAAAATTTTAAGCTAATTTAAAAAAATCATGGAAAAACACAATGAAAAATTTTAAAATGAAACGAAATAAAACATCCTTTATTCTGTTGTGTTTCAGTGGTGCCAGGCAATGGCCTAAGCACTGTTGCATATGAACACATTTAATCATCACAACCGTGTAAGCTCAGTACAATTACTACCTTTTTCCACAAAAAGGAAATGGAGCGCAAGTCCAGCTTTATACCAAAGTTGCCCAAGATTACATGAGACACAGGCAGAATTGCTGGGATTTAACTTCAGGTCCCTTACTCAGGGCTGCTACACTATCCACCGTCAGGAAGTGAACAGCTCACTCCAGTGCCACACCCTGAGGCACTATGTCTTGCTGCTTCCCATAATGTATGATATATCCACGTGGCTGGATAACATGCACTCACTAAGCAACATTTAAAGGGTAGGCATTTGATGCAATAACTAAGACGCTCCTTGAGATGCCCACCATCAACACTGGAATGCCTGGGTTTCAGTCCCAGCTCCATTTCCTATTCCAGCTTCCTGGGAGGCAGCAAGTGATGGCTGAAGTAGTTGGGTCTCTGCCACCCACATGGTAACCTGGACTGAGTTCCTGGCTCCTGACTTCAGTTTGTCTCAGCCCTGACTGTTACAGGCATTTAGGGAGTGAGCAAGCAGATGAAAGCTCCGTCTCCAGCTCTTGCTCTCACTCTCTCTCCCTTCCAATTATGCAAAAATTTTAAAAATATGCAAGAGAAGAGGTACTTATGACATAATGCTAATTGGTAAAAATACATTGCAAAACAACACGTACATAGTTTCATAGTCAAACACTCACCCACAGAGTATACACACACACACACACATGTACACCAACACATGTAGTTTTGGAATATGCAGTTTACATGTTTTATGCTTCCTGCCCATTTCCATGTATACCACACACTATGTGTGCATTTGATTTTCCTTTGATTTTCCCAAAATGACAATGCACTATAATAAAAACTATAAGCATTTTTAAAGAGTTGCTTTCTTCCACCAGCTTTATTGATAATTATGCCCTTAAGTTATTCAAATAAACTTGCAAGAATTTCTCTTTACTTATTTTCTACTTATATTTTGTAACTTTAAATTTGCCATTTACCTTTGAACAAAGTTTCTGCAGCATATAAAGATCAGTATTTTTTAAAGATCTCCAAATAATATTATTTGAAGATACTTGCAGCCCAGATCACAAATCCAATTTATGAAGTTACTCAGCAACAACTAGAAAATATTTTCAATGACTTGGAAAATTGGATTAGATGATGAATCATGGGAGATGGTTTTAATCTTGAAGTTGAGGCATGTGAGCGCTGCTATAGCAATACATTGAAGATGATGTTTCCCAACACCATTTTCATTGTAGATTACTGCTAATCAAGCACTTTGCTAGTCACATGGTCATCTTGGAAAACTAAGGGGGGCATGGACAAACATGAAACACTGGAGGGAAAAGTTCCAAGTCAGCATCCCTTTTAACGTACATACCAATCCTCTTGGGGAATGTGTTAAAACACATATTCTAACTCAATGGGTATGATGGGTGGAATCCGAGGGTCTGCATTTCTGACTGTTCTCTGAGCATCATACTATGAGTAACGTGGCTGTAAGTCTCCTTTAAGCTTTGAAGATGCAGATTAACCAAGAGAGCCTGCCCTACCTAAAGTCACTACCACTCAAACTACAATGTTTCCTAAGTGATTTTCCTGTCTTTAATTTACTCCTTCTCATCATTTACACTATTTTCAAGATAATCTTCTAAAATACAAACCAGTTTAAGCTACTATTTTGCTTAGATTTATCTCATTGTCCATCAAGTCTTAGACACAAATACTTATAGGGCCAGTCACACAGTGTGAATATAGCAAGAGTGGGAGTGGATGTGGCTAATGAGGAATGGTGGGGACTGTGGCAAACTGGAGTACACATGCCTTTTCTAAAAGAGATACTACTGGACCGAGCAAGAATTATGTCTTCATAGAAAGATGACTATGATATTGCCAGATCTTTCAGCTTTTTTTGAAGGAAAAATAAACCTTTATTGCCTTTTAATAAAACACAAAGATTGACAATGAAAAAAATTAAGGACCGATATTCCCCCAAAATGATGTAGACTCTATGGGAAGAAGATGGAGATTCCAGGACTTTGTCAACACTCCCCAATTGACACCAGCGTGGAGTCAGAGTTGAGAACCAATAACTCAAACACTTCCCCCTTGACACAAACTACAAAGGGGCTTAGTTCCACCAAGGGCCAAAGCCTCAGAAGGGCAGGTTGGCTCTTAAAGGCAGATCTTTCCTGAATATTGTTTCCAATTTATGGAAGGAATGGCTATGCTTGCTCAAAGGAGAAACTATGATAAGTATCTGTTTACATATTATCTGAATACCTCCAACTAACTCTACACTCCAAGACAAGCTGCCTGGCATCAACTTGATTTATGATACCATCATTACAGTATTTAAGATTTTCAACCGAATAATGGCTTTTAATAATTCATGTCTGCTACTCCTTTGTTACATATGCAAAAGGAAAATTACTTAAACTATAATTTAAAACAAGTACCCATAGTTAAAGACTGTACTTAAAAAATCCTTCTTTTCAAGTATTTCAACATGTTCTGAATAGGCTATTGATCATGTTTATTAAGGGCTATGAAAGTTGATCTAATTCTTGTTTTGAATGTATTCCACTAACATGATAGAGAGTTTCAAAGTCTGTTTTACAAGAGCGTATCGACTAAACCAACTAGCGATGTGGACTGGATCCCTGCGGTTCATTGTAGGTGCACGTAACAGAAACACCTGCTCTCTGTGTTACCTGATTACTTAGATGAGTTTCAGAGTAATTTCCAGCTTGCTGCCTGATTTCCTTTAAATCTTTGGAAGGAACATTCCCATTCCTCTCCTCATACTCCTATCCAAAAAAAACCCCAAAGTGTAATAGACTGCTTACTATTTGTAGACATATAAAATTGGATTCCTTTTCCAAGAAGAAGGAATAAGATTGATTTTTAAGAACCCAGAGAAAAGAGGCAGGTGTTGTGGCACAGCGGGTTATGTTTCCACCTGAGACCTCATATTTCATAGAAGAATGCTGATGTGAATCCCTGCTGCTCTTCTGATCCAGCTTCCTGCTAATTTACCCGGGAAGGCAGTGGACAATGGCCCAGACGGGCCCCTGTCACTCACGTGGGAGACCTGGATGGAGTTTCAGGCTCCTAGCTTTGGCCTGGCCCAGCTGTGGCCATTTGGGGAGTGAACCAGGGAATGGACGATGTCACTCTCTGACTCTCCCTCTCTGTCACTCTTTCAAACACAATAAATCTTAAAATAAATAAATCACCATATATGAAAACCATGTGAAAGTTTATGCTATGAATGGGAATAGAAACATTTGGGGAGCCACTTTTAAAATGTGGGTAAGCTCTTACAGATATTTTCTGATTAAGTTTCAAAGCTTTTCCTTACTGAGGAAGAAAGTGAAGCTCAAAAGTCAAGTGTGCCTAGCCAGCGCTGTGGCTCGATAGGCTAATCCTCCACCTGCGGCGCCAGCACCCCGGGTTCTAGTCCCAGACAGGGCACAGGATTCTGTCCCAGTTGCTCCCCTTCCAGGCCAGCGCTCTGCTGTGGCCCGGGAGTGCAGTGGAGGATGGCCCAAGTGCTTGGGCCCTGCACCCCATGGGAGACCAGGAGGAAGCACCTGGCTCCTGGCTTCAGATCAGTGCAGTGCACCAGCCGCAGCGCGCCAGCCGTGGCGGCCATTGTTGGGTGAACTAACGGCAAAGGAAGACCTTTCTCTCTGTCTCTCTCTCTCACTGTCCACTCTGCCTGTCAAAAAAAAAAAAAAAAAAAAAAAAAAGCCAAGTGTGCCTGAGGTTACATAGTGAGTGACATAGCATGGAGTTGAACTTGCTGTTCTCCATGTAGATGTGACCCATTGTAATATTAGTCAACTTCCAGGTCACTGCTTCCAAAACATTTTGCTTTGGATCACAGAGAGAAGGAATTGAAATACAAGCTATAAACAAGAACATTCTGTCATAATAGTTCCGCTTTCTCTACTTTGAATGCATGTGGTTTTTTTTTTAAATTATTTTTGGGTTTTGTTTTTTAAAGATTTTATTTATTTATTTATTTATTTGAGAGGTAGAGTCACAGACAGAAAGTTTTCCATCTTCTGGTTCACTCCCCAAATGGCAACAACAGCCAGAGCTGGGCAGATCCGAAGCCAGAAACCAGGAGCTTCTTCTGGGTCTCCCACGCGGGTGCAGGGGCCCAAGCACTTGGGCCATCTTCTACTGCTTTCCCAGGCCGTAGCAGAGAGCTGGATTGGAAGAGCAGCAGCTGGGACATGAACTGGCACCCATATGGGATGCTGGCACTGGAGGCAGAGGCTTTCCCCACTATCCCAAAGCACAGGCCCCTGTTTTGTCTGTTTAGAAAACCTCCTATCCAGGTAGCAAGAGGTTACTGAGGTGGCTGAGGAAAATGTCTAACTGGCAAAGCGTGCCAGGTCCCTCCAGCACTCTTAACACTGAGTAGGACCAACTTCATGGGCAGCTGACCTGAGCAATCACCCAGGGCCCCGAGTTGGGTTCAGTGTTCTGCTGTCTCTATAGTAAAATTCTCCATAACTTTTAAAGAAGGGCTCCCACATTTTCATTTTGCACTAGGCCTCACAAATTGCACAGTCAGTCCTTCCTTATAAAGGCCACAAAAGTGGGAGTAAGGTTTATAGATCGCAGAGGCTGCCTTGGGGAGTCAGGGAGGCTGGGCCTCAGTGTCGGGGCACCTGACTGTCTGGAAGACACCTGGGTGCCACAGACAGGAGATATGTCGGGGAGAACATTCCAGCTGCGATGCTTTCACCCCTCATCTCCATGGTCACTGTTTGCCTTTCTTTCCAGAACACAAAACAGAAGCCCCAGTCCAGTCCCAGTCCCAGGGGAGAACCATCAGGGTAGCACAGGAGCCTGCCCAGGGGCACAGCTAACAGGAGAGAAGGAAGCAATCTGACCTGTTTCTCAGTGTGCCCGTCCCAACCCTCAACCACATGAGCTGGGTGGAGTTCAACCCAGGGAACTAGGTCTTGAAACAAAGCACGATCCAGAGTCTAATCAGTGGAGGTTCTCCCAAGGGGTGCACGCTCCTAAGTGTGTCTGCGGTGTGAGGCCAACTATTCGTGCTCATGGCCACTTCCCCCTACTCACCCAGAAAGGACCAGTCAAAACAGTGCTGACCATAATCCCAAAAAATCCAACTCCAAACACCATAATCCCTCATGTTAAAATAATGAAAGGTCAAAAATCCCAAGTCTAAAATCCCCCAAAATTAAAATAGCACATGCTGAAATCCTGAAAGCCCAAATCCCTCAAATTGCAATCATATTGGAGGAAAAAATGCATATAAGAGGGGTGGGAAGCCAAATCCAGAGCAGGAAAGAAGAGATAAGTTGTGCGTAGGACATCTGCATCACATTAGGCAGAACAAGCCCCTAGAAGCCCAGAAAGGGCTCATTTGGGGTGTCTGAGTGTGCTTCCAGGGAAGGTGAGCGATCAATCAGAGCACGGGCAGAAGGCTGATAAGTCTCCGCGGAGACCTGGGGGACACAATTCCCTTCCAATGCCTCGGGCGTCAGGGCTGTAGGCTCACAGGCCTCTGGACTCCAGGATTTGCACCTGCAGCACCCCGGATCCCCAGGATACAGGCCGAGGGCTGAGAATCTCACCGCCGGCTTCTTCAACAAATGGAGAGCTACCCTTCTCGTCTAGCTGCATTGACGAAGGTAAAATTTGTCAAGATCTCTGTTCTTAGAGCAGCTGCAGATGCAGTGGTGAACCGGTTATCCTGGTTTTTGATCAAAGTTGTCAAGACTGAGGTATTCCAGATGACTGCAGTTAGAAAGCTGAGGGCACACAATCACCAAGCATGGTGATGTGAGTTTACACGGTTCACGTTTTGATGTATTTCTTTACTAATACGATCCGTCTGTCTGTAATGTTACACTCATGTGGTTGTTGTTAGTATACTTGAGTGTTTATGCTTGAGAAAATATGTTATCGTGTTATTTTATTGTTGAAAGCGGCCTGTGAAGTGTTGTTTTCATGTTTTTAAAATACATCTCCTTTTAAAAATGTAAACAAGTCAGACATAGAAATACAAATATTACATGTTCTCCCTTATATGTGGGAGCTAAATTTAAAAAAGAAAAAAAATTGGCAAAACAAAAGAAATGCCTGTGTGTGTAAGTATTGCTGCAAATATACTTTTGTCAAATTTTCTTTTATATCTCTGTCAAACCAATGTTTAAATATGATATACAACTACAGTTTTAATGATCTGTGATTACTGTAAAATTTACTGAATATGAGTGAGACAGACATGTTTTTATTTAATTATTGTTTATATCCCTCACTTGTGTTCCTGCTGAAGGGGAGTCATTTTACTTGTTGAACTCTTTATTTAGTGAAGCATTAAGCATTTGACATTATTGTAAATTAAAAATGTTAACTCAAAAATTTAAAAAGAAGGATGCAGGGAGGGAGAAAAAGAAGTTTCATTATACTTTCGGAATTGTATCTATGAACTATATGGAATCTGTTTTCCTTGTGTTAATACCACATCAACGTGAGAAGTGTGTTGTAGTAATTGCGATGCATTTGCTTGGACCCTGAGAAGCAAATGTATTAATAAATTCCTTTCAAAAATTATAATGCAAATAAATATCTTTTAATTTGTTAAATTATTTTTTCCAAAATTATATTTCCAAGATGTTGATCTTTCAGGATTTCAACATTTAGGATTATGGATTTGGGCTTGGATCCTTTGAGATTCTGGCCAATCCTAAATTAGAATATCAACTCTTATATCGCCTTCCCTGCCAACACAAACCCCTTGCCAGTCAATGTTGTTGATATCCCAAGGGAGTAAAAACTCACTGGGCAAAACAATATTTGATCAGCACAAGCAACATACTGAAATACCCAACTCAGGGAAAGCAAAATTGATCCAGTGGACAGGCAAGAAATTTAATATACAAATAAAGTATAGCTTAGCATGTGAGGATGAACAGTAAATAGGAGGAGTAGAAAAGCTATGAAGGGCTTGAGCGTGGAGAGTGTGATGGCTGCAGGGAACACCTGGCAGGAGGGCCAGATGGCAAAGGGGGAAGTGGGAGATCAGGGGTCAGGAAGGATAAAGAACGGGGAGAAGTTCGCAGTCACGAAGCATCAGCGCAGAGCGTCCACACTGCCTTGCGGCAGGCAGGGACCTTCTCCTCCAGGAAGAAACAACACACTGAGTCAAGACAAAAATGGAAGAGGCTTTCGAGCAGGGGTCTTCCGGGGCCAGCGGGGAGGAGGGGGCTTTCTGAGAAATGCCACACGCAGCCGGGTCAACGGTGGCGACGCAGGTGCACGCAGGTGTGACTTCGTGTGATGGCTGTGTCAGCAGTGCTGTAGCGCTACGATATCCAATCAAAAGTTGCATAACTGAATCCGTATTACATTGCAGGTATCTGGGGAGTGAATCAGTCATGGGAGCTTGTGCACGCTCTCTGTCTCTGTCAATTAAGTAAATAAAAAAGTTTAGAAAAAAGTGGAGGCTGGCGTTGTGGTGTGGCAGTGAAAGCCATCACCTACAATGTACTGGTTCCCGTCCTGACCACTGCACTTCTGATCCAGCTCTCTGCTGTGGCCTGGGAAAGCAGCAGAGGATGGCCCCAGTGCTTGGGCCCCTGCACCCACGTGGGAGACCTAAAGAAGCCCCTGGCTCCTGGCTCCAGCCTGGCACAGCTCCAGCTGTTGTGGCCATTTAGGCAGTGAACCAGTGGATGGAAACTCTGTTACTCTGCTTTTCAAATAAGTTAAAACTAACTAAATCAGCAACAAAAAAGTAAGTCTGAGGGGCACAAAATTGTTTTAAAAGATAACAGGTGGCTGAAAGGAGGCTAAGTGATCATCCAAAGCCACCCAGGAACTGGGAAGGAAAACTCGGTGAATGTTTGTTCTTCATGGCCAAAGGTCCTAATATACAGGTGTTCACCAAACCCCCTTTTCACACGGTGCACCCTCTTAGGTGCGGGGGCCACAGAGGTGAGCAGGGCACAGTCTCTACTTTTCAGCAGTGCCGCTGTTTCCTCCAGTCCAGCCCCATTGCTTGTAGCCGGCTCTGGAAGGGTGCTTTTAACTCACAGTGCTTAAGTTGTTTTTTTGAAAATTTGGTCTTGAGGATTCTGTAGATCAAGTTTCTCTGCCTCAGTTCCTAAGCACAGCTTGACTTGAAAATGAGCTGAACACATTCAGCTGCTGCATGGGGTCCCGGGCAGTGCAGGACTCCAAAGGAAGCAGACAGACGTGTCTGGAACACAGGGTGTTTATCCGGAATTAGTCCCTTTTATACAATATTTGTTTGGATATTAGGTGACTTAAATTCTTTGTAAAATAAAATGTGTACAACTGTAACGTGAATTCCATACATATAATGGAGGGTTTTTCAGCTAAAGGATATTACACAGGAAAATACTTAGGATCAATTTTTTTTAAAATCTTGTTTTTAAAGGTTTATTTTTTTATTTGAAAGATAGAGTTACAGAGAGTGAACCATCTTCTGGTTTACTCCCCAAAGGAACACAACAGCCAGAGCCAGACCAGGCTAAAGTCAGGGGCTTCTTCCAGGTCTCCCACATGGGTGCAGAGGCCCAAGGACTTGGGCCATCTTCTATTGCTTTCCCAGGCCACAGCAGAGAGCTTCATCAGAAGTGGAGGAACAGGGACTCAAACCAGTGCCCAAATGGGATGCCGGGATCACAGGAGGTAACTAAACCTACACCACAACGTCAACCCCAATTATGGTAAACTTTTAAATGTAGTTGGAAAACATGACTTGAGCACTGTGTGTTTCTAAGGTTGTGTGCAGAAAGATTGAGGAGGAATGTGAAAAAGTAATTACAATGCTTATCTTCTGGTTGAGGGATTAGCATATATTTTCACTGTAGCTCTGAAATTTTCTAAGGCATACTTTATATAATAAAAAGTATGCTATTAAAAATTTATTTCTGGGGCCAGTGTTATGGCAGTGGGTTAAGCTGCTACCTGCAACGCCAGCATCCCATGTGAGAGCCAGTTCAAGTCCCAGCTGTTCCAATTCTGATCCAACTCCTTGCTAATGTGCCTGGCAAAGTACTGAAAGATGCTTCAAGTATTTGGGCCCCTTCGACTCATGTGGGAGACCCAGATGGAGTTCCTAGCTCCTGGATTTGGCCTGGCCCAGCCTCAGCCATTGCGGCCATTTGGGGAGTGGGCCAGTGGTTGGAAGATTGTTCTTTGTCTCTCCCTCTATGTAACTCTGCCTTTCAAATAAATAGTTTTAAAAATTATTTCTGGCCGGCGCCACGGCTCACTAGGCTAATCCTCCGTCTTGCGGTGCTAGCACACCGGGTTCTAGTCCCGGTCGGGGCACTGGATTCTGTCCCGGTTGCCCCTCTTCCAGGCCAGCTCTCTGCTGTGGCCCGGGAGTGCAGTGGAGGATGGCCCAAGTGCTTGGGCCCTGCACCCGCACAGGAGACCAGGATAACCACCTGGCTCCTGCCATTGGATCGGCGTGGTGCACCGGCCACGGCGGCCACTGGAGGGTGAACCAACGGCAAAGGAAGACCTTTCTCTCTGTCTCTCTCTCTCTCACTGTCCACTCTGCCTGTCAAAAAAATAAAAAATAAATTAAAAAAATATTTCTAAGCAGGAAAAGGGGGAAAAAAACCTAACTGAAACATGAACCAAAAACATTAACAGACACATCACCAAAGGAGATATGCAGGCAAATAAGTATGTAAAAAATGGTCCAGGTCATATGTCATCAGGAAATACAATTGAAACAGTGAGATACCACTATAGAACTATAAGAATGGCTACAATCCAGAACACTGGCAATGCCAAAAGCTGGCAAGGCTGTTAAAGAACAGGAAGCTTCATTCATTGTCTGGGGAATGCAAAATAGTAGTCACTTTGGAAGGAAGTTCATGATTTCTAACAAAATTAAACATCCCCTAACCACATGATACAGCAGTTGAACTCCTTGGTATTTACTCAGATGAACTGAAAACTTATGTCCACACAATAGTCTGCACATGGATGTTTGTAACAACTTTAGTCTTACTTGCCAAGACTTGGAAGCCAACTACATATTCTTCAGTAAGTGAATAGATGAATAAAGTGGTATATCTGGACAATGGAATATGGTTCAGCATTGAATATAAATGAACTCTCAAGCTGTAAAAAGACATGGGAAAACTGAAATGCATATTACTAAGTGAAAGAAACCAATCTAAGGGCCGGCGCTGTGGTGCAGCGGGTTAACGCCCTGGCCTGCAGCGCCAGCATCCCATATGGGCGCCAGTTCAAGACCCAGCTGTGCCTCTTCCATTCCAGCTCTTTGCTATGACCTGGGAAAGCAGTAGAAGATGGCCTAAGTCCTTGGGCCCCTGCACCCACATGGGAGACCCGGAAGAAGCTCCTGTCTCCTGGCTTCGAATCTGCGCAGCTCCGGCCATTGTGGTCAATTGGGGAGTGAACCATTGGATGGAAGACCTCTCTCCCTCTCCCTCTCTCTCTCTCTCTATGTAACTCTGACTTTCAAGTAAATAAAATAAATCTTTTTTTTTTTGATTTTTTTTAACTTTTATTTAATGAATATACGTTTCCAAAGTACGAATAATGGATTACTATGGCTTCCCCCCCATACCGTCCCTCCCACCCACAACCCTCCCCTTTCCCACTCCCTCTCCCCTTCCATTCACATCAAGATTCATTTTCGATTATCTTAATATACAGAAGATCAGCTTAGTATACATTAAGTAAGGATTTCAACAGTTTGCTCCCACACAGAAACATAAAGTGAAAAATAATAGATGATTTTTTTTAATGATGATGAAATCAGATCAGACCTATTGTCATGTTTAATCCCAGTGAGAGTCAAGTTGGGAGTTGATAGTTTCTTTTCTTTTCTTTTCTTTTTTTTTTTTTTTTTTTTTTTTACAGAGGATCAGTTTAGTATGCATTAAGTAAAGATTTCAACGGTTTGCACCCCCATAGAAACACAAAGTGAAATATATTATTTGAGTACTCGTTATAGCATTAAATCTCAATGCACAGCACATTAAGGACAGAGATCCTACATGAGGAGTAAGTGCACAGTGACTCCTGTTGTTGACTTCACCAATTGACACTCCTGTCTATGGCATCAGTAATCTCCCTATGCTCCAGTCATGAGTTTCCAAGGCTATGGAAGCCCCTTGAGTTCTCCGACTCTTATCTTGTTTAGACAAGGTCATAGTCAAAGTGGAGGTTCTCTCCTCCCTTCAGAGAAAGGTACCTCCTTCTTTGAAGACCTGTTCTTTCCACTGAGATCTCACTCACAGAGATCTTTTGCCAGAGTGTCTTGGCTTTCCATGCCTGAAATACTCTCATGGGCTTTTCAGCCAGATCTGAATGCCTTTAGGGCTGATTCTGAGGCCAGAGTGCTATTTAGGGCATCTGCCATTCTATGAGTCTGCTGAGTATCTCACTTCCCATGTTGGATCACTCTCCCCTTTATTTATTCTATCAGTTAGTGTTAGCAGGTACTAGACTTGCTTATGTGCTCCCTTTGACTCTTAGTCCTTTCATTATGATCAATTGTGAACTGAAATTGATCACTTGGACTAGTGAGATGGCATTGGTACATGCCACCTTGATGGGATTAAATTGGAGTCCCCTGGTATGTTTCTAACTCTACCATTTGGGGCAAGTCAGCTTGAGCATGTCCCAAATTATATATCTCTTCCCTCTCTTATTCCTACTCTTATGTTTAACAGGGATCACATTTCAGTTAAATTTCAACACTTAAGAATAACTGTGTATTAATTACAGAATTAAATCAGTCATATTAAGTAGAACAGACAAAAAAACTACTAAGAGGGATAATGTATTAAGTTGTTCATTAACAGTCAGGGCTATGCTGATCAAGTTACCGTTTCCCATAGTGTCCCTGTGACAACTGACTGAACACCAAAAAGGAAACTTGTTGAAGTGAAAGGGACACTATGGGAAACGGTGACTTGATCAGCATAGCCCTGACTGTTAATGAACAACTTAATAAAATAAATCTTTAAAAACAAAGAAACAAATCTGAAAAGACTGCACACTGTGTGTTTCCAACTAAATGACAGGGTGGAAGAGGTAAAGCCAGGGAGACAGTAAGAAGATTCATGGTTGCCAGGAGTTGAGGGAGGGAGGGAGGGAAGAACATGCAAAGCCCAGAGGACCTTCAAGGCGGTGAAATTATTCTGGATGAGACTGTAATGAGGAATACAGGTCATCAAGCATTTGCACAAACCCATGGGCCGTGCTACAACTCCCACAGACTGCGTGACGAGGATCTGTCAGCGTAGAATGATCCATTGCAACTGATGCTCCACATTCCTGCAGGCTGCTGATAATGGGGGAGGCCATGTGTGGGTGCAGGAGGAATTATGGGAAATTTCTATACCTCCTGTTCAGTTTCTCTGACAACCTAAAACCACTCTAAAAATAGCCACTAAAAATTCTTCCTTCCATGCCTTATGTTTGCAACTTAAGATAAATAATGGAAAGAATATTGATATGGTTTTCCAGTTAAACCCATCACAGGGTCAAATATGAACTATAAACTATGACAGCAACTGTGCCCCGCTAGAGCTGAGGCCATCCACTAAAAATTATTCTACCTGACCACTCCCAGGGCTGTAAGAAACCTTAACAACTCCACACTTCCAAGGAATACGCCCAGGGCATGTCTAAATTACGTGAATATTCCACTTTTGCTTGTTCTCTTCAAAGGAATCAGCCATTTTATGCAACTCCTATGGACATAGTTCATCCAGTGCACAACTGGATGCTTTGATCTCACAGATAAAACTTGAGTTTCCTAGTCAAAGAATAACTGCGCCACAACTTCAATAAAAACAAAAAACCTCCTAAATTGATAAGCCAAATGACGAATTATTTCAAAAACATGAAAAATGAGTGATCAGCCACGACTGGATCGACAGTCTTTTGGAACTGTACCTTCTGCCAGTTAAATATTCAAAACGCTTTTAATACCTATGACACATGACAGTGTTCCAATAGGAGCGGGAAACAGAAACAAAACAGAAAATGCCATGAACCTTCCAAGG
Source organism: Oryctolagus cuniculus (assembly GCF_964237555.1). NCBI lineage: Eukaryota > Metazoa > Chordata > Mammalia > Lagomorpha > Leporidae > Oryctolagus > Oryctolagus cuniculus. The sequence goes on along the minus strand of NC_091434.1, from coordinate 62,128,323 downwards.
AGACTGAAATAAGTGCAGTCTGCTGCCTCCCTGCCAAGTGCCAACTCCCACCCTCCCACACTCGTGAATATTTGGTTCATCTTCCTTATTTTCAATGGTTGTCCAATAGTATTGACCTGGTGTTGTCCAAGCTTCCAGCCACCAACCCTACAGGACATACTGTGGGGAGCAACTGGGAGCAACTCGGACTAGACTAAGTTACTGGAATTAAGACTTATTCTATGCATCTGCTCTCCCACAATATGGCGCTGAGAAGGGAGAAACAGCTTCTACGCAGCTGCCTCCAGTTCAACCAATAAGCAGCAGGACCTGTTCCTGATTGGAGGAGAGCAGCATACTTGGCATGTGGGTAGCAGAGTTGGGATTGGCGGAAGAGGACTATAAAGGAGGAGAGAGACAACATGCACCAGGAACATCTAAGGGGAACATCTATCTGAAGGAACACCTGTGCAGCCCCCGAGAGAGCAGGCCGGCGGTGTGCCGCTCCCCCGCGGAAGTGGGGAAAGTGGCCAGGGGGAACCGCCCTTCCACGGAGGTGGAAGGGACAGTAGCCAACCCGGGAAGAACCAGCAGCAAACCCGGGGAGGGCCGAGCAGACAAAAGAACAGCGCAGGGTCCTGTGTCGTTCCTCCATGAAGACGGGGAGCGACACATACGAAGTCCTCTAAATCTTGATGGCGATCAAAGTGTTCAGTGCTCACTGCCTCGACTCTGAGGAACTTTTGTTTTCTCTCCAGAGCACGAGGACAGAACTGTGGAAAGCATGTTGAGGGAACGGCTGAACAATAAGCCACAATGGAGAGAGCAGGCCTTGCAACCTGGCTGCACTGTTCAGCTTCTTTTCGGCACTTGATAGTTCCATTTTTGCACATGCCACACACCTACTAGCGGTTACCCAGCTGCCAGCCATTACTTCCTGCAAAACTGAGAAACTTGAAGCAAATCGAAAACTAGGGAGATATAAATAAGAACAGCAATCTCATCGTCCCCAGCGATCGTAAAACTGATAGTGTGTTCTCAGTTTAGTATACAAAAAGATTTTTTTAGAAAGCTAGGAAAAATTTACTCTGAAAGTGTTATGTTTTATGGACCTGGACCCTGGAATTAGACAAAATCTAGAACAGTAGAACAGAATTCGAACTCTGCTGGTAGTAAATACTACCTTAGTTAAATTCACTGTAGCTTGGAAGCCTCTGTTTTGTTTATCTGCAGCCATTGATAAAACAAGGAAAATGATGCCTACCACTTAGGGCTTCTGTGAAAATCTAGACAAAGCACCTCATGTATTTATTATAGTGCCTGTCACATAGTAACTATTCAGAAAACATGGTTATTTTTGTGGAAACTGCTGTTTATTATTATGCTGGAAGCATTGGCAGTAGTATTATGGAATCCTATCAGGATCTTTTCTACGTAAATAGTGGGAAAATCAAACACAAGTTTTTGTTGTTATTGTTCGCTGAATTGCTCACAGATGCATATTCACGAGAAGTCCATGCATTTTCCAACTATTTCTTAATGTGTATCTTACCTTTGCTTTTATGATCAGTTCCTCATGCTTGCGAATTAGCTCCTCATTGTCTGAAAGTGATGAACCTAGACTTTGTTCCTGTAAATCTCTTATGGTTTTCTGAAACCAACAAGTAACCTAGGTAAGAAACAAAAAGAGACAAAATGTAAATGGTCAATGGTAAGTGACCAAAAATTCAGGAATAGTCTCTCAGTTTTTCAAAACCTAAGCTACTTTAATTTCTTTTTATATAAATAAATCTCACATATTAAATGTATTCTTTTATTTTTCATTTCAACCTCCACATGCAAAAGAGAAAAAAATTTAGACCAGAAAAGCATAAAAATGAGTTATCTGCTCAGTATATTATATGAAATGAAGAAAATAATTCAAAATCTTCTAACAAAGAACTAAAATATATCCAGCAGTCTATACACTGTGCATTCTTTTTTTAAAAAAAAAAAAGATTTTTTATTTATTTATTTGACAGGTAGAGTTACAGACAGTGAGAGGGAGAAACAGATAGAAATGTCTTCCCTCTGTTGGTTCACACCCCAGATGGTCGTCACGGCCGGCACGCTGCGCCAATCCAAAGCCAGGAGCCAGGTGCTTCCTCCTGGTCTCCCATGCGGGTGCAGGTGCCCAAGCATTTGGGTCATCCTCCACTGCCCTCCCAGGCCACAGCAGAGAGCTGGACTGGAAGAGGAGCAACCAGGACTAGAACCCGGCGCCCATTTGGGATGCCGGCGCCACAAGCAGAGGATTAGCCAGGTGAGCACGGTGCTGGTCCCCCACACCATGCATTCTTTTAAAACATGTCCTATTTCCTGGACACAAACATGAATCTGAGTATAGTTCTATAGACTCATGTGATATTAAACAGAATTATATTTTCTATTATAACAATGCAAAGAGACAATGCAAAGGTATGTACTTTGCTATAATTGCTGGGAATCTACTCAGAAAATAAAAGGATAAGTTATTAAAATTGCATGGATAACTGCTCAAGGGCATGACTCACACTCACAGATTTGAGTGACAATACATTCCACCCACAATGGTTTTTATTTATTTATTTATTTATTTATTTTTAATTTTTTTTTGACAGGCAGAGTGGACAGTGAGAGAGAGAGAGACAGAGAGAAAGGTCTTCCTTTTTGCCGTTGGTTCACCCTACAATGGCCGCCGCGGCTGGCACGTTGCAGCAGGCGCACCGCGCTGATCCGATAGCAGGAGCCAGGTACTTATCCTGGTCTCCCATGGGGTGCAGGGCCCAAGCACTTGGGCCATCCTCCACTGCACTCCCTGGCCACAGCAGAGAGCTGGCCTGGAAGAGGGGCAACCAGGACAGAATCCAGCACCCCGACCGGGACTAGAACCCGGTGTGCCTGCACCGCAAGGCGGAGGATTAGCCTAGTGAGCCATGGCACCAGCTCCACCCACAGTGTTTTAAAACAACAAATTGCAAAAAGCTTGAAAGAAATCACACATTTTAAAGAGATGCTATAACTTGACATGGGACTCTTCATTGCAGATTCCATATCCAAATTAAGACAGGGAGTTATATTCTCAAATATTGTATAGCACATTGCCTTCAGAATCATTTCACAGCTATTGATTCTTACGAAACTAATCTAGATGGTCTGCCTGTTGCTTTTTGGATATCACCTTTATTTTTCTCAACAACTCTATAACAAGTTGATGATATCATCACAGTAGAGAGGAGGTAATTGAGTTTTGGAGGGGCTATGCAGCCTATCCAGGGCCATATAGAAAGTGGTAGACATGGGATTTATCCCCACATCTACAGGATTCTAACACCCATGCTCTTCCCACTATGTCCTGCTACCATGTCTGAGTACTCCAAAGTCTTGCAGCCCTGTTGGCAGAGGCAGTAACTTAAAACCTGAGAAATGCCCATCCGAAATGATGAGCTTATGCCAAAACTGACGAATTGTCTCTCTCCACCCTATGTGGTCCGCCCTGCAATAGCTTCAGAGTTTTTCTGAAGTCCCCTAACATGGGGAAATGTGTGAAGCAGGTGGCTAGGAAGGAATCTAAGTTAGATCTTAAGTTGCTTACAATAAATGCATACCACATCTCACACACGCACACACACACACACACACACACACTACAGAAGTTAGAGGCTCACTAAGATTAGAGGATACCACAGGGCTGATATCACAAAGTTGACTAAGATAAACATATCCATATCACTCTTAGCTTTGCTAGTATGAATTAGCAGTAAGAAGAGCAAGCTTTCTGCTAACTAGAGGCCATTGCCAATCAGCATGTTAGCCCACCATCAGTGCAAAGAACAGAACAATGGTGACTATGCACCATTTCACTTTCCTGTGGCAGGCAAGTCACTGTCTTTAGAATTTTTGGTAATGCATGCAACATACACAAATTATAAAGCCAATCCTCTTACTTAGAGTATTTAGGTATTGACAATTATTTAAAGATAGTGTATTTTTCTGGTATCCCAATTAGAACTAGGTGATATATAATAGCACCTACAGAGAGTGCTTATCAAGCAGTATAACATTTTTGATTAATTTATGTAATTTTTTAAAAGATTTATTTTATTTATTTGAAAGTCAGAGTTACACACAGAGAGAGAGAGAGGAGAGGCACAGAGAGAGAGAGAGAGAGAGAGAGAGGTCTTCCATCTGCTGGCTCACTCCCCAATTGGTCGCAATGGCCGGAGCTGCGCTGATCCGAAACCAGGAGCCTCTTCTGGGTCTCCCACAGGGCTGCAGGGGACCAAGGACTTGGGCCATCTTCTACTGCTTTCCCAGGCCAGAGCAGAGAGCTGGATCGGAAGTGGAGCAGTTGGGTCTTGAACCAGCTCCTATATGGGATGCCAGTGCTTCAGGCCAGGGTATTAACCCACTGCACCACAGTGCCAGCCCCCTAATTTATGTAATTTTTTAAAACAGCAATTTCTCACAAGTAATGCAGAGTACCCATATTAAAGCATAACTAGAGGAATTATTTAAGGGTTTCCTTCAATTAAAGTGGATCGTGAATACAGCTACATTTCCGAGATAGTGTATTAAATACTGGGAGTGTCTTATTTATTCTTAACTAAAGTGGGAGACCTAGAAATCTCAAGAATGCTTTAATAGGGGAAGTTAATACAGAATCCAAGTGAAAGAAAAATGAGTACCAACAGGTGTTCACTAATCTCTAAAAACAGGTGAGAAACCTGAACCCACAGATGATCCTATTAAATTCTGTGAGTCAAAAACTCGTCATCTAACATATGCTCATGGTGATGAAAACAGGGAAGGACTGAGTCGTTTTGATTTTTAAATGACCACTGACCTCATCTCCTGGATTTGTCTGATACACAATCAACCCCCAATGGATACTATTCCTGTAAGGTAAGCTATTCCCTAAAAGAGAATGTAGTTCAAGAACCATGGTATTCAGCATATCCTGTTCACCTCTCTGTTAAAGCATGTGGAGTCTCCAGAGCCACACACTTTTACTACCAAATTCACCCTGAAAAGAAACATGAAAACAAGTCGGTGTAAGACTCAGAGTATGCAGATCATTCTGAGGGTGTTACATCTCGTCAGGAGGCATTCACACACAGGAGCAGCCCCGCAGATCAGATTTACCATAGATGGTGTGGGATGCACACAAAATAGGCTCTCGGAGTTCTTCTGATGCTAAGTCAGACACCTTAAATAACCAAGAGCATGCAGCCATAATATTCTGCCACCCAGTAAATCAGTCACTGCATCCGCAAGCAGCTACCACAGACAGCTGCACAGATATTCTAAGCATACTTTTTAAGAAGCTTTTAAATTATATCAGCTGCCGTCCAAAAGCCTGAGTGAGAAGTACAGTAAGAAATGTAGCAGGACATTTCAGTAACACGGTCTCTGCAAAAGGATGAAAATAAGAGCAGTGGTTTGATAGGGATGTGGAAAGGAAGAAAGACCAAAAACCATTCAAAGCATGCACTGGGAATTGCTTCACTGCGCAATGGCGCATTTAAGTGGGAAGTGAACATTTTTCTTCTAACCAGTCCCTACCTTTCAACTTGACTTACACAATGTGCTCATGGTCACACCATCAGTTTGATCTGACATTCTAACTACTAAGTGCCCAGAGAAGGTAGAACTAAGGTAGGGAAGTGGGATAGATCTTTTTCTTGGGGAAAGAGGATGGAGGTCACACCTAACAGAGGGTGATTAGAGAAAGAGAAAGGAAAGTCAGCAGAGAAGCAATTGAGGACATTCAGTAAAAACCCAGAGTTGCCTTGAAAGTTCCAGAAGAATCTCAGGAAAATTCTCTCAAATGCTATAGACCTGTACTGTCCAATATTGCAGCCACTAACTACCCAGGGCCATGTGTACTTGGAATTTGACTAGTCCAAACTGAATTGGGCTCTAAGCATAAAGCACACAGCAGAGCTCATACAGTTAGTATAAAAGGAAGTGAAAGTGAGACTGGCACTGTCATGTAGCAGGTAAAGCCACCACCTGCAGCGCAGGGATCCTATGTGGGCACCAGTTCTAGTCCTGGCTGCTCTACCTCCAATCCAGCTCTCTGCTCTGGCCTGGGAAAGCAGTAGAAGATGGCCCAAGTCCTTGGGCCCCTGCATCCATGTGGGAGACCCAGAAGCAGCTCCTGGCTCCTGGATTTGGATCAGTTCAACTCCGGCCGTTGTAGCCAATTAAGGAGTGAACCAAGAGATGGAAGACCTCCCCCTCTCCCCCTCGTCCCCTCTCCCCCTCTCTCCCTGTCTCTCTGACTCTCCTTCTCTCTGTGCAACTCTTTCAAATAAATAACTAAATCTTAAAAAAAAAAAAAAGAAATAAAAGTGTCTCAATAAGAAGGTTAGAATAGATTACCTGCTGAAATAATCCTTTAGCTGTGTTAGGTTAAACAAGATTTTTTTTCACTTTTTATGGAGTTTTTTAAACTTTTTAAATATTTTTTTTACTTTTTTAATGGGCTACAATATGAAATCACATAGCTGGTTTGCATTATATTTTCATGTATTGGTTCTGCTATTCAAGTATGTGTACATACTTGATGTTTACAACATCTTTATTAAATGTGGATTTATGGACTGAGTTTTAATTCAGGACAATCTAAAATGGTGAATTCAGGAGTATAGTAAAAGGAATTACAAACTAGGGAGCCCTGGTGGACCAGTGAGTGGAACGAGAGGATGTAGAACTGGTGGCCCTTTCAAAGAAGTTCACTGGCTGAGTCCATTGGCTAAGGATAGGATGATAGCTTTAGAGAAAGCAGAGGTAACGAAGGGATACCCCCCACAACACCTTCCTTTTCTTCATCTGATTAGACAAGACTGGTACGGTTCTTGCAGGTACCGGGAACTCAAGATGCACAAGTTAGATGCAGAACATCCAGAAAGACTGAAGAGATTAGCCATGGCCTAGTTTGAGCTTTGGGCTCCCCACTCCCATCCAGCACCCCTGCTAGGAGACAAGAGGGGAGGAAGAAGTGAAAGCCCACCCTTCACAGAGAGCCAGCAGGTACTCTTCTAGGCAGTAGACAATGCTACCTCATCCAATTGTTACGACCTCCTGTCATGGAGACACTTGCACTTTTCAACACATGAGGAAAATGAGACGCAGACAGGTTACACAATTTGCCCAGACTCACAAACTCATTCAGAGGAAAGTGCCATGAATGGGACAGAAATGCCATGGTCAGAACTCATGCTTCCCTACCCAGATTTTTCCTTCCCGTCATCTCCATATGCAGAGCAAAGCATCCTGAGAAGAGAGGTAATTCTTATTAGTTTGTATTCTTAAAGTAGAAACCAAAATGCAAGGCTATGGTTATAGAAACCTAATTCTACCTTGTAACCAGGCCCTATGTCCAGCGGTGGTGGCTCCATGGAAATACTTCTTGAGAGTGGATAATAGATGCCCGGGTCAGACCCATCAGAGAGAATGCCTGAGAGGAACAGGGCAGCTGGGGGCAGAGGTTGTGGCAAGCATGGGCAGAATCCCAGTCCCCAGGTGATACGTGCTAAAGACGGGACTAACATGAGGAAAGCAAGCAATAAAATATGCTCTCTAATGGTCAAGGATAAACAACTCAGGGGGCAAAAAGGTGAACTTCTGCTGCAGCCCCAAGCCATGTAACCGAATGCCAAAAAGCACCACAGGCTCTCTTTCTGCAATTTGTTCTGCAATCTGAGTTGGGATCTTATTTTCTGATCTTTATTTAAAACCACGTTGCAGGAGCCAAGCTAAGAGCAAGCAATCCAAAACACCCGAACAGAAATGCTTCAGGGATGATGATGATTTCTTCAAAGTTCTTTTGTTTTCTTTTCCACTTGCAGAACACATCTCGCCAAATAACCAATTACTAGTAGGGACCAAAAAAGAAAAAAATACGGGGCAGGGGGAGGTGAAGGCAACTGTTGTTTATATATTCTTAGCTGGAGAATTTTTGATGGGGAAACTTCCAATTTCCAAAAATACACACATATGAATATTTTCAATTAGAGTTGATGTTCACAGATGCCAGTTCTAATGTCTCCTTTGATTTGGAAGTCATGTTAGTCTTATAACAACTTCAGCTCCCAAAAGATTTAGAGATTTTTTTTCACTTTTTTATAGCATAGAAGTCTGGTTTTTATTCTGCATTAGGCAACCCAGTGAAATGTGCTGTGTCTTAACTGAACAGTCACCAGACTTCAAATATCCATTTGCACCACTGGGTGCTAACATACAGAAGTGGGAGAAAAGCTGATGCTTACACTAGAGGACTTAAAATAGAGAAGAAAAGAATAAGTCCTGCTAAAAATGTGGATTGGGTTTCTCTTTTTATACATATTGTAGGGAGGCGGTGTTGAGGCACAGTGGGTCACCGTCTGACTCCGGCATCCCATATGTGTGCCAGTTGGTGTCCAGGCTGCTCCACTTCTGATTCAGCTTTCCTACTAATGGTGTGAGAATGGCAGCAGAAGATGGCTTCAGTGCTTGGGCTCCTGCCACCCATGTGGAAGACCTGAGTGAGCCCCTGGCTCCTGGCTTTAGCCTGGCCCACCCCTGGCACGTGCAGCCATCTGAGGACTGAACCCACAGATGGAAGACTGTATGTGTGTGTGTGTGTGTGTGTCTTTCCCTCTCTCTGTAACTGACTTTCAAATAAATGAATCTTTTAGAAAACAGATATATTTAAAGATTGATCTAATTTTTGATCTGCTATTGCATTATTCTCAAGATTCCAGGAGGCAAATATTCACACTTTCCTATAGAATTTGGGAGCCCTCTGTGAATTACTGAAGTCAACTGGAAGGTTGTATCAGATCTTAGATTCTCTGTTGATGGGTAACAGAAAAGCAAGAATATATATTTTTTGTTATAAGGCAAAATTTATTTCCTAAATGGCTTCACAGATAATCTTTCTCCATGTCTAGACTTACGTTATATATTTAATTATTCTTTTTTCTGTCAATGTGTAATTTCACTTCTCACATGTATATTTCAAGAAAAATGCCAGAGGGATTCCTCCCTTCCCAACACTGCTGTCAACTCCCATGTGACTTTAGGTGGACTCTTTACTTCCAACTATGTAATGATGGAGAGGTGTTTAGCTCCATGGAAACCCAGGACAGCAGCCATCACTGAACCTGTTCTATTTCTAGCATAACTTTTGACTCACTGGAAGCAATTCCTTCAGCAGTGGTAGTCTTCTCAACAAAAAAGAAACAGAGCTTCACTCAGTGTCTTGGCAATGTGCTCTCGTGCCAAAGATAGATCTAAGGCATAGGTCTGCCAAAGTAACATAGAGTTCTACCCTAAATGATCTAGAACCAATTATACTCCCATTGGTAAGGAGGGGAGTGCATTCTAGGGGTACCTGTAGGGCAAAGTTTGATATTTTCACATTACCATGCCAGTTCTTAGCTCATGCAGTTTAATAGTCTTTATACAGAATCTTTGGCCCAAGCCCCTGGTTGATTGGAGAAGAAATAAGAGCTAGAACCTACTGTATAAATAACTGCTAAAATTTTAGAATGATTTTATGTCTTTAAAGCATGCCATTCATTTTGTTTATTTGGGAATCTTCCTATAAAATGTATTAAAATTGTATGGGCCTTTGGCTGGTCTTTGGAGACTGTGGTGATGAGGGAAGAGGAGTTTTGGATAGTGACATTGTTGAAGAGGAGAGGAAAGGAAAGCCAACAATCTCCAGCAAAAGGAGCAAAAGAACAAAAGAGCATATGGAGGTGGGAGGAAGTGCAGAGGCATCCCAGGGACTCAGTAGAAAATTTAAGCAGCAGCAGCTAAATTTTGAATTATTATTTATTTATTTTTATTTTATTTGAAAGGCCAAGAAAAAGAGACAGAGACAGAGATCTATCTTCCATTTAGAGAGAGAAAAAGAGAGAGAGAGAGAATTTCCATTCACTGGTTCACCCCTAAATGCTCATAAGAGCCAGGATTGGATCTGGCCATGGTCGGGATCTGGAACTCAATATGAGTTTCTCACATGGGTGGTAGAAATCCAAGTACTTGAGCCATCGCCTGCTGCCTCCCAGGGTGTGCTTTTTGCAGGAAGCTGGAATCAGCAGCAGAACCTGGACATGGACCCAGGCACTCTGATGTGAAATGCAGGCATCCCAAGCAGTAACTTCACTGCTGTGTCAAACACCAGCCTCAGGGAACAGCTGATTTTGTCACACAGAGGGTGTGATACATACAGAGCCTTTCCCAGAGGCCACACTCACTCCTTCTGAGAATCCATTTAGTTATAGCACGTGTCTCATATCCCCCTTAGCAACTGATTTAGAGGCTTGCCAAAATGAAGGTAAGTCACCAGTTCAATTGAACAGTCTTCAAAAAAGTGACAAACTAAATTTAATGAAAAAGTAGTCAACTATAATAAATATAAATGAGCTAAAGAATGACAAAAGTTGTGGGGGAGAAAATGGATTTTTAGCCTTATCCTATAGATAAAGCTGATATTTTGAGTAAACTAGGTTGAATACCAAGGCATGAATGGCATTTATTCCTCCTCCACATCAGAAAATTTTGGAAAGCTAGCATTATCAGTGCTTTGGAAAATTGGTGTGGGGATCCAACCAATAAGCAGGACTTCATGTGCTGTGATTATCTAGGAAAGCTCAGAGACTGGTATGTTGTGACATGACCTGATGAACATTTGAACACATTCTGAGTGCTTACCAGAAAGCCAAGCATTTTTTTTTATACTTGAGAAGTCTTCAAAAAGTTCTTGGAAGAAGTATAATTTTAAAAAACCATTCAGGATATCAAAAAAAATTTTTTGCACTGAAATAAACTTACCTTTTCATTTCATTTTCTATGAACTTTTAAAAGTAACTTCATATATAATCTTAGTTATTTTTGCAAAAAAGAATACCATAGGTAGATACTATTATTATCCCCATTTTACAGAAAAAGGAATTGAGTCACAGAAGCCAACAAACCTACCTAAAGCCTCCTAGCTAGTAAATATACAGGTTGGAAGTACTATCCATGCCATCTACACCAGAGTCCCTCTATAACCAACGTGTGACCTTCAATGCCACAGACAGAAGCAGTGGTTATTAGCATGCATGTAATTAGAAGTGATGTCCACTTTTAAAGTCACGTGTTTCTTTGATAAAAACAGTAAGATACGTTATATCTACTGCCATAATGCTTTCGAGAGAATTCTAATTAAAAAATTAAATTTTGTGACAAATTTTAACCTGAGTGGTTCGAAAGTCATTTACATCTCTAACTGGACTGAACTATTAGATACCAACATGACCAAAATAATTCAGCCTTACTTTGGTCTTATGTAAGACAGTGTTTAAAAGATTAATGTTGTGGTGTTTTTGTTTTTGTTTTTTTTTTTTTTTTTTTTGACAGGCAGAGTTAGACAATGAGAGAGAGAGAGAAAGTCTTCCTTCCGCTGGTTCACTCCCCTAATGGCTGCCATGGCCGGTGCTGCGCCGATCTGAAGCCAGGAGCCAGGTGCTTCCTTCTGGTCTCCCATGCGGGTGCAGGGACCCAAGCACCTGGACCATCCTCCACTGCCCTTCGTGGCCACAGCAGAGAGCTGGACTGGAAGAGGAGTAACTGGGACAGAACCCGGTGCCCCAACCGGGACTAGAACCCGGGGTGCCAGTGCCATAGGTGGAGGATTAGCCAAATGAGCCATGGCACCGGCCAAAAAGCTTAATATTAACACTTTGTATGTTTTCTCTTATGAGTACTAATTTAAGATTTAAGCTGGCCAACCATTCAAATTCTAAACCCTAGTTAGAAGGTGGCATCATATACACAATATTACACACACATGCACACACACAATTTTATAGATACCCACTAGGTATAAGATGGGTGCCCTGAAATTGCACTATGTCATCAGATATATCATTTTCATTGTCTACTGACAAGGAATATACTGCATGATTACTATACATGATTGGGTTCAAATCATAAAGCAACAAAACCTTGTGAATTCTATTGTCTTCTCCTCCCACAAAGAAGCCTATGTTACAAATACATATGACCTGGCGTTACAAAGAGATTGTCCTTATGTCTTAACTTTCATAGATGTCTTTGACACTGTCCTGTACAAGAGAACATGAGTAACTTGGCTTTAATATATTTGCTTGTCTCACTTATGCCTGATTGGAGCTATGGAAAAAAAATTACACTCATAAATCTTCTTGCCAAGATAATTAATTATGCACAAAATTCTCCAAGCTGCTTCTGATTTTCATTAATGAAGCAGATTACATGCAAAATAAGATGCTGTTAGAACTAAAAGAAGGGGCAGCTGCTTGTCTTTAAATGTAAAACAAGTGCACAGTTTTACATCTGAAAAAAATGATAAAGAAAAAATATGCTAGAATTGTTTATCCCACTATTATATCCCAAATAAGATAGAAAAAACTTTGTGGTTTTCATTAACTTTTTTTCTGCAATTGCTTTGAATCTCAAGATGCCATTATGCTGGTCACTTAATTTCTTTTCCAAAGCAGAATTAGATGAACTATTATAGTTCAAAAGCATGAGGCCATAAGCACTTGGGAACAGTGAAGCACAGAGCGTCTTTTAAATGGCCCTTATGAGCGAAGCTGCATCAGCTACGCAGACATCCACATTATTCATCAGTAATCTTTGTTCTAACCCTCCACTTAATTCCTATTTTTTTCTTAAGTGGTTAAAGTGATTGACAAAGCTGACATTTTAATAATATAAAGTTTAACAGCTCCCATGATCCCTATAAATAAGTAAGGAACTGACAAAAAAAAATCTACCCACCAAGGAAGCATGGCTCCACAGTTTTCTAGGATTATCAGGTAGATCATCCAGGAATGTGACAATCATAGAACCTAAGTTACTAACCAGCAGCCACAGTCAGTGAAATTCCTGTTACTAGTCTTCACCTGTGCATCAACAAAACTTTAAAACAGAACATTCCGAGAAACTTGCAAACTCAGGTAAGACAATTACATCTCCCTGAAATTTAAAATATTCCCTTGTTCACATAGTTGCAAAACAGTAAGCGCTAATTACTGTTCACACTATTGAGAAACTCAAGAGCCTCTAGTTTCTCATCAGTAAGATATTGTTTCAATTATGTTATATTCAAATAGCAGAATACAACATTCTCATTAAAATTACTTGTTCTGCTTTTGACACAAAATCATGCCTATGATTTGTTCAGTCTAATAAAACAAGTTGCCAATATAGTCTTATGTAATACCTCCATTTATTTTGTTTGTTTAGTTGTCCCTTTCATAAGTGTACGTGTGTTTGTGTGTGTGCACTTGTGACAATGTTCATACTTGGCTAAAAGTCTAGAAAGGCAGCAGTAGGCTAAAATGCAACCAGCAACCTCATGCATGGATCGTGTTCTCCTTGACATTTAAAATATTGTCTCAGAGGGAGGAAAAGCAAGAAAGGAGGAGGGAGGAGGAGAGGGGCAATAGAGACTGTACTCCCAAATGCTGCTTCACTCCCCAGACACCCCACAGTGGCTGGAGCTGGGCCAGACAGACCTTGGGAACTGGAATCTCCATTCAGGTCTCCCTCTGTGCAGTAGGGATCCAATGACTTGAGCCATCGGCTGCTGCTTCCCAGGGTGTGCATTAGCAGGAAACTGCAATTAGGAGCTGGAGTGGGGACTTCAAATCAGGTACTCCACTATAAAATGTGGGTATATGTGGGGAGCAGGGTCCGTCTCCCGCAACATGGCGGGGCGCCCGGGAGATAAATAAGTACTGAGACTGTGGACTGAAACTAACTCTATGCGTCTGATCTCCCACCATATGGCGCTGAGAGGGAGTAAACAAATCTTACACAGCTGCTTCGTCAATTAGCTGATTCCTGATCCAGCCTCTGATTGGAAGAGAGCAGCGTGCTCAGCACGTGGGCAGCAGAGCACGGATTGGTGGGAGAGGACTATAAAAGGGGGAGAGAGACAACATGCGGTGCCCCCTGAGAGAGTCGGTGAGAGAGCTCGTTGGTGCGGAGGCGGGGGAGCGGCAGCAAATCCGGGAAGGACCGGGGAAAGAAAACAGCGTCCGGTGTCGTTCCTCCGCGAGTCGGGGAGCGACAGGTATATTAACCAGAATCTTAACTTTGATAGACCAAATGCCTACCCCTTCTGTACATTTTTAACAAATGAGTATTATTACATCATAGCAGAAAAAAATACTATCTTTATGTTTTAAATTATTGAGTGCTCATTGACTAAATATGAATGTTAAGATTATAAAATGGACTTTCATTTGATCACAGCCTGTAGACTCAACGAATAATAAAATCAGCCTTCAAGAGCCATCCTTATTTGAGCATTGATACTAGAGAGGCATAGGAGTGGGGAAAGTGTGCACTGTGGTAGGCCTTCACTATGGTTCTCAGGCAGGATGATAAAAGTTGCTGATACTTGTACCGCACTTACTACGTGTCAGATACTGTTCTAGGAACTTGATATACAAAGGGACTTCAAAAAGTTCATGGAAAATGCATATGATGAAAAGAAACTACACATGGATTTTCAACATTTCTGCACCAAAATAAATTTATCTTTCAGTACCATTTTTCCACAACCCTTTTTGAAGTCACCTCATATAAGAAGCCATCTGGGAGGCTGGCACTGTGGTGTAGCAGGTAAAGCCACTGCCTGCAGTGCCGGCATCCCATATGGGCACCGGTTTGAGTCCAAGCTGCTCCACTTCTGATCCAGCTCTCTGCCACAGCCTGGGAAAGCAGGAGAAGATGGCCCAAGTGCTTGGGCCCCTGTACCCATGTGGGAGACCCGGAAGAAGCTCCTGGCTCCTGGCTTTGGATTGGCGCAGTTCTGACCACTTCGGCCAATTAGGGAGTGAACCAACGATGGATGGAAGACCTCTCTCTCTCTCTCTCTCTCTCTCTTTCTCTCTCTCTCTCTTTCTCTCTGCCTCTCCTTCGCTCTGTGTAACTCTGACTTTCAAATAAAATAAATAAATCTTAAAAAAAAGCCATCTGGGCTCTCAGCTCCTTACTGAGGTGCCCACCTGGTCTATGAAGTGCATTCTCTTCATTAAACATCGCTAGCATGCTCACCACTACTCTCCATCTCACATCTGAATTCTCCCTTGTGCTAAGTCAAGAACCCTAAGCAACCAACTCTGCTAACGTATCAGTGCCCAATGTGGGGCTCTGAAGAGGACCAGTGGTAAGTTCTGAGCAACCTCGTTCTGAGGAGTGCTACTCCCAGCCTTTCTCCTGCCTTGTCTGGTGGTAACCAACGTCTCCTTGCCAATATATTATGGAGACAGAGGCTTGTCTGCTCTCTGAGCCTCGCCACCTTGGCTGCATCCTGCTCTGTCTCTTTCAGCCAAAGTCTCTGCCACACAAATGCAGGAGGAGAATCCTACAAGAGGCTGAGGCAACTTCCTTTCTTCCCCACTTTGCCTGGGCCCTCGTGGCCCTCCCTGTCTTGCCTGACCAGTCCAGGTTCTGTTCACTTCCCCCGTCTCCTTAGTCTCAAATACTGGGGAGTGGGGGACATATCAAGTCTATTTGGCAGCCAATGCTCAGTGCCTAGCCTCAGCTGACTTTCTCTGCTGTAGGGGCCACATGCTTCATTTCCCTACCTCCTTGGCCGCCATCCTGATAACATGGATCATTTTCAACTGCTATTTTTAACCGCCACCAGACCCCTACAGCTCCATGTGTTCCAAGCCCTTCCCAAGTTTTTCTAAGCTAGCAAGAGAGGGACTCCTGGCCCTTCTGACCCAAAGGGTTCCCATTGTCTTGCTTGCTAAACTACAGAAGCTTCTCTGCCCACCTGTTCAATCTTCTTTTGCTCTATGGTTGAGACCAATACACGTCTCGCTACCCTTGTTAACCTCTGAAAATGCTTTAGGCTGAGAAATGAAAACTGAGTCCTCTGATCTTGGGCCTTCCAATGGGATCCCTGGAGCTCTTAAAGAATGAGACACTCTACTTGGTGAGGTAACAGTCATTTGAGTTAACTTAAATTTTGTAAAATGCAGTGTAAGGTTATAAAATGATGGCAAACTTAGGTTGTGCGTAAGTAAAAGTACAGCGCTGTAGGCACTGGGGTTAGTCACTGTTAACAGGATGCAGTCTCAGAGTTGACTCATACACCGTGACTTTTTTAACCAGACATAGCTTGTCTTGTGCATTGTGCTAGTCACATGCTAGTGAGGGTAACGGGGATTTACACGCGCTCTCATTCCCAGCATCTGACCAGGGCCCAGTTGGCACTCAGACATGGAACTGGCTACTCTTTCCCACTGCACTCCCACCCTTGCTCACAACCCTCCTCATCCCTTCCAGGCACCTAGGTTCCTGGCACCAATGGTGGAAACACCATGTCTGCAGTCAGGGTGATGTACCCACTGGGGGTCTGCACCCCTGAGCAGGACAGCCACATTTCATGTGGGGAGTTATCCAGCAGGCATCCATTAGGTGCATGCGTGCATGTCATTCCAGCCATGGGGGCACAGCTGGCTGAAAAAAGGAAAAAATCATGAAAGGGGACTTTTGCTTCACCCAAGCCAGCAGGCATGTAGGTCAGATTATATTTAAAGGTGGATTGACAGGCTCAGTCAAGCTCGCATTGAATAAGTGGATCAAAGGGAGGTCCAGCTAAAAGGGAGGAGGAAGCAAGAAAAAAAGAAACCAGTCTCGGAGGGGGGCCAGACTCCCAGCTCTGGGGCCCCCAGTCTGGGAGGGGGGACAGACTCCCAGCTCTGGGGGCCCCAGTCTCGGAGGGGGGCCAGACTCCCAGCTCTGGGGCCCCCAGTCTCGGAGAGGGGACAGACTCCCAGCTCTGGGGCCCTCTCCACATTATTGGTCATCAGTGAGTCAGAGAACGCTTTCTTCCTTCTTACTCCCTCAATAAACTTACTTTCAGTTTACACGCAGGATACGTCTTGGAAGGAAGACTGTCACCATGGTCAGTGTCAGGTGGCTGAAATGGGTGTGGGCCCAGTGGTGAAGTGATGGTTGATCATCGTCTGGCACCCAACTCCTGGAGTCTCATCCAGGGAATCCCCCAGCCACGATTAGTATGATGGAATTCCTGTGGCCATTCTCTCTCTCTCTCTCTCTCTCTCTGCCTGTCTGTCCGTCCGTTTGTCTGTCTTGTTTTCCCTTTCATTCCTTTCCCTAGTGATGTGCAGCAGCAGGGGACCTCTTCTCCCTGGGAAATTGTGGAGAAGTCATTACTCTTTCAACCTAGGAGGTTTTATCACAAATTCTGCCCTCCAGTGAAATGTGTCCCTATTGTGAGTCAGTTCACATTGGGTAGGTGACTGGAAGGGCCACTAAGTAGACCCAAGTGGAGCTGGCATCTCCCCTTCTTCATACATTTAGAAACTCATATGCAGTTATTTCTAAGGCCAGATCTCCTTTTCTGGCCTTGGACACAAACAGGACAAACAAGTGAGGCGATTAGTCTCTGTCTTCTGCCTTTTAGAGTAAATGTAGCTTAGTGGCCTTAAGCCTTGTCATTGGGATTGGCCTTTGGAGAGGTCCTATATTTGCGTCAACCCTCCCTCCTCTTAGATCACATTGCAGAAGCCACCAAGAATAATCCCCTCCCTTCAGGCTGAGGCAGTTGGGGTCTTACCTCGGGGCCTCTTGGTGCTTTGGCAGATAATCGGTTGGTTTTAAAAGGTAGAGGCAATGAGACATCCACAGAAGGGTGGACTGAGCGCTGAAATCTGGGACAGACACGATATTTCAAGATCAAGGACCCACCCAAGCGTAAGCCCAGACCATTCCTGTTAGTGGGTATGGGCCCTCAGCAAAGACCTTCTAGGCTGCACCAGATTTTACTTTTTCAGTAACTGGGGATTGACAGGCAGGGGATGGAAAGAACTGGGGACACCCAGCTCCTAGCCATCTTCCTTCTTGTCTCCCCACCACTGCCACCACACCCCGCCACTGCCCTGCCCCTCGCAGATCGGAAACAGAAATTCCAAGATTCCTAGACATTCACCATTGCAATGCTTGTTTAATCACTGAATGAATTAGACCCCCAAAGACTAAAGAGATGGACCCCTCATTTTTCCCAGGCTTGGCCCAAATACTCTTTGGGAGATCAAGAGAAGTGGCCTGAAGAAGGAACCCTCAACTACTATACCATCTTCCAATCAGATCTCTTTTGTAAAAAGAAGGGCAAATGGTCTGAGGTCCTCTATGTCCAATCCTTCTTCACCTTTAGAGACCATGCTGAGTTTTAGGATTAGGGAAATGCCACATAGACCCACCCTGTCCAAGACCTGAGGCTCATAAAGGAGGCAGTATTCCCACTCCATCCAGTAGTCCCCAATCCTTATACCCTCCTGGCCCAGATACCCAAAAATGCCAGTTTCCTTTCTAGACCTTTTCTGCATAGCTCTAGACCCAGAAAGCCAGTATGTTCTGCTTTTGAAAATCCATTGACAGGGCAGCATGGTGGCACAGTAGGTTAAGCTTCCACCTGTAGCACTGGCATCCCATACAAGTGCCAGTTCGTGTCCTTCTTCAGATCTAGCTCTCTGTTAATGGCCCGGGAAAGCAGTTGAAGATGTCCTAAGTGCCTGTGTTCCTGCATCCATGTGGGAGACCTGAAGAAGCACCTGTCTACTGGCTTCAGATCAGCCCAGCTCTGGTCATTGTGGCCATTTGGGGAGTGAACCAGCAGATGAAAGACTCTCTGTATCTTCCTTTCTCTTGTCTATAACTCTGCCTCTCAAATAAATAAATCTTTTTTTACTTTTATTTAATAAATATAAATTTGCAAAGTGCAACTTTTGGATTATAGCAGCTTTCCCCCCCATAACCTCTGTCCCACCCGCAACCATCCCATCTCCCACGCCCTCTCCCACCCCATTCTTCATCACGATTCATTTTCAATTATCTTTATATACAGAAGATCAACTTAGTATATACTAAGTAAAGATTTCAACAGACTGCACCCACAAAGACACACAAAGTATAGAGTACTGTTTGGGTAGCAGTTTTACCATTAATTTGCATAGTACAACACCTTAAGGACAGAGAAAAATAAATCTAAAAAATAAATTAAATCCATTGATTAGGGTTGAACAGCTAATCCAGACAGTACTGCCACAGAAGAATTTAGACACAGCTCCCACCTATTTGGGCAGGGCCTTTGTGGAGGATATAAAGGATCAATGTATTGTTGGGGCTGGAAAGATGGTTTAAAATGTTAATGGCTTGCTGGTCTGTTTCCCACCTGAGACCCTAATTTTGGGCACTTGACTGGCACTCTTAACTTCCTAGCTCAGCATGGCTATTGGGTATCCAAGAAAAAGCACAACTGGTCTATCAGGAAATAAACTATTTGGGGCTCTTCCTCACTGGGGGAATGGAAACTGGCCCCCTGAGAGAAAATGATACATGTAGCAGACTCCTGTTGCTATAATCTTAATACAGCTCCAACTAACAGATTATGGATCCTTGGGTAAAGGAAAATAGCAAAGCTCCTAGATCAGGCTCTCAAGGGCAAGCCAGAGCAGGGCCCCCTCCTTTGGCAAAGAACAAAACACAACCTTTGCCCAGTTAAAGTCTGTCATGACTGCGACCCCTGCACCAGGGTTGCTAAACCTAGTCCTTCAAAACAGGTAGGCAATCAGACATGCTAACTGCTGCCCAAGGGGGCATATGTGTCATGCTCTAAGAATGTTTTTTTTGGAAGGAAGGGGAGGTCAATCAAACTGGACAGTTACAAACTCATGTTCACCATTTCTTGGGTAAAGCCAGACAATTCCACAACCTGGCTGAATGAGGCTGGAATTTTTGACTTAACATCTGGTCATGGAAATCCTGGCTATTGCCCCTCCTAGAAACCCTATAGTTTCCATCCTCTTGCTTCTTCTCTTTGGACCATGTCTTTACTATTCCTGTCCATTGTGTCTCTTACAGAGTATAAGCCGTCTGGCTCCAGATGGTCATGAGACAGGGATATGACCAGTCCTCTGGACCATGCAACACAGTCATCACCCAGGCTCCCCCTGAATGCTATAGGACAGATAGCAACAGAATGCTCATAACCAGCTCTACACCCATCTATCAGCTCTGAAACAAATACAGAAGATGGGCTCTTATCCATGTTACCCCCATCAGATTTTGGGTTCCTTTTCTTGAGAGGGGAATGTTAAGATAGCTAGGGAGATTTGAGCCTAAGTGTATGTGAGGAGCTGAAAGAAAAATTTCCATGTGATGGAACAAGGAAGCAAGCCTTGGAAGCCAACCAGTATTTGCATATTAAAAGTCTTGCCGTAGTTCACTGACCTGGCTGGGTGGATTCCCACTCTCTCCTTAGGGGCATCCTATAGGAATTTCATGAGCCTTTTGCCCAGGAGACTATTACAAAGTTCTGGGAGAGATTCCACACCTAGAAAGCCCTCCACACAGCAATATTCCAGAAAGGGGGTAGGGGGAGGAGAAAGAAGGCCCATGCTCAACATCTATAGAAACGCCAGTCTGAATGCAGACTGGGCTCAGTTTTTTACTGAAGTGCCCACCTGGACTGTCAGGTGCACTTTCTTCATTAGTTCTCCCCATTAAACTTTGCTTGCATGCTTACCACCAAAAAAATTTGAAAAATAATTTAAAAAGTCATCCAATCATCCTAGCAACACTTTGGGTAGGTATTATTACAAGCTACATTTTTAGAGAAAACTGAACCTCAGGGAGTTTAAATAATGTAATTGCGTAGTTACTCAGCTGGTAAACGGAGGAGCTATGATCTGAACTCAGCCACAGCTTGGCACATAGAGATAATAGTTCCTATTGATTACTGCAACTGCTGTGACCACTGTTAGCAAGAAGAGATATAATAGGGCTGTTTTAAGAAACGTAATTTTATATTTAAGTAAATAACTATTTTACTGATTTATTGATTATATTAAAATAAAGTGTCATTCTCATAACCATGAAGGCGCATTCTTAGAGCCTCAGGCTGCTTGTAAAAGCCTCCGACATCTAAGCAGCATTAAGAGATCTCAGGGTCACTAATACTAAACTCAAGGGCAAGAATCTGGGCTGGGTGAAAAAGAATTCATAGGTTATAAAGTTTAACTAATAAGAGGGAAGGCAAGGAAACCAGTACTTACTAAGCACTTCTTAAAAGGCTAGGCACGGTTCTACATGTTTTTACCTATTATTTCATGCAATCCGTAAGTATTATCACCAGTTTAAAGATGAAGCACATTAAAACTGCAATGAGACACCATTGTGTACCTATTACAATGGCCCAAATCCAAAACAAAGGTAACATTAAATGCTGGTTTAGAGCAACAAGAAATCTTATGCATTGCTGGTGAGAATGCAAAATGATAAGGCCACTGTGGAAGACAGTTATCAATTTCTTACAAAACTAAACGCACTCTTACCATACAACCCATCAATGGAGTTCCTCAACATTAAATTCCTCAAATGATTTTAAAACTTATGTCCACAGTAAAACCTGCACATTGACATTTATAACAGCTTTATTCACATTTGCTAAAACTTGGAAGCAACTAAGAGGTCTATTGGTGGATGCATGGATGAATAAACTGGTACATCCAGACAATGGACAACCACTCAGTGCTAAAAGAGAAATGAGCTATCCAGCCATGAAAAAGACATGGAAGAAATGTAAGTGCATACCCCTAAGGGAAACAAGTCAGTCTGAACAGGCTGCACACTGTATGAGTCCAGCTATCTGACGTTTAGAAAAAGCCAAACCAGGCAGACAGTAAAATGATGAACAGCATGGAGGGATGAACAGGAAGGGCCCACAGGATTTTTAGGGCAGGGAAATTATTCTGCATGAGGGTATAACAGGAGACATAGTCCATGACACATTCACCCAGACACAAAGAGTGTGTAACACCAACTGCAAAACCTATTGTAACTCCGGATGGTGGGGGACTCTGATGTGTTACCATAGATCCATCAGTTCTAACAAATGTGCCTTCTGGTGCCTGATGTTGATGAAGGAGGAAGCTATGCATGGGAGGGAGCAGGGGAAATATGAACAATCTCTGTGTCTTCTGTTCAACTTTGCTATGACCCTAAAGCTGCTCTATGAAATAAAGTCCGTTTTTGAAAAAGCATACCCTTCAAAAAATTCATATATGAAACCACATAAATTAGAGTAATCACTATATCAAAATCCTTCTAACCAAGGTAATTATCAAGCATCTTTCTGTTTTCCAGGGTTGGCAAGAATTCTAAATATCCCTTAAGTATGTGACTAAATTAGAATTTATTATTAGTTAAAATTAGAATTATTAAACTTTATAACCTCCTTTTTCATTTTGAGTGGCTAGTGTTGAGGCATAGCAGGTAAAACTGCCCCCTGCAATGCTGGCTTCCCATATGGGTGCTAGTTCTAATCCCAGCTGCTCCACTTCTGATCCAGCTCCCTGCTAATGTGCCTGTAAAAAGTAGAAGATGACCGGAGTGTTTGGTCCCCTGCACCCAACTGAGAGACCTGGAAGACGCTCATGGCTCCTGGCTTCAGCCTGGTCCAGCTGTGGCTGTTTCAGCCATGTGGGAGTGAACTAGTACATGGAAGATCTCTATCTTTCTCTATAACTCTGCCTTTCAAATAAAGAACTTTTTAAAAGATTTTATTTATTGTTTATTTGAGAGGTAGAGTTACAGAGAGAGGGAGAAACAGAGAGAAAGGTCTTCCATCCACTGGTTCACTCCCCAAATGGCTGCAACAGCCAGAGCTGAGCTGATCAGGAGCCAGATGCCTCTTCCTGGTCTCCCACACAGGTGCAAGAGCCCAAGCACTTGGGCCATCTTCTACTGCTTTCCCAGATCATAGCATAGAACTGGATTGGAAGAGAAGCAGCCTGTACTAGAACGGGCACCTATATGGGATACCAGTGCCACAGCACTGACCCCAATAAATAGCTTTTTATTTTTTAATTTTTTTAATAAATAGCTTTTTTAAAAAAAAAGAATGTTCATTTTAAATTTTCTGAATTTTTATATGATTTTTTTTTCTTTTTATATTGTCCCCCCCCCCCCGCCCTTTTTTTAACTGCCAAGGATTCTAGTAGATGATTACTGCCATTGTCCTGGGGCAGGAAGACAAAATTTGTATCTTAAAAAATATATTAAACTTGCTATAGCTGCTTTTCTGTTTTTTATTCTTGAGGAAATTGTGCTGTGCTATGCTTGGGAAGCCTCTATGATGAGCCTTGTCTTTGGAGACAGAACATCTCTATGTTAATTTGAATAAGGCTGGGATTTAAAAGAGTTAAACTACTCTGTAAGATAGAAGTTTTTAGTGTATTCTTTGAAGCACTGGATACAGGGTTTTGGTTTGTGAACTCAAGAATGAAGAGTGATAAAAGAGAATTCCTTTAAGGGGATAGCAGCTCTGGGGACACTGTAGCAGTCAGGACTATGGGGCGGGGGGGGGGGGGCAGAGAGAGAGAGGGAGGGGGAGGGAGGGAGGGACAAACTATAATGGGCCCACTTCTGATGGGGAGGACCAAAAACTTTGGAAACAGTTGTCCAACCAACTATTTTATGATTGACTCTCATCCTGAGCATCCGTTCCCCTTTGTTCGCCAGAATCATCAGTAAGACACTATTGCACTGGATGACAGTGCTTTGAGTAACAAGCATGTGAAGGGGGGGGGGGGGGGGAGCATAGGGACCAAAGTGAGATGGGGAGGAGCTGGCAGCAGTCAAGGGAAGATGACGACAGCAGAGGCGTCTTTGAGAGGGTGTGGCGATGTGGGGGCGAGGGCTCACGGGGACTGGGTACAAACCAACAAACTCCAAGCAGGGGTGCATATGACTGGAGGCATCTGCACTTGGGCTTCTGCTCCATGCGACCTCCCCAAAGAGATTTCTGATTGCTTCGCTGGTTCAACACAGTGAAAACATATAGGAATCCACTGTCCTGAATGATTCTCTTTAGAGCACGTACAACATTGTTCATTAGTCTTCTAGAGACAAGACTGTCTTACCACTGCTATGTCTCTAGCATCTGTGATAGGGCCTGGTGCACAGCAGGTAGTCAACTGGTGTTAGTTAAGAGGTTGATAAACCACCTAAGTCCTCATTTTCCAAGTTGGAAATAAAAACCAATTTCTCCTGGCCTCCTATTTCCCCCAGCTGTCAGTCTCTCCAGTTTGGGTAAGATCAATAATTCTCCTGTACATGTAGACCAAGAGGCTCCTCCCCATCATTCACCACTAAAATTCCTTTCATTAATTGTACAGTTTTGAGCATGGGATTGGGACAATCAGAAATGTTGTAATAAATGTCTCAGCTATTTGAGTTGAGGGTTTGCAAGGAGAAACCTGTTACCCTAGATGACAGGGATGGGAGGAATGTGTGGCTTCAGATGACAAGCACTGATCAGCTGTGCCTCAGTCTGGGTAATGAGCTCTACGGAACCTGCAAACACATCAACTCCCAACGCCCGCAACCCTTTGTGCCTTTAGCCACAGGCCAACTCAGATTCCTTCGCTGACACCAGACCCCCTCTTCTAGGATAATTATTTCTCTTTTGCGCTGTCAGATTTTTTTTTGTTTTGTCTTACTGACATTAGCATCAATCTAACACAATTCCATACCATCACGCTTCTCCCAATCCCAATAAAACATTTTAGAATATTTAAAAAAAAGTGTCTATGTCAGTGATATAGAAGGAAGAAAAGAAGATCAAACAATAGAAAATAGTCATTTTCAAAACTGCCCACAGGTGTTCCCTCCTTTTATATAGTCAGTATTATGAGAGGAAGTGGAAATCTTTGATTTGATGCTTTTTACTCGGGAAACATGGTAGTTTCAACAAAAGACTTTTGGATCAAAGGATTGGATATGATGACCATGACTCAGTCCCAGCACCTGCCTAATCACCATAACTCACCAGGTAGCAGACACCAGGATGTCGTTCAATGCCCCTCTTGCATTACCTGGTTTTCTTGTTGGTCCCACTGGCAAATCTGCAGGACCTGACCCAATTCTTGCCATTGCTGCTTCAGGTACTTGTCTAGTTGCCTTCTCCTGTCTTGTAGAAGTTCAAGAAGGCTGTCAATCTTCAGACAGCTGCTATGAGCTCCTTGAATTAATTCAGGATTCATATTAGGCCCATCACATTTGAATTTTTCTATGAAGTCCGTGAGTTGTTGACTTTTGTTTAGAAGCGCTAGAGATTTTTCTAGAAGTTCTAAAAGAAATTAGAAAGAAAAAAGAAGAATGATATGAGCAAGCTACTACTAATAGTTGTACTCTTAATATAATGTAAATGTAACTTATATGAACACATAATAAGGTGCACTGCAAGGAATTTAAATGCATAAACATAAACTACCTTCACTACTTGAAATATGTTGGTCAAATATCTTGGCATAACAACGGTTATGGCACTAGCTGCCAAAGAGTAGAATGCGGAAGTTTAGTGGTAGCATGATTGAGTATAGGGAGCAGAATGACTGTGGGAGTCTGGCATGGCTTCTCTCGGTTTTACAGGTGGGAGACTGGTTACAGTGCTTACGCGCCCTGCAGTGTCCTGCATTTGAAGGTGATTGGACTCAAGGTTTAGAGGGTAAAGCCTGTACTAATCACCCCAAAAACTCAACAAATGAGGTGGCCAGGTAGCCGGATGTTGGGACAACATCTAGTTAGAAAATGTTTACTCAGTGGAATAGCTCTAACCTCATTCTTCACCCAGTTCTGACCAACTGCTGACATGAAGGACTATGAGTCCAGAGTTGATGAGGCCTCCACTGATTAAAAGATTTCTAAATACATTGAGCACAGAGGTATGATAAATGTTTGAGGAGATGCATGTGTTTCCCCCGATTTAATCATACAATGTATATACACACTGAAACATCACACAGTGCCCCCTAAATACATACAATTTCTATCAGTCTTTTTTGTTTTGTTTTGTTTTGTTTTTGTTTTTTGTTTTTTGACAGGCAGAGTGGACAGTGAGAGAGAGAGACAGAGAGAAAGGTCTTCCTTTGCCGTTGGTTCACCCTCCAATGGCCGCCGCGGCCAGCACGCTGAGGCCGGCGCACCGCGCTGATCCGATGGCAGGAGCCAGGAGCCAGGTGCTTTTCCTGGTCTCCCATGGGGTGCAGGGCCCAAGCACTTGGGCCATCCTCCACTGCACTCCCTGGCCACAGCAGAGAGCTGGCCTGGAAGAGGGGCAACCGGGACAGAATCCGGCGCCCCGACCGGGACTAGAACCTGGTGTGCCGGCACCGCTAGGGGGAGGATTAGCCTAGTGAGCCGCGGCGCCGGCCTCTATCAGTCTTGAAAGTCCTAAATACAGAGTTAATGATAAAGCTTTTGATTTGCAAGTGCTTTACAATTTGTATTTTTAATTTAAAAATGTGACAGAATAACAAAGCATACTTAACTGCAAAATAGGCCACAAGTTTCTACTCCTGGAGTAAAGGGTATTACAAGTTTAGGGAAAATGTTCTGGAATGAGTATTTTAAGTCCAAATATGGAGAGACCAGCAAGAGAGTAAGGATGGAAGGGAGGTAGTTCAGAACAGCAGGCTGAGGAGCACCCACGCTTCGGGATCAATTGGAGGGGCATTTAGGGACTGTTCATCTCCACAGCCAAGCATGGAAACCGGGAGCCATCATCCTCTTTCTCATCCTGCCATAATCAAGACCTGTTACTTTTGTCCTTTGTCTACTTCTCTCCATGTCCACTGCGGAAACACCTGCTACTCGGTTTGTGCTGCCTTCTCTTGACTACATCATCCTCTGATACAGTCATCCATTCTCAAAACCTTAGACAAAGGGATCTTTTCTCAGCCTCTCTTTCTCTGCCTGCCTCTCCCTCTCCCCCCCTTCCCCCTCCCTCTCTCTCTCTCCCTCTCTCTCTCTCTCTCTCTCTCTCTCTCACACACACACACACACTTAAAACAATGGCTTCGCATTAACTTAAAAATCCCTTAACGTGAACTACCAGGTTTGGCATGATCTAGTCTCTAGCTCCCTTTTTAGATGGTCTCTACCTTTCATCCCTACCTTCTCACACATGCTACACTGCCCCTGTCCCTTGAGTTTTCATTGCTTCTTCTGCCAGGACACCATTCACCACTCTCCTCAACTCCCTCTTTCCTTATCTTCATTCTGCTCATACTTCAGGTTATCAACTCAATGTCAGTCTCAGGAAATAAACTAGACTGGACCAATCTTCATTCTTATAACACAGGTTTTCTCTCATTCAAACATCTTGCCAGTCATAACTTTACATTGATGTGAGGAGTTATCTAATATCTGTCTTTGCCACAAGGCTCCCATACAGTAAGAGGGTAAGGACCATGAACACATCCTCAGTAATCAGAGTGGCTGGCATGGTGCAGATGTTTCATAATTTCCGTAGAATGCCACAGTGAGCTCACATATAATTAAAGCAGATGAAGAATTAAGAGAGTTAGAGATGCTATGGGTCAGAAGTCTTCTAGAAACATCACAAACAGGAAGCAATTGAAATGATTTGGGATTTTGTGACGGAGTAGGTAATGGAAACAGGAAATCAAGTTACCAGGTTGAGAAGTGGGGAGAGAGTGATCAAGTGAAGATGATAAGTCAAGACAATCTTGGGACTTTTGTTGTTAGAAAAAAAAAAAAAACACTAGCAGTGTGTCTTAAGAGCAGGGTTGAATATGCTCCTTTTTTATTTTTAGTATGAAAAGTAAAGAACACCCAGAGG
The DNA here is from genome assembly GCF_964237555.1 of Oryctolagus cuniculus. NCBI lineage: Eukaryota > Metazoa > Chordata > Mammalia > Lagomorpha > Leporidae > Oryctolagus > Oryctolagus cuniculus. Next base: position 62,100,608 of record NC_091434.1, on the reverse strand, counting down.
ACAAGTACTTTAACAAACTTCACAGCAACACCAATGGACTAAACCAGTGCTAAAACCTGCCTTGAGGTTCTCAGCTCGTTCTTTTCACTCTACAGTGGCTACTTCAGCACTGTCACATCTGGCAGTTAACTACACAGTGAGGATCAGTCAGTCTCATCCAACTGACACTTTTTTTGAGAGCTGGAAAAGAAAATGAGATATGTGAATACACTGTAAAAAGGTTATTTTGAGATGAAAAAAAGGAATTTGAAGTACTATCTGTCCAGTGAAATATTAGCAGCATCTGGTCAGAGTGCAGAGAACATAAATATGTGCACAATGCAATTTTCTGAGGCCTTAATAAGGTAAAGAAACAAAGAATTAAACCCATGGACTTCATCCTGGACAGGAGGAGGGGGGAATTCAAACAGGATAAGGAAAGTTAGAGCAGACATTAAAATTACAGTACATTTCTTGAGCAAAGAAATGGAAGCAAACAAGGGCAAGACAAAGGCAAGGGAGAGAGTGTAGAAAAAGATGTGTGTGTCTACTCTTAGAGGAAAGTCAAAGATACAACAGAGAAACAAGGTCAAGACAATTTACAGAGGTTGTTGTCCATCAAACTGAAGTTTTTATTGTATAACCTCAATAGAGTGATTGGAGTGACTGACTCTCCTTTAATATATACAGAAAGAGAATTTTTCCCTTGAATTGAGAAGATGTTAATATTAATACTACACAAACACACACACACGGGAAGTATGAGCTGGAAGCAGGGTTTCCGCATGGTACGTCTTTCCTCCCTTCCCATAAACAGCTCTTACATATTCAATTTTTAAATGAAAGGAGGAAACATAAGTTTGGTTCTGAGAGTAGTGCAGACTGACAGAGGAGCAGGCCAACCTGTTCTGGCTCCACAGAATATGTATAGTTCCCCAAATTTCAATTTGCATTCTTTTCCTGGTTTCCTGTTTTAGTTTTAGCCAAAATAGTACAACCATTCCCATATGCATCCAGCTGTGCAGCCTCTTGAGCCCAAGTTAGCTTACAATGTGCTCAGGCTGCAATCTGCTACCTTCTACCATGAGGAAGGTAGATAGATCCCTCCGCCAGGTCCCTTGGGCTCCCTCTGTCGGTTTCTTCCATCGTATTTGTTCTAGAGCTTCTATTTCCCTAGCTATTTACTCCATCTGTCGATCATACAAAGTGATGTAGTTTTCCTCATGAGCAACATTTAGCTATATGATGACCTTCAAATATAAAAGTCTCTACAGTGCGTTCATTTTAAATACTGTGCATTTCTGCATATTCAAAACTCTACTTATTGATACAATATCTTGTGACGGTACATAGATACTCAATAACATTATTATTTGCTTTGATCAACTCCCACTATATATTTAAAAATGGTGGCAAAGCACATTTTAAATTATTACCTATAGAGGCTGGCACCGCGGCTCACTAGGCTAATCCTCCACCTTGCGGCACCAGCACACTGGGTTCTAGTCCCGGTCGGGGCGTCAGATTATGTCCTGGTTGCCCCTCTTCCAGGCCAGCTCTCTGCTGTGGCCAGGGAGTGCAGTGGAGGATGGCCCAAGTGCTTGGGCCCTGCACCGCATGGGAGACCAGGATAAGTACCTGGCTCCTGCCATCGGATCAGTGCGGTGCACCAGCCACAGCACGCTGGCCGCGGCGGCCACATTGTAGGGTGAACCAACAGCAAAGGAAGACCTTTTTCTCTGTCTCTCTCTCACTGTCCACTCTGCCTGTCAAAAAAATTAAAAAATAAAAAAATAAGATAAAATAAAAATTATTACCTATAGAATATGCCATAATTATTAAGTATAATTAACCAATTTCAGATAGATGATGATGGATTTTCAGAAGTTAAGTGGGTTTTCAGCTCATTAAATATTGTTTCCAAATAAGTTCTTTCTAAAAAGTTTCAAAGTTAAAGTCTTGGTGCTGAGATCATGGATGATATTTCTAAGATATTTTTAAATTTCAAATGTTCTTCAGTGGGATGGTTTTTCTTAAACTTATTTAATGGGCATTTCCAAAAATATACAGATGTAGAGATAAGGTCTAATGGACCCCATAAACCTCTATCTAAGCTATGTGAAAATCAATTTATAACATCTAAGAAAAAGGAACTCATATTATGACTTCCTGTGATACAGCTTCTTGGATATTGTGATCCTTTTAAAATGGCCACTAAAAAACTGTAGGGTGAAATTCTTATCCTTGTGTAGTAGCATTCGTGTACCAAGACAAGACACCAAGGCCTCTTAACAGGAAGCAGCCTTCATTATGCCAGCATAAGACCCAGGTAGAATTTCTTACCCAAAATCCTGAGTCCCAAATAAGGAAGGGTTTTCTGTTATATATGGTTTTAGCCTCTTTGTCTCCCTCATATGGTTACCTGCATACATTTGATTGGATATTCTGATGTTACATGGCAGCCACAGGATTGATACATGACTGTGCAGGAGAAAGTAGTACTGAAGATTTTTTTTTAAACACATCCTGAGCTGTAAGCTGTCTGGCAAGGGTTAACACCATTGCTCTTTAGTAACAAGCAGAACCTGAAATGGTTACATAGAGGTTGCATATAGTCCCCATAGAAGATAGGGACTATGGTGGAAGCATTCATAGGCAAGCCTGTAACAACCGCATTTCATTCCCAGGACAGATGCCTCCTTGCTTCTTCTTCTTCTGACCTTGGGAAGGCCTCTACCACAACTTTAATCACGTCAGGCAGAAACAAGTTTAATTAAAAGACAGAGGCCTCTGCCACGGTTGAGTTTAGAATAAATTTTCTCTTCTTTAACGTCCCTACAGGATCTAGTTTATTGATCATTTTTGCATCTTGTACCATGTCTTCCATTGGGATTAAATACAAAACACACTCAACAACCATTCTTTGAAGTGGGCACTATTCTAATCCCAGAGATTGAGAGATGCACTAATTCCTCCTAGCCAGGGATTCACAATCTGGTGATTGGGGATTTAAAAAGGAAGTAAATTATCACTACACAGTGTGCTGGGTGGTGTCTCAGAGGAACCCGCAGGACGCACAGAGGGAAACCTATGACAAGTGTATACCTGCCCTGCTAAACTGTAGACTTTCTACGGACAAGGACCATGTACTCCCCTTGACACATGGCCAAGGGTTTCTCACCAAGTATGAGTTCAGAAAATATTGTTTAGTTATGTGTTGTTTAATTGAGGTCAACCAAGCTGGTTTATAGTCTGAAATCATCTTTACTAGAAAAGACTTTAAGCAGGCATGTATAACCCAAAGGGGAGGAGACCAGAGAGGACGTCAGTGTCAGCAATTTCAAGGATTCTCTTGCGGGCAATAGACTTGTTCTGTAACATTCCAGAGGGCAGAAACTTCAACCCATTCATCCTGGTTCTGACCTCCACAATTTTATAGAATAAGTTTCTTCTTTGCATCATGCCTCAGCGTTGCTGAATCAGGAGAAAGCATAGGTGAAGCTAATGAAACTAAAGTGAACATTGGGGCGAGTATGATTACAGCTTCTCCAGTTACCTTTATCAGTTTTTGACATCCTAACCCACCCATTTTGTACTCTTCACTGATCAATACCTACCTCAGAAACGCGGTAGAACCACTAGCTGCACCAACAGATGTGTTTGATTTCCTTAAATCTTAAGATAATAGACTCGAAACCCTTTCTTAAATACCAGGATTTCATTTTTAGCATGCATTTCCAATCAGCTAATCTCAGTCACATCCTCCTGAATTCGTGGGTTAACACGTTTCATCAGCTACCCACTAGATGAAAGCAGAGCCCCTGAAGCCACCGTCGAGCAGGTGTGTCAGAAGCCTGGTGTCCTGACCAGGGTCCCTTGCAATCCTTGTGCATCAATTCTCATATAGAGGGGCACAAACATTGCAAGAGAGACATGCTACCAGAGCAGAGAGAGATTTTTCTCATCACAAAAATAGAACCTGCTTCCTGTTTTCAGCTGGCATTTGTATCCATTTCTTCAGACTAAGAGGAGACCCATTGGTCTCTGGAATACCTTATCCCAGAAAAGCAAGCCAATGCAGCCATTGTCAGCTGGGCACCAGACCAGTGCCGCCCAGTGCTGCAACACAAAGCATCATGCTCTCCCACAAAGTGGCTCCCTGCACCCCAGGTCCCAGTAACTCTGAAGGAGCCAACAACAGCAACAACAAAACAGCACTGAGCTACCCAACCACTTTGAGCTCCAAGTCCAAATATTTGTGGAAACATCTCTGCTTCCACAAGCTGCCAATCCCCCTGGAAAAATGCTTTCATGTGATTGCCTTGGTAATGAACCTCTGCAATGCAAGCTTCAGTCACTGTGAAGTTTCCAGACCTAAAATCGCTGGGTGATGATCATGCGGCTTGGATAAAGACTGAATTGAGATCACAGGACTCATCTCAGCTACCTGCACTTTGGATTTCATGGGATTCTGCTAACTCCCTCGGGCGCCCTCAGCAGCTGCTGCGGCTGCATAAAATTGGGCAGCTGGTGCTTTCACACCAAATCTTTGGATGCTGTTTATAATCTTTGTTAGTGGTAGGTCCTATCAATTAAGATAATATGCACATGAGTGTGAGTGTGTGTGTGTGTGTGTGAGTGAGTGATAGGCTCTCATAAAAAGACACCTTGGGAAAAATCAAGTCCTTGGATCTCTGAGCTTTGGGAAAGTTGTAATAAGTAGTGAATCACAGTTATCTATTATCTAGGACCCTTCAGATGGTGTTATAAACACAGAATCAGGGTTCGGGAGCTAGACATTAAGTCAGAACTGAGACAAATGAATTCAGGAAGTTCTTCCACTCGTACCCAGTTCTACTTGCCGGTAAAGACACATTACAAATAAAAGAAGTGGGGCTGGCGCTGTGGCTCAGCGGGTTAAAGCCCTGGCCTGAAGCACCGGCATCCCACATGGGCACTGGTTTGAGTCCTGGCTGCTGCACTTCTGATCCAGCTCTCTGCTGTAGCCTGGGAAAGCAGGGGAAGATGACCCAAGTCCTTGGGCCTCTGCACCCGTGTGGGAGACATGGAAGAAGCTCCTGGCTCCTGGCTTCAGATAGGCACAGCTCCAGCCATTGCGGCCATCTGGGGAGTAAACCAGTGGACGGAGGGCCTCTTTCTCTGTCTCTACCTCTCTGTAGCTCTGTCTTTCAAGTAAACAAATAAATCTTAAAATAAATAAATAAATAAAAGAAGTGATTGTTCCCAACTATGTATCTACTCTCCATCCGCAGAAGCAAATGACACACACACACGACCCTTCCACCAATGCTTTCCCTACTCCAGAGCTGGCCTGCCCCAAATTCTGAGGGAGAAAAGCACAGCACACAAACGGCTACTTAGCAATCATCCTGTCTACAGATTTTCAGAAGAGTTGAATTTTTTTGTACAGTGCTTCCTCAGAAATCGGTCTGGGAAAATTCCTGATTCCTTATTCCAGAACCGTAATGATAAAAGAGGAAGTGTTCTTTTCATTCATATCATTCAGAGACTGCTGTTCATTTGTTGACCCTTAGAAGGAGATTTCACTGAATTCGACCATAGACACTCAGCCGACAGAGATTTCCTGAGGATCTGCCCTGTGCTGGGCACCATGCTATTCGCTGGAGATGAAAGGGCGGACAAGGCGGAAGTGGGCTCTTCCTCAGACAAGCCAGTTCCGTCTCCCGTCTTAGATCTCCAAAGACTGCGTGATTGACAGCCCTGGGTTAAGTCTCCTGGAGACTCCCCCACCATCTCCCTAGAATGATGTGCAGCTATTTCCTTCTCTGAGGAGATGGTCAAAAATAAAGCTTTATCTAGTCTTCCTTGGAACAAGCTGACGTACATAAAGTAAAAATATACTGCCATACGGAAGCAGATTTTAAACTTTAACATTTCATGTGAGGAATGAACTTACCTTTAGAGTGATGCTCATGAAGCCGAAGAAGTGACTTTAAGGACTCGGCACTCTCAAATTCATGAGTATTCTGGAGGAAGTCTTCAGCTTGATCTATTTTAATAGCGAACTACAACAGAAACACAGGAGAAAAACATTTACAAATTAATGTGTCATTTTCTATTCATATATATGTAAATCAATGGCCTACGGGACTTGTGTGTGTGTGTGTGTGTGTGTATCTATTACTTCACATGTGTATTGCTGTGGAGGATATATGTGAGTGCATGTGTTTGCATCTGGTCAATTTACAAAGAGTTACACTTCTTTCCTTGTATTTCTTTCATTGCTAGATCATGTATGCTGCAATAAATCAATTTGTTTACTGTTCAAATTCTATTATTTAATTTAACCAGGAGCTGGCATTCTGGTACAACAGGTTAAGCCACCAAGTATGATGCCAGCATCCCATATGGGTATTGGCTTGTGTCCCAGTTGCTCCACTTCCAATCTAGCTCCCTTCTAATGTGCTTCAGTAAGCAGCAGAAGCTGGCCCAACTGCTTGAGCCCCTGACACCCCTGTGGAAGACATGGACGGAGTTCCCCGCTCCTGGCTTCAGCCTAGCCCAGCTCTGGCCATTGTGGCCATTAGGAAAATGAATCTCTAGATGGAAGATACCTGTCTCTTTCTCAGTCTTTCCCTTTCTCTCTTTGTAACTCCAATTTTCAAATAAATAATAAATAAATCTTTTTTAAAAATTAATGTTTCATGACAATAGGTCTGATCTGATTTCATCATCATTTAAAAAAATCATCTATTATTTTTCACTTTATGTTTCTGTGTGGGAGCAAACTGTTGAAATCCTTACTTAATGTATACTAAGCTGATCTTCTGTATATTAAGATAATCGAAAATGAATCTTGATGTGAATGGAAGGGGAGAGGGAGTGGGAAAGGGGAGGGTAGTGGGTAGGAGGGACGGTATGTGGGGGAAGCCATTGTAATCCATAAATCGTACTTGGGAAATTTATATTCATTAAATAAAAGTTAAAAAAATTAATGTTTCAACCAGAATTATCGTGCCCTATAATGAATGTCATCACTTTCAGTGGTTCCAAAACAGTTTCTGAAAGAATGAACAGCAAGTTTACACTAACAGAAACCAAGTGGTTGGCTAATCAACAATCTGTGAGTTGGACTTAGGAACTCAGAAGGTTGAAAGACTCTTTTTCCCACATAATTAAGCTTACAAAGGAAAAGTGAAAGTTTCAGAATACACGAAGCAAAAATTATATATATTTATAGAGCAAGTGGTTTGAGAAGATACACACCCAATGGGTGCCTTTATGAGAAGAAACAGAATTAGAGATGTTTGAGCAGACATGAACTTTCAGCTTTTGAAGATATAATGTGCATTATTTATATAATTTATATTATAAATATTTACATAAATAAAAATGAGACTAGATACAGAATGAAAAAACTCTCATCTGGTTCAATGAAAATGCCAAACAAAATGATACCCCAAGGGGTGAGAAATAGGATTGGTTTCTCTTTTTTCTCCATGAAGAAAGTATGAAAGGGAGAAATATGCTTGAAGTGATATTAAAATCTCCAAGGAGATCATCTCAGATACAAGTTTTGGAAATGAAAAAAATATAGCTGGTTATCCTTAGTAGGAGACAAATAACTGGTTTATTTTACCTCTAAGATTCAACGGTAATTGTTATAGTTTTAAGCAGCATTTTAATCAATATGTTCACCATGGGATTAGTTTAATCAGTGAGAAAGACATAGAAGCCTACCACAGTGCTTGTCCACATTTTCAAGGTTTCTTTCAACTATTATCTTTGAAATTGGTGTTTTCTTTAATATCTTAATTAACTATTTGAATAACAAGATATAATATATTTTGATTATGAGGACAGCTGAATAACATTGAGTTATAAATGGTATGGAATGATGGGAGAGGAACTGGTGAGCATGTCCTCTTTTTTTATTTAGTGAATATAAATTTCCAAAGTACAGTTTATGGATTACAATGGCTTTCCCCCCCATAATTTCCCTCCCACCTGCAACCCTCCCATCTCCTGCTCCCTCTCCCATTCCATTCACATCAAGATTCATTTTCAATTCTCTTTATATACAGAAGATCAATTTAGTACATATTAAGTAAAGATTTCATCTTTTGAAATGCAAAGAAGGCTTCTGCCATGCTGTTAGGATAGCCTGATGGACATGAGCCTTTCTAACTTGGGGCTGGGTTCCTCAATTGCAGCGGTTGAGCGGAGAATGGCCTACCCAGTGGTTAAGTCTGTGAGCCTGAAATCATCCTGTAATCACTGTCAAGCATGAAACAGTAAGACATTTTGTACTTCTAAAGAACTCCCGCACGCACACAGTTCAGTGAGGGGATTACATCCACACATCATTAACACGTCTCACTCTTTCAGCGTCTAACAACTGATTTGAAGGATATTCTTTGAAGAGGATCTTCAAAGAGACAAAAAGAATAAAGAAAAAGGAAAACAACCCACCACTAGCAGATGACTTGTTTTTTTTTTTTCCCTGCAGAACAGTACAAAAAGTTTCGGAGCCATCATGTAACTTATATCTATATTTCACATTTGTATATAAACTTTAAAAAAATCAACAAGCACATAATTCTATACTCAGGAAAGCTTCCCTAATGCTGTCAGCTTTTATCCTATTAGGATTTTCTCTTCCCTGTCTAAAAGTTTACATCTTTATTGTTTCTGCAGCTTATACAAGGTATCAACAAGGAGCACTTTTCAAAGCTGTTCTTATTAATTTCGCCCTCTTCTTTTTTATCACTAATGAAAAATTGCTTTGGCTTACAAAGCAGTGGAAGATTCTATAGGCGTTTGCCTGCAGCTTAGTATGGAGTGGCCCAAGACTGGAGCAGGAGAACACCAGGAGCAATGAGTCTTCCCACTAGATCCAATAAAAGCTCATTCCAGCGTAAGAGCAGGAGCCCCAAGCAGCACTGTGCTTCAGCTCAGTGTTTCCCTCTGTTTCTGGAAGCAATTTATTCATCATGGAGCAAAGAGTTAGCATTCACACTGTAAGATGGTGAGAAACAAATGGTGAGCTTAGCAGTAGGAAAAAGTTAATTCCCTGTGCTCAAAGGGGCTGTTTCAGGGGTAGTTAACACCCATGCCCCACTGACTAAGACGGAATGAATCCAAATGTACCTATGATTTGGCCTCTGTAAATGTATTTCAGCTGGTTTATTCCTTTTCAGGAAAGATTATGTGTGGGACTTTCCCCCAAGACGGTCTGTAAACTGAATTATGAGTTTGGCTGTAGTGTCCCAATTTTCTAAAGCAAGCCAATTACAATAAGGCTTCTGCTCCTGTTTGCTTTTAAGTGAGTTCATAATGCATGAGATTGTCTACCCCCATTTTTATGTTCTATAACTAATCTTCTTTCCTTCATTATTTTGGATTTAGGTCTTGAATTTTGGGTTTACAAATGTCATATTTTTCAAAGCTTGTGCTTTATCATAATTAAGCAGTGCTTTCATATCAAAATGAACATGCTGCCACTTGACAGTGAAATTTCCAGTAACTGTCTTAACAAAACACAACACCTCTTCTCATGCTGCTCTTGGAGTCTCACATTGTGAAACTGGGAAATTAAAAAAAAAAAAAAAGTAATAATAGCAGACTTAAAGAAAACTTATATAGAGAAATGACCTTTTAGGTCCAGGAATATTTCCTTCTTTTGTCGTTTAGTGAGTTCAAACTATGGAAAATCAGCTACATACCTTAGGAAAGTACTCCATAAAATTCTAGTTTGTAAGTCAAACACTCTACACAATATTCTTTATATTTTAAAATAAGCAAAAAAGAAATCACATCCTACAACTTTTAGCCAATGGGAACATTCTAAACAAGTATTTATAGGGGCTGGCGCTGTGGTGTAGCAGGTAAAGCCGCTGCCTGCAGCACTGGCATCCCATATGGGCACCGGTTCAAGTCCTGGCTCCTCCATTTCTGATCCAGATCTCTACTGGCCTGGGAAAGCAGCAGAAAATGGCTCAGGCCCTTGGGCCCCTGCACCCGTGTGGGAGAACCAGAAGAAGCTCCTGGCTCCTGGCTCCTGGCTTCAGACTGCGGAGTGAACCAGCAGATGGAAGACCTCTCTCTCTCTCTCTCTCTCTCTCTCTCTGCCTCTCCTCTCTCTGTGTAACTCTGCCTTTCAAATAAATAAATAAATATTTTATAAAACAAGTATTTACAAACAATCCTATAATTAAGGTATTTGATTTAATAACTGCATTATGATCTTCTAAAGATAAAAAAATCATGATTTATGTTCTACAGTTCCTACTTTTACTTGCCATTTTAGCTAATTTTTATTAATTATATTTGATTTTTATTCTGTGACCTACATTTAAAAATATTAACAATTTTATTTTTTAACAATTAAAAAATTGAAGTGCATGTTTTGGTTATGGGGCCTTTTTCTGAACTTGCTGGACTTGTCTATTTGGTGCAAGAAAACATTGTCAGGAGCGCTATTCACTTGCCGTGGTGTGAGGAAGGAAGATTTTTTAAAAACACAAACCTCAGCCGGCGCCGCGGCTCAATAGGCTAATCCTCCGCCTAGCGGCGCCGGCACACCGGGTTCTAGTCCCGGTCGGGGCGCCGGATTCTGTCCCGGTTGCCCCTCTTCCAGGCCAGCCCTCTGCTGTGGCCAGGGAGTGCAGTGGAGGATGGCCCAGGTGCTTGGGCCCTGCACCCCATGGGAGACCAGGAAAAGCACCTGGCTCCTGGCTCCTGCCATCGGATCAGCGCGGTGCGCCGGCCGCAGCGCGCCGACCGCGGCGGCCATTGGAGGGTGAACCAACGGCAAAGGAAGACCTTTCTCTCTGTCTCTCTCTCTCACTGTCCACTCTGCCTGTCAAAAAAAAAAAAAAAAAAAAAAAAAAACAAAAAACACACAAACCTCCAAGGCATTTTCAAAAAATTCCGAGGTCAGCATAAGGAGGTCCCGTCTTCTTTCAAGCATGGAGACCAGGCCTGTCCACGCTTCGCCCAGGGTCTGGGCCATGGCGTCGTAGACCTGACTCTGATCTTTGTTCTCTTCAGCTGTCTTGTCTGCTTCCTGCAAGAGTTCCCAGACTCGATCTTCCAAAGCCTAAGTTCAGGAGGGGAAAAAAAAAAAAAGACAAAAGAGTATTACTGAATGTAAGAAGCCAGGATCCCATTTTATTTATTTTTAAAAGATTATTTATTTATTTATTTATTTGAAAGGCAGTGTGAGAGAGAGACAGAGATCTCCCACCCACTGGCTCACAACCCGAATGACCACAATAGCCAGGAGCCAGGAGCCAGGAGCTCCATCTGGATGTCCCAAGTGGGTGGCAGAAACCCAAGTACTTCGGCCACCATCCATCCACTGCCTTCCCAAGCACATTAGCAGGAAGCTGGATTGGCAGTGAAGGAGCTTGGACTCAAAGCAGTGCTCCAGTATGGGATGCGAACAGCCCAAGTGGATGCTTAACCCACTGCAGCACAAAACTTGCTCCACCGAGGTCCCATTTTTAAACACTTGGATATTTGAAAATGTGTATGGCCTTCCAAGGTCTGGGAGAGAGCTATAAACACGAACTTCCAGGCAGACGGAGGGAGCCATGTGTATTGTGGCAAACTAGGGAGCAAACCAAGATAAAAGGATTCACATCTGAACATGATTCAGACACTGGACGGGTTTATCAAAGATTATCTCTACATTCCAGGGGCAAAGAATAGTGTGTTGATCTCACATCATAAGAAATAAGAAAACTAACTGGAACACATCCAGAAGAGTGATTTAGGAAAAAAAAGTGGAAAGAAATGAACCCAGTAAAATTTACTTTTTTCTAAGTAATTGCCATTAATTGTTAGAGTGCCTGTGAAACTTAATATAAATATTAAGAATCCTTATATAGACAATATTCATAATATAGAAATTTGAATACTTATAACCAATATTATATATCATTTGAAAATAATAAACAGGAGGCAGCATTGTAGTACAGTGGGTAAATCCACCCTCTGCAATGCCAGCATCCCATGTAGGCCCCAGTTTTTGGGATCCAGCTGCCCCACTTCTGAACTAGCTCCCTGCTAATGTCCTGAGAAAACAGCAGAAGATGGTCCAAGTGTTTGGGCCCCTGCACCCACACGGGAGACAGGGATGAAGCTCGGGGCTCCTGGCTTTAGTCTGGACTAACCCCAGCTGTTGCAGCCATTTGGAAGTGAACCAGCAGATGGAAGATCTTTCTCCCTCTTTGTAACTCTGAATTTCAAATAAATAACCTGAAAGACTCAAATTGGGTTCTTGGTTCCTGGCTTCAGCTTGGTTTAGTTCTGGCTGTTCCATTTGGGAATTAACCAGTAGATAGAAGAGATCTCTCAGTGTCAGTCTGTCTGTCTCTGGTTTTCAAATAAATAAAAATAAAACACATCAACTAAAAGAGGACAATTTGAGGATGTCCTTTTTAAAAATAAATTAGGAATGAATAACAAAAAGAATGCATAATACAATAAATCAATTAGAACACTTTAAAGAATAATTCTAAGATCGAATATAGAATAAAACAAGAGACTGCTGAGAAAAAAAATGAAGTTATTACATTTAAAAATTTAAGGTATGTTCATATACATAAATTTTTTAAAACAAAATTTTTAAACAAATAAAAACTTTATTTTTAAAAATTTATTTATTTGAAAGTCAGGGTTACAGAGAGAGAGAGGAGAGGCAGAGAGATCTTCCTTCTGCTGGTTCACTCCCCAAATGGGCACCACAGCCAGGGGTCAGGAGCTTCATCCAGATCTCCCACAACTTGGATGCAAGCACTTGGTTCATCTTCTGCTGCTTTTCCATTCACAGCAGCAGGGAGCCAGACTCAAAGCAGAGCAGCCAGGCCTGGAACTAGTGCCCACATGGGATGCCAGCACTGCAGACGGCAACTTAACCCGCTTAGCCACAGCGCCAGCCCCACAAACATGTTTTGTTTTAAGATTTATTTATTTATTTGGAAGGCAGAGTTACAGAGAGGCAGAGGCAGAGAGAAACAGAGAAGTCTTCATTCTGCTGGTTCACTCCCCAATTGGCCACAATGGCTAGACCTGGGCTGATCTGAAGCCAGGAGCTCCTTCTGAGTCTCCCACGTAGGTGTAGGGGTGCAAGGACTTGGGCCATCTTTCACTGCTTTCCCAGACCACAGCAGAGAGCTGGATCAGACGTGGAATGGCCAGGATGCAAACTGGCACCTGTATGGGATACTGGCACTGCAGGGGGCAGCTTTACCCACTAAGCCACAGTGCCAGCCCCTTTTAATTGTATTTTAGAAAAAAGTTTTAAAGCAGACTTATCTTTTATTTTTATTTTCCACAAACTTTTTGAAGTACCCTCATACAAAGCAAAATGCATACCATTAAATAATTTTGTATTAAAAAAAGAAAAAAAGAGGCCAGCGCCACGGCTCACTAGGCTAATCCTCCACCTGCAGCACCAGTACCCCGGGTTCTAGTCCCAGTTGGGGCACCGGATTCTGTCCCAGTTGCTCTTCTTCCAGTCCAGCTCTCTGCTGTGGCCCGGGAGGGCAGTGGAGGATGGCCCAAGTGCTTGGGCCCTGTACCCGCATGGGAGACCAGGAGGAAGTGCCTGGTTCCTGGCTTCGGATTGGCGCAGCGTGCCGGTTGTAGCAGCCATATGGGGGGTGAACCAATGGAAGGAAGACCTTTATCTCTGTCTCTCTAACTCTGCCTGCCCCAGAAAAAAAAAAAAAGAATTAAATATTCAAGTTTATGGGAAAATTATAAATTATAAAACAAAAATTGAGGGGATGAATTTATCAAATACAAAACCAGAAATTAGAAAATTTGAGGATAATCTCTGAAATGATTTTTTAAATATGAAAACATCTGACAGATGCTAATGAAAATGACAGAGTAGATAGTCCTAAGGGCCCATCCTTTAACAGTAACATAAAAAAAAAAAAAACACCGTCAACTTTGTCAGAACTCTGGAAGGTAACCAAAGGTTTACAGCAACCAAGTGAACACTGAGCATGAAACAGTAACTTAGAAACAACAGGAGAGCTTTGAGTTTTCCTTCCTTGCCTTTGCCTGCCTCTGCCTGGCTTCTACAGGGACTGTTAGATTGAATAAGAAAAATAAAACCCAACCACACATTGTCCACAGGACTTTCAATGCAAGGGCAGAGATAGAACGAAAGTCGACAGACAGGGACAGATGGTGAGGTGCTGAAACGTCAGTTCGCTTGATATCATCACATGTATCACCTCAATACATATATCTTAAATATAGACAAAGTTTATTTGTCAATCACACCTCAATGAAACTCAGGGGGGAATAGTTCATGAATGAAGATATATACCATGCTAAAACTAATCCAAACAGAGTAGCTATATTAATTCCAGGCAGAGCTAATTTCAGAGCAAGGAATATTATTTCCCATTACCTAATGATAAAAAGGCCAATTTTCGTGGAGACATAATAATCCTAAATGTATATGAGCTTAATGACAGGGTCAACACATGTGACGCAAAAACTTAAATAACTACAAGGAGAAATAGACAAGTTTACTTTAGTAGTTGTAGACTTCACACTGCTCTAGCAATTTTCAACATATCCAGACAGAAAATTATTAAAAATAAATGATTAACACCAATTAACTGGGCCTAATTGATGCTAATACTAATAATAAAAGAATATACAAAGAGAAGAAAAATATAAGGATTTTAAAATTCTAAGATAATTCATTCACATGACAAATAGTGTAGTACAAACTGAAAGTACGTGCCGGCGCTGTGGCATAGCAGGTAAAGCCACCGCCTGCAGTGCCGGCATCCCATATGGGCACCAGTTCGAGTCCTGGCTGCTCCACTTCTTATCCAGCTCTCTGCTATGGCCTGGGATTGCAGTAGAAGATGGGCCAAGTCCTTAGGCCCCTGCACCCACGTGGGAGACCTGGAAGAAGCTCCTGGCTCCGGATTGGCATAGCTCCGGCCATTGCGGCCAGTTGGGGAGTAAACCAGTGGATGGAAGACCTCTCTCTCTCTCTCTCTCTCTCTCTGCCTCGGTCTTGGTCTCGGTCTCGGTCTCTCCTTCTGTGTGTAACTCTTTCAAGTAAAATAAATAAATCTTTTTAAAAAAACTAAAACTAGAAGAATTTGATAATTCTATGGCACAGATGCAGGAGAGAATAAGGAATGATGGGAAATGAATTCATTCTTTGGAAAACAGGTAAACAAACTTCCAGTGACATTTCTGATATTTGATACAGAGGCAGTACGATAAATCTGAAAATTGACTATATCTGTATTGTCTTTGGGAGACCATTTCTACACAGAGCCCTCTAAACCTTATTAAACACATGTAAAATTGTTCTTCTAATACCATCCTTTCCCTACTGAGGTGACACTTTATAAATGAGTGATGTAGAATTTTTAGGGACAGACAGCTTGAAGAACTACAATTCCCACTTCCAATACTTCCTTGGGACTCTCTCATGACCTTCAATATGAACTATAAAATCTTCTATTCATTTCAAACTCAAGGCCAGAACGTTCTTGAAGCTCCTGGGTTTAATTCAGTGCAAGCTGCACTTGGGATTTCCTCCACGACAGCAAGTAGACATTCTGCTTTGAGGATCTGCAGAAAAATTTCTGCTGCAAATACTTTCAGACTTTTAGATCCCTCTTGGGGTTCTGAGATCAGGGGCCAGGTACAGTCCAACACTGCTAGGGTCTTACAAAAACCATCTGAAATATTGGACAAGACAGAGATTCAAGGAGAAAATAACTAGGGAGGATTTACAGATCCGGGGTATTTCTCAGCCAATCCAGAATCTCAGAACAACGACCACTTAATGTGTGCTTCCAGTGAAATTCTGGAAGCAGAGCATGACCTGAACATAAACTGGACTCTGCCTCCAGGTGTGGCAACTGTCACACTTGGATCTCTGTGATAATTCTTCTCCAAGGCTGGCAGAGATGGAAGGAATGTCACTTGGTCCTTCTAGTGGTTGTTAGTATTTGCCCTGTTCCATTTCATCCTATTCACCAGTCTTTCCCTTCTGAACCTAGTTCTCACTCATATGCTGCGGGCATTCAAGAAACACTGTTTCATTTTAATGCCCATTGCTGAGACATTTTATGGAGACACCCTCGTTCTTCTCCCTTCACCTAGAAGATCAAGGTGTATCCATTAGGCAGCCTGAAGCACAAATGTAAGTCATGTACAGGGCTGGAAGGCAAAACACCCTCTGCACACTAGTGATAATCTCAAGTCTCTGAGGGAAACCCAGGAGACCAAGTCCTCTCTCTCTTTTTTTTTTTTTTTTTTTTTTTTTTTTTTGACAGGCAGAGTGGACAGTGAGAGAGAGACAGAGAGAGAAAGGTCTTCCTTTGCCGTTGGTTCACCCTCCAATGGCCGCCGCGGCCGGTGCGCTGCAGCCGGCGCACCGCGCTGATCCGATGGCAGGAGCCAGGTGCTTCTCCTGGTCTCCCATGGGGTGCAGGGCCCAAGCACTTGGGCCATCCTCCACTGCACTCCCTGGCCACAGCAGAGAGCTGGCCTGGAAGAGGGGCAACCGGGACAGAATCCGGCGCCCCGACCGGGACTAGAACCTGGTGTGCCGGCACCGCTAGGGGGAGGATTAGCCTAGTGAGCCGCGGAGCCGGCCCCTCTCTTATTCTTGTTTAACACTCCAGCACTTGTCACGGGTTTCCAAACATGTTGAAGCATTGTCGCAATGTGGTTGTGGGGGTGAGATGTGGATGATGAAGGATTGTCCCACCAAATGAGGACCGCTGACTGCCTGGCACACAGCAGAGGCTCAACCAGTGGTTAAAATCCTTTCACTGTATTTCACAAGCAGTGAGAGTGAGAGGAGACTCCAGAGGTCAAGTGTTCCCATCTTGCGTTAACCTGAGAAAGCTTCTGACAAAACTGGAGCAACGGAACCTTCCACCACTATCAGAATAACTTCATTAGGCTGACCAGAATCTGCCCCCTCATTTCCCAGACTGCCACGACCTCCCAGGTTTCCAACTGTGCAACACCCCTGATGACACCCCCCAAGTCCTCTAGTTCTCTCACTTCTTATTTAGACCTTAAGAGTTCAGAAATGTCATAGGAATGACACCTCATGAAAATTAAAAACAAGCAAACTTGGGGATACAATTTTGGGCACTTGCAGAAACCTGGTGCTACTCCTCCACTCCATCTCCTCTCAGCCACCAACAGCTCTATATAGATTTCTATGCTATATGGAGAGAAACAGCTCTTCCTAATGGGAGACCATCAAAAGCCATGAGTTAAGACAAGTTAGTGTATGAAAACACAAAGTGGGGGAGCTCATTTTATCATGTCTTATTTATCAATTTAGTAATAATACTCTTATTATAAATAAGAATAGTCGGGTAGTGAATTATGAGTGAAAAATTTACGTGTTATCCTGAGTGTACTTATCACATCTTCAATCAACAGAAACCTCAAGAAAGTATCCCACTTGAGTGGAAGGAGGAGTACTCTATTTTCCATTAAAGCTGAAACCAAAGTGTCACTTGTTCAAATACAACAGTTCTCAATGACTCTTGGGGTTCAGAGATAACACCTAATGGAAGCTGAAGTTATTCATAAATGTATTCGTGCATCCATCTCACTCATTCAGTGAAAAGTTCCAAGCACCTCTTCATCAAGTAGTACAGATTTAGTCATAGGTTATCTTTTCCTTTCTTCTTTGCTTCAGCCTTTTTGGAAAGACAGAGAAACCAAGGGAAACACAGAGATACATAAAGAGACAGAGAGACAGATTGATGCCAAGAGATCTCTAAGCCACTGCTTCACTACCCAGATGGCCACAAAAGCCAGGGTTGGGTCAGACTGAGGTCTGGAGCCTGGAAAACAATCTGAGCCTCCCACATGGCTGGCAGAGACTCAGATTCCAAGCATCTGGAATTGGGAGCAGAGTCTGGACTCAAACCCAGGCATTACAATAGGTCCCCAAGTGGTGTAGGGTTTTTTTTTCATGAGTTTATTTATTTGAAAGGTAGAGTTTGAGGAGGGAGGTGGGAGACAGAGAGAGAGGCCTTCCATCCACTGGTTCACTCCCCAAATGGCCGCAATGGCCGGAGCTGTGCTGATCTGAAGCCAGGAGCCAGGAGCTTCCTCTGGGTCTCCCACATGGGTGCAGGGGCCCAAACACTTGAGCCAACTTCTCCTGCTTTCCCAGGCTGTAGACAGAGAGCTGGATCAGAAGTGGAGCAGCCAGGACACAAGCCAGCACCCATGTGGGATGGTGATGCTGCAGGTGAGGGCTTAGCCTACTAGGCCACAGTGCCATCCTCCCAAGTGGTGATTTAACGGATACAATAAACAGCTTCTCTTAGCTTTTTCTTAATACCCATCCACATATCAGCTCCCTCCAGATTGATTTGTCCCTTCATCCTACAGAAATATTCTTACATATGTCCACACAGATTCCCAGCTGTCAGTGCCAATAACCTTCCCTGCCTCCCTCAGTCTTTCTCTTTCCTCTCCCTGTCAATCTTTCAAATGAATAAATCAATCTTTTTTCCAAAAAAAAAAAAAAAGATGGTAATAGCTTCAGGTGGGAAAAAATGACAGGGTTGAAACAAAAAGATCAGAAGAGAAGGTACAAGGAGACGGAGCGATGTGCTGGATAGCAAAGCAACTACAAATCAGAAAATTCCAGGAAGCAAAGGCAGAAACAGTGCAATAACAAAGCCAGCAAGCCAGAGATCATTCTAGAGTTTGATGGAAGAAGCCTGAAGCCGGACAGGACAGTGCAATAGATGGGATGAAGCTCCAGAAAGCTTTGCAAATACTGAGCAGGATACAGCTCCCAAACAGAGGGCTTGGCATTCTTGTGAAATCACAGTAATGTGACCTATATCCCACCAGGACATTTAAGGGAACTATTATCAAACAATTAGATAATTTGATCAATGCATTCAGCCAATCTGGAGAGTGGGATAAGGCTCTTTTTTGGCTTTGTGCTTGTTTCTGGATGGACTTGCCCTGATATTTTCACCTATTTTAATGTCTATTAATAGTTAAAACTTTTTTTTCTTCTCAGCAGATAGAGTTTGCTAAGAAATATGTTGCACTAATGTTCTGTGTTTGATGTATAAAGTTGATATATTCAGGCCAACAGAAAATCACGCACATCGAGTTGTTTCCCCAGTGGTAGAGATGAATTTGCCTTGACTGCCCACATTACAAAGTAGTTAACAGTAAGTCTCCACTCTGATGCAGGGTACACAATGTAATCAGCAATGAAGAACCAGACTCTGGGGATCACATTCCTGATATGCTACTACAGTAGCTCTGCATATTACTTTTTCTCACTAAGTCACAGCCTATTATCTTATAAAGAGGACAGGACACTGCATGTTAATCCAAGGCCTGAGCTTACCCATGTATGTGATTTATCTATGGATAACCATAAAAAGATAATTATCACAAGGAAAATATAGAGCATAGCAAAGAATCTTTGTTTCAAATTTCCCTGAATAAAAGCCAGCTTCTTGATTTGATTTCATTGGAATATCTTGAGATATCACTCGATAATAATTATTTTGAACATTATGGGCACTGCAGTTGGAAGTTCAATGGTATCAGCTTCTGATTACTTTATAGGATCTTGGTAGATGGCAAACTACCCCCTTGAGAAGAAAACATTGAAATTTTCCTATGAGAATTTTCCAAGTGTGAATCAATTACCACTCTGTGAGATACAGTGAGGGGACACCTGCAACCATGCCAGACATTAACTAGATGCCTTCTAAGGCCCAATCTAACTCCATGTTTCGACTATAAAATAATCCATAAATTTACTAAACATTCACTGAGGGCTTGCCATTTACAAGGAGGAACTAAGATATAAACTTTTTATGCAAAATACTTCATTTTCTCTAATGAGTATTTGATATGAGTATTTAAAATGAGAAGCGGGGTTAGTGAGAGGCTTATAATATTTAAGAACTTACTGAAATACAAGAATAAAATGACTGTTTCCACTGTTAAAGAAATGCAATTCTTCCTCACTTGAGAGGGCATAATTCATTTTTGCCATTGAAGAATGATTTTTCTCCCTTTCTTAGACATATAAATGCTGATGGGAAACATAAGCCACTAGGATGGACTTGTAGGCTTTTTTTCTTTTCTTCTTTATTGCCAATACAATAACCCTGTTCCCTCTGTCAGCAGAGTCCCTGTTTTTCATGAGAAGCCCATGGCCGTTTGATTTGGGGAAGAGCCAACAGCCCCTCACTTATTGACAGGGAAAGGAGATAACTTGGGGCTAGTCCATCAGAACTGTCCAATCTGTTGTAGATGAGTTGATGGCTCAATGATGAAAATGTGACAGATTCAAGGATGGACAATGATCCAGTGACCAAAGCTTGGAAAACAAGATTCCATCAGATTCTTTTTTGTTGAGGCCACCTGGAAAGATTCCATTAACCAGAGTTACTAAGTTGGTGAGTTGAGAGCCAGGTTTAGGTGACTGGAGGTAACCTACTGCCACGTGTCGGGAATTTGTCCAGGAGTGGACTGACAGAGCTTGACAGCACTGCTAGCCTTCCTTCCCGGATCAGGCTCACCTGTACCCATTCCTCCTACTCACACAAGTAAACACATTCAGAATGCAATCCACATTTTCTCCTGGCTTCCCCCAAATGGAATTAATACATATGTGAAACAAATTAAAATCTTAAAATCAACTCTGCTAATGACTTGATGGTTAACAAAAGAACTCTCCCCTGAGAAACATCACTATTTAGCTGCGTTAATAGACTTGCCACACTGGAATATGGGTTTTGAAAAGTGGACTGTCCACCCTAAAGATCGGTCCTGTTTCCCCAACGTGCCCTATATGTCTAAGTAAGATGTTCATTTTAAGCAGTTGAGAGTCCGAAGTAAAAGATTTTTTAAAAAATTATTTAATGTCTAGCAAGAGTCTTGGTTTTGACATGCACTAATGAAATGTCAACGAATGATTATTTATTCAGTAATACTTCTTTTGCCAAGCAAGAAGATATAATGTTTCAAATCATTTATTTCTGAACATTTTAAAAATAAAAGTCATGGGATGACTGTCAAGTTTAGCCTCAAATGATTTTTCCTATCTCCATTATTTAATATGTCTGGATTAACTACCGTTATTACCTTCACATGTTATCACTTAGATTATCTGCCATTATCGCACGGTAATGACTGATTCAGAAAGAGGACCAGGGAATCGCCTATAAAGTCTCAGAGTGATGGTGTTCACAAGGTGATGATGTCATCTTCTATGTTCTATTATCTCTCTAGAGCAGATATTCTATCAAAAGAGTGAAAGTAACAGAATTGCTGAAAAGTGAACAAACAGCTGGGCTGTAGGCTATCTGGGATGTTTATGTTAATGGATCAGTATTGCTGGTACACTTTGGCCAAACAAAAACTCAGAATCACACTGCTAGCATGTCTGCTAACATTTGGGCTAAGCAATGTCCGTGCATTGGTCAAGCATTTGAGGAGCTGTAGGCCTTATTTTTTGATACTTTCCAAGGACACAAAAAGACATGGCAAAAAATTTGATATGGCTGCCTGAGTAACGAGGCTGATGGGATCAATGCCCAAGGCATTTGGCAGGGCGCTCTTAGGCACTGATCGGTCCCCAGTCCTTTGCGAAGACCTCGGCAGTTCAATCCTTCCTGCCATGCCACAGGGTAGCGTCCCCGAACCACGGGGAGCGAAATGGCTGCACCAGCGCCACCTATGGGAGATTTTGGAAAACTCTCCAGTCCCTAATCTCTCCTGAGGATTCTGACTCAATAATAGGTTTGGAGAGAAAATAAAAAACAAAAAACCTGGGGCTCTATTTCTCTTAAAAGTCTTCATTCTGATGTACAACCATGTTTTAGAATCACGTCGTGCATATCTATGGAGAGAAAATCGGGCACTGATGCATAAGTGAAATATTAGGACATTCAAAAGCCAAAATATCACTTCACACAGGCTTACCAGAGTACATGAACAATCTCCCCTTTGCAGTTGTCCTTTGAACTCTTGGCATTTTTCTATGTAAAATTCTGATAAAAAGGACAAACCAGGTTACTCCCCTCCTCGCACTGTCAGAGATTCTTGGTCAGCCCCCAGATAAAGAGAAGCCTTCTGTGGCCCACCTGACTACAGCCTGGCCACTGCCTACTCGTCGATCCTGTCTTCCTCACAACCCTTTTCCCGATCTCCTTCTCCCTAGCCCAGCGTCACACTGTGCCAACTACTTGGTGCTCTTCTGACGATCCCCATCGGGTAGGTGCTGGGGCCTTCCTACGAGCCCCGTGCTTGTTCAAGCTGCCTTCCCACCTCCTAGACGCGGCAAGCACTCCCTTATGAAGACGGCCCCGATCTCCTCCTACACCCTTCTTTTCCCCAGAATCACACTTTCTGTGGGTTTCTAGTGAATCCCTTACACACTTACTGGACTTCCTTGTGTAAGTGTCCATCTCTGAAGCCCAAACTTAGTTGTTTCTTTTGTTTTTTTTTGTTTTGTTTTGTTTTTTTTGGGGTTTTTTGTTTTTGTTTTTGTTTTTTTTTTGACAGGCAGAGTGGACAGTGAGAGAGAGAGAGACAGAGAGAAAGGTCTTCCTTTTGCCGTTGGTTCACCCTCCAATGGCCGCCACGGTCGGCGCGCTGCAGCCGGCGCACCGTGCTGATCCGAAGCCAGGAGCCAGGTACTTCTCCTGGTCTCCCATGGGGTGCAGGGCCCAAGGACTTGGGCCATCCTCCACTGCACTCCCTGGCCACAGCAGAGAGCTGGCCTGGAAGAGGGGCAACCGGGACAGAATCCGGCACCCCGACCAGGACTAGAACCCGGTGTGCTGGCACCGCAAGGCGGAGGATTAGCCTAGTGAGCCGCGGCGCCAGCCCCAAACTTAGTTTTAAATAGTTCTTTCCACTCCATCCACATAAAAAACCAAAACTACATAAAAAAATGTACACACATCTGGAGGGAGGATGGGAAAGAAAAACATGGAACAACATTAACAGAAAGTAATGTGGGTAGAGGATTTCTGTAGGTTTGAAAATTTTCAAAATATAAAATTGCAACCAATGGCCCAGCTTCGTCTAAGCTTCTAGAGTGACAGGAGTCACATCGTACTTGTTTCCTTGCACCGAATGCACCCATTGACACACAGTATGGTTTCATTCACTGTTGAATGAGTAGGAGGAATGACACATTACTATCTTGACAGCTTTTGATGAATGAGCAAGAATGAGCTCATTTCTTATTCCACTGGTTAATTTCTAGGAAGCGGAAAACAGGATGAGTTCAGCTGCGATTTGGAAGGAAAGCACTGGCATTGTGGTAGTGGTCAGGTCTAGGTTAGCTGCTGAGAGTCCACGTTGCTAACGGGTGTAAGGTGCTACATACGGTGAAGCGTGGGTGAATTTGCACCCATGCAAATGACAGGTATAAAATATATTTCCTATGCTGTGCCCTAGGCTTCAAGGATTTTTTTTTTTATTTTAGTGGGAATAAGGAGAGATTTGCACACAAATGTCAGTTTATTCATCTGAAGTCTCAATTTTCACATAGCCGAAATAATGATAAATTTTAACTTATTAATGAAAAATTATAACTTAGAAATGATAAATTATAACAGACTTTCTGAGTTTTATCAGTTACTTTGGGCTTTCTAATAATTGTTTAGGACAAAAGTAAGTGCAAACAACTGACCTATTAGTCCAAATTTCCCCACACATCTTACTTTTCTGGTTTGTATTGAAGTTGACTTTTGCAAAACAAATCTTAACCGTAGTTGTATTGCTTTGTGCCAAGGGGCCATGTCACTCCATGGTAAACTGGAGAAACTGGCAGATGAGCTTCCGCCCTCACACCTGAATGGAGGAGGAGATGTTTGCATGGGTGTGACTGAGTGGGAGCAGCATCTGCCCCTGACTACCGGGGGTTGAGCACACTGGGTCCCAGTTCCGGTCGTCTCTGTGTTCTTCCTTAGACCCTCACTCCCTGCCACCTCCTGCAGAGGATTATAGGATAATAATGCCTCCTCTTCTCTTTGGCGCTGTCTTTAAACTTGCAAAAAGTGGCAGGTTACACAAAATACCATAAAGAAATATTAGACACCATCTGAAGTACAAAAACACTCTTCTGACCTGTTTTCAAAATCTAAAAAAAATCGATTTTTGTCCTTACTTTGAAGGAAAAAAAAAGACATTTTCAGACATAAAAAAATCCATTCTCAAGTTGAAGGGGCCTCAGGGCAGTCACCAAATAAAACACTTAGATTAATTGACAGTGGCAGTAATAACGTTTTTTAGAGTCGGTTGTTTAACAGGACAAAATGGAATCCTCAGTTTACAGTGTAACAGACTTGGTGTTGACAATGAGAGATGGAATTTCTAAGACAAGCAACCCATGAAAGATGGCTTGCCTCAGGACTCGGTCAAGGCCAGCTTCGTTTAAGTTTTCTTCTCCTACTTGGTTAGTCATTAAACTTGGGAAAGTATTTTAGAACTGAGAAAAAGACATTCTGCCTAACATCATAAAGCTGCTTATTGAGAGAGATGCCAAAAGGCACTATTTTCCCCTTTGGTTCCAAAAGGATAAGGAGCCAAGGCTGTTCTGTGAAACTTGAAAAATGCACTCTGTCTTTTTAAGTGTGACTTTGAAATCGCCAGTTTTAAGTGTCGCATATTTTATGGACACTGCGCCACCTCAGCAGCCACATGGCGCTTGGGAAAGATTGAGGGCTTTCTCTTCAGTGGAGCATTAAATGGTCCCCTGAATAGCAATTTTCTAAAAGAGCAAATAGCTGCAGGATATCCTGATGTCACAGCCCACCTGTAACAGGTGGAAGTCTAGCTTATAAAAGTAACTTTAGTTTTACCACGAGAGGGAAGGTAATTAATTTAGGATATTAAAACAGAAGACAAAAATCATGGGAAATTTTGAGAATGATAAAGTATTCAGTGTATTATTTTCATCCGTCTCTTGCACACCACAGTGAGGATTTGTTGTAGCTCTCACTAAGCTTTTTAACCAGACTCCTCCACGCTTTGACTCAGCATAGCCAAACCCTGTGAGCCTTGGAGTCCCAGCTCAAATGCTGCTTCTTCCATGCACCCTTCCACCTACCCCAGCCAAAAGCGATCCCTCCTTCCTAGGGCACCTCTGTCACGCTTTCTACTACTCTAGTTCGTGTGTCACATTAGTAGAATTCTGACTCAGCAAGTTTTACATTCTGTGGATTAAAATCTGTGGCATAGTAGGCTAAGCCTCCACCTGCGGCGCAAGCATCCCATATAGGCACTGGTTTGAGTCCCAGCTGCTCCTCTTCTGATTCAGCTCTCTGCTATGGCTTGGAAAAGCAGTAGCAGATGGCCCAAGCACTTAGGCCCCTGCACCTGTGTGGGAGATCCAGAGGAAGCTCTTGGCTCCTGGCTTCAGATTGGCCCAGCTCCACTGATTTGAAGAGTGAACCAAGAGATGGAAGATCTATCTGCTCTGTCTCTCCCTCTATCTGGCTGTAATTCTGCCTCTCAAATAAATAAATCTTTAAAAACAAAAAAAAAGCAAGGTGAGAGTAAGGACTGCCTTACTCATTGCTTTATTTCCTAAAGGGAAGCATATGCGATCTTCTTAAAATTCAAGATGAAGTTACCACAGGAGGTAAATAGCCATCAATCAATCAATAAGAGGTAATACCAGTATCTTAAAATTCATACCCTGAGAAGATAGGCCATTAAGCATTTTTTAGAAAATAATTCCCTGCTAATGCAAACCCTGGGGACAGCAGTGCAAGTAATTCGGTTCCTTGCACTGATACAGGAGACCTGGATTGCATTTGGCCGCAGCCTCAGCTCCACCCTGGCTGCGGTGGGAATTTCCAAAGCTAACCACGGATGGGCGTTCTCTCTCTCTCCTTGTCTCTCTGCCTCTCAGATATATTTTTTAAATTGTTTAAAACAAATGTTTTAAAACCTAAGAATCCAATTTCCATTTCATTATGTCTGTGGCGCCCCATAGCCCTAAGTTCAGAACATTGTGCTTTGTCATATGTGGATTCAAAAATATACTTGTGTACAGTGAGCCAATGTTACAACATAAGTCAACAGTCTGATTGACCCTAACACCTGATACAAGTCCAAATATGTAATCCATGTCTCAAATACCATATCATCTTGACAGCTTTAAGAAAATATACTGATGGTATCCATTATTGATAAGCAAAGCACCTGTATTTAAAAAAAAAAATCGAATAACCACTATTTCACATGAGGGGTCTTCAGAAAGTTCACAAAATTTCACATTATAAAAAAACTGCAGGGACTTCCATTTTTTTGTGTCTGTGCCACACTAATCTTTTCATTCCATTTTCCACAAACTTTTGAAGTGCTGTTGTATGCAGAAGACTAATGAAAATAGAGATGCATCCATCCTATCAACTCCAAGGCTTTACTGTTACACACTTACAGTGCGCAACACTGCACATCTCTTCTGCCAATAATTCCAATTTAATTACATATTTATTTCATACAGAAAAACTTTCATCAGTGTTCACGTAGTCAAAGCTACATGTAAACAATTTTATCTTCTCTTCCCTCTTTACCTCATACCCTGTCTCATGTAAAAAGCAAAATAACTATTTTATAGTAGGATATTATGCTTTAATAATTAATATTGACTTTAAAAGTTGAAGCCATATAGTTTAAATACACCAGTATAACTCTTAGTCTATGTCAAGGTGTCGGGAAGACCATTCAAATAGAAAAGATATGAGAAAATCATTTCATGCCCATTAGCAATGAAGACTTCGTGATTACTAGCACTTATGATCCAAAATGTGCAATAGAAAACAAGTGCATGTTTCAAATCCAAGTGCTCTTACTTTGTTCTCCCATTCAACCATCTAAGGAGCATCAGAGTTAAAATTGGAAAGCACTTACCCTTTCTATCAAGTATGTGACACCTCTATACACACACACCCCAGGGTGCCACAGTGCTCCTCTGAGCCCATCAGCCTGACACCAGCCAGGGATCTAAACCGCACAAGAGAATCCTCTGTGCTGGCACTGGGCCCGGCTTTGGTGCATCTTCCACCTTGGAGGCCAAGGGAGCCTCGTCATTTGCTGTGATGGCAAAGCCCTTGTCACAGGATTAGGAGTGCAGTATAGACCACTCAAGGCTTCAGTGTGCAGCGTGTGCCAGGAAGCTGCAGCAGCCAACACGGTGAAGGTACAGTGGCAAAGAGTGTTCGTCAGAGTGTGAGTGCCAGCGCAGCCTGTTCCCAGAGCTGAGCAAGGCCCTTCACCTGAGACTGCGTTCCCTCCCCTGTGGCGTTGTTCTGACCTAGCTGTTAGACTGGTATTTTGCGAAACCATCCAGTGGTGTCACCCAGTGAAGGCCAAGTTCATGATGTTCCTAAGGCTCCAACACGTCCTAATGGCAGCCTGAGTGAGCCATGCACACTGATGAGATTAAGCAAATCTGTGGGATCTTTCATGATTACAGGGAAGTGGAGTGAGCGTTGATATTCCTGATCAGTCCTTTCTCACATACTGCTAAAGCCAACA
Organism: Oryctolagus cuniculus; assembly: GCF_964237555.1. Lineage (NCBI taxonomy): Eukaryota > Metazoa > Chordata > Mammalia > Lagomorpha > Leporidae > Oryctolagus > Oryctolagus cuniculus. The sequence goes on along the minus strand of NC_091434.1, from coordinate 62,073,059 downwards.
ACTTTACTAACAGGAAATAGTTATTATAACTTGAAGACTTTGTTTCTTTTAAAAAGCATCACTGAGCCTCAGTGAAACCAAGGCTGAGAAAGGCTTTAGGGTCAAGAAAGTGGAGTATAAGGAGAGTCGATCCAGTTGGCAAAATGCAGGACAGCGAAGTGCTTGTTCTACATTTTATATTTGAATAAAGAATAATTGCTCGATACCTTCAAATGATGACCCTCTACTGGTGAGATATGTAGCGTGAGAAACTGGATGGGAAGGACAGGATAAGTGAGCGCAAGAGGGCTAAGCTAAGTGTCACTGAAGACTCCACCAGCAGAAGCTCTGTTGTTCCTACCTGTGGGATCTCACACAATCACCAGGTCTCAGGTTCCACATCTAGAAAATGGGCATAATATGGTTTCCCTCACAGTACTGTTACAAGAATGAGATGAGGTGATGGAGGCAAAGTGCTTACCCAGTGCCTGGTACTGTTCAATCTTCAATAAAGAGGTAGTAACTGTTCGAATCAATGTCATTGTTAATGGTAGCAAAAGTATAAGGCAGTGGTGAGCTAGCTGGGTCAATTCTTTGCAAATCACATTTCCTTTTATGGGCATATTTATGGTTTTATTTCTAAATCAACATGTCTGATACCCTTCTCTGCAAACCACATTTATTTAATTCTGGGTTTATGCATACTGTAAAATGACTTTTTGGTTTCAAAATATTTTTCTAATGAAAGAGAAATGAACACACCACTGCCTAATTCTAGCAATGAAAACCTATTGCACATGCCTATTCTCTGGTCTTATTACCCTGCTTTACTTGTACGGGCTGCCCCTAATCCAAACTGGCACACAAGTGACAGGACTACACGTCTGGTCGCCTTCCAGTATGAAACAGAAGCTGGGGTCAAAGAGCTGCTGACAACCCCGAGGGCCACAGCTGCCCCAAGCCTAAACGGCCTCCAACAGAAAGCTCACAACAGGGCGCCTCCATTTAATTAAGAGTTCCGTCCCCTCCGTAACTGGCAGGGGTTCCTTTGCCAAACCCAAGTTACTCACGTATCAGTGGTCCCGCTGTCTCTAGGAAACACCAGTAACATGTAATCAAAGAAAGAGATCAAATTTGAAACTACTTGGAAAATTCTGCCCATATATTGAATCAATCACTTTGGTTTAAAAAAAGAGAAGTATGGGGTTTTTTTTGAGGGTGGTCACTTTTCAAACCAGAAGCATTCATTACAGAATCATAAGGGGCTGGTGCTGTGGCGTAGCAGGTAAAGCCACCACCTGCAGTACTGGCGTCCCAGATGGGCGCCAGTTCATGTCCCGGCTGCTCCACTTCTGATCCAGCTCTATCCTATGGCCTGGGAAAGCAGTAGAAGATGGCCCAATTGCTTGGGCCCCTGAACCTGCATGGGAGACCTGGAAGAAGCTCTTGACTCCTGGTTATGGATCAGCTCAGCTCTGGCCGTTGCAGCCATCTGGGGAATGAACCAGTGGATGGAAGACCTCTCTCTCTCTGCCTCTCCTTCTCTGGGTAACTCTGACATTCAAATAAATAAATCTTAAAAAAAATCATAAAATCACAACAACCTCTACCTTGCAAGACTACAGTGTAGTCTCTGCATTATTAAGTATGCATAGAGCCAGACGTTTTCTTCTTAATTTACTGTAAAACGATTATCAAAAATATTCTTTGTGCAAAAAATGGGATTTTACAAGTTACTAGAGAACATTGGAGAAACCCTTCAAGATATTGGCACAGGCAAAGAATTTCTGGAAAAGACCTGGGAGGCACAGGCAGTCAAAGCCAAAATCAACTATTGGGATTGCATCAAATTGAGAAGTTTCTGTACTGCAAAAGAAACAGTCAGGAGAGTGAAGAGACAATCGACAGAATGGGAAAAAATATTTGCAAACTATGCAACAGATAAAGGGTTAATAACCAGAATCTACAAAGAGATCAAGAAACTCCACAAAAACAAAACCAACAACCCACTTAAGAGATGGGCCAAGGACCGCAATAGACATTTTTCAAAAGAGGAAATCCAAATGGCCAACAGGCACATGAAAAAATGTTCAAGGTCATTAGCAATCAGGGAAATGCAAATCAAAACCACAATGAGGTTTCACCTCACCCCGGTTAGAATGGCTCACATACAGAAATCTACCAACAACAGATGCTGGCGAGGATGTGGGGAAAAAGGGACACTAACCCACTGTTGGTGAGAATGCAAACTGGTCAAGCCACTATGGAAGTCAGTCTGGAGATTCCTCAGAAACCTGAAGATAACCCTACCGTTCGACCCAGCCATCCCACTCCTTGGAATTTACCCAAAGGAATTTAAATTGGCAAACAAAAAAGTAGTCTGCACCCTAATGTTTATCGCAGCACAATTCACAATAGCCAAGACCTGGAACCAACCTAAATACCCATCAACGGTAGACTGGATAAAGAAATTATGGGATATGTACTCTTTAGAATACTATACCGCAGTAAGAAACAACGAAATCCAGTCATTTGCAACAAAATGGAGGAATCTGGAACACATCATGCTGAGTGAAGTAAGCCAGTCCCAAAGGGACAAATACCATATGTTTGCCCTGATCGGTGACAATTGACTGAACACCAAAAAGGAAACCTGTTGAAGTGAAATGGACACTATGGGAAACGGTGACTTGATCAGCATAGCCCTGACTGTTAATGAATAACTTAATACATTATCCCTCTTAGTAGTTTTTTTGTCTGTTCTACTTAATATGACTGGTTTAATTCTGTAATTAATACACAGTTATTCTTAAGTGTTGAAAATTAACTGAAATGTGATCCCTGTTAAACATAAGAGTGGGAATAAGAGAGGGAAGAGAGGTATAATTTGGGACATGCTCAAGCTGACTTCCCCAAATGGTAGAGTTAGAAACATACCAGGGGATTCCAATTCAATCCCATCAAGGTGGCATGTACCAATGCCATCTCACTATTCCAAGTGATCAATTTCAGTTCACAATTGATCATAATGAAAGGACTAAGAGTCAAAGGGAGCACATAAACAAGTCTAGTACCTGCTAACACTAACCGATGGAATAAATAAAGGGGAGAGTGATCCAACATGGGAAGTGAGATACTCAGCAGACTCATAGAATGGCAGATGTCCTAAATAGCACTCTGGCCTCAGAATCAGCCCTAAAGGCATTCGGATCTGGCTGAAAAGCCCATGAGAGTATTTCAGGCATGGAAAGCCAAGACACTCTGGCAAAAGATCTCTGTGAGTGAGATCCCAGTGGAAAGAACAGGTCATCAAAGAAGGAGGTACCCTTCTCTGAAGGGAGGAGAGAACCTCCACTTTGACTAGGACCTTGTCTAAACAAGATAAGAGTCGGAGAACTCAGAGGGCTTCCATAGCCTTGGAAACTCATGACTGGAGCATAGGGAGATTACTGATGCCATAGACAGGAGTGTCAATTGGTAAAGTCAACAACAGGAGTCACTGTGCACTTACTCCTCATGTGGGATCTCTGTCCTTAATGTGCTGTACATTGAGATTTAATGCTATAACGAGTACTCAAACAATATATTTCACTTTGTGTTTCTATGGGGGTGCAAACTGTTGAAATCTTTACTTAATGCATACTGAACTGATCTTCTGTAAAAAAAAAAAAAAAAAAAGAAATTATCAATTCCCAACTTGACTCTCACTGGGATTAAACATGACAATAGGTCTGCTCTGATTTCATCATCATTTAAAAAAATCATCTATTATTTTTCACTTTATGTTTCTGTGTGGGAGCAAACTGTTGAAATCCTTACTTAATGTATACTAAGCTGATCTTCTGTATATTAAGATAATCGAAAATGAATCTTGATGTGAATGGAAGGGGAGAGGGAGTGGGAAAGGGGAGGGTTGTGGGTGGGAGGGACGGTATGGGGGGGAAGCCATTGTAATCCATAAGCTGTACTTTGGAAATTTATATTCATTAAATAAAAGTTAAAAAAAAAAGAAGGAGGTAACTTTCTCTGAAGGGAGGAGTAAACTTCCACTTTGACTAGGACCTTGTCTAAATAAGATCAAAGTCAGCAAACTCAAAAGGCTTCAAACTCAAAAGGCTTCCATAGCCTTGCCAACTCATGACAGGCCTAGGGAGATTACTGATGCCATAAACAAGAGTGTCAATTTGTTAAGTCAACAACAGGAGTCACTGTGCACTTACTCCTCTTGTAGGATCTCTGTCCATAATGTGTTGTTCAATGTGAATTAACGCTATAACTAGCACTCAAACAGTACTTTACACTTTGTGTTTCTGTGTGGGTGCAAACTGTTGAAATCTTTACTTAATATATACTAAATTGTTCTTCTGTATATAAAGATAATTGAAAATGAATCTTGATGTGAATGGAAGAGGAGAGGGAGTGGGAGATGGGAGGGTTGTGGGTGGGAGGGAAGTTATGGGAGAGGAAAAAGCAACTGTAATCCAAAAGCTGTATTTTGGAAATTTATATTTATTAAATAAAAGTTAAAAAAAGGAAAAAAATAAGGTCGGAGTTTGTGAACTCAAGAGGCTTCCATAGCCTTGGCAGCTCATGACAAGAGCCTCGGGTGATTACTGACGCCATAAACAAGAGCGTCAATTGATAAATCAACAACGGGAGTCACTGTACTCTTGCTCCCCATGTAGGATCTCTGTCCTTAATGTGTAGAACTATGCGAATTAATGGTAAAACTAGTACTCAAATAGTACTTTATACTTTGTGTATCTGTGTGGGTGAAACTGTTGAAATCTTTACTTAGTATATACCAAGTTGATCTTCTGTATATAAAGATAATTGAAAATGAATCTTGATGTGAATGGGATGGGAGAGAGAGTGGGAGATGGGATGGTTGTGGGTGGGAGGAAGGTTATAGGGGGAAAACCACTATAATCCAAAAGTTATACTTTTGAAATTTATATTTATTAAATAAAAGTTTAAAAAATTAAAAAAATGGGATTTTAAAACAGATTTCAAATGCAACCAAAAACCCGTCACATCACAACTGCTTTTCATACATGCATTTGCTTAATTTTTCTTCCTTCGCTATCTGCATATGAATAAATGATGGAATTAGAAATAATGTAGCATTGCACAGATTAGATTCCTACCAGTGGTTTCTGGTGTTTGAGGCAGTTGTCTCTGCCCTTGGACTTGCTTGGATTCACTACCTTTCCCTCCCACTTCCTGGGTCTTTATGTGACAAGAAGCAAAGTCCTGGAGGCTCATCAAGAGCCATTGTGCATTTCACTGGGAACTTGAACTCTACCCTGCATGAATAAAAAACAAAAACAGCAATGAGAATGACACATTCCCTAAGAACTGATGAAAGCCGTACATTAGGAAGTTTCTGTACCAAACAGAAGGATAAACAAACACAAGCATTAAACTAACATCTGTTCACAGGATGAAGCCAGTCCAAAAAAAGGACCGACAGTGGCTTCTGCCTTGAAGAGTGAGCTTTCTTCCCTGCCTCAGAAAATTTTCTCTCCCTCCACTTACTCCCACAACCCCATATTTCAAAGTTGACCTTAAATTCCACCTTCTGCATGAAACCACTGCAGCTAAATTAATTTTTCTCTTCCCCTGAACTTGCCTATAGTGTTTTCCCTAACAACATCTTTCATCTGGGGACTTAATAAATCATCAAGTGCCTTGATATTGTGATTTAATTGCTTCACGGGTCTCCCACGGTTATTTTCACCCTGTACGCATCATCATGATACATTTCTGGAGGTCAAGGATGCCTCTTCCATAGCTTTCACGTTCCCCGCAGTGCCAAGCACAGAGCAAGCACAGTGAACAGGGAATCCAGTGTTGTAGGGCACAGGCACCCTATTGCTAGTGTGATTTGATTGATGCAGATCCTATAAGATCTGTAGTTGCAACCTTGAGAAGAAATTACTGAATGGCCCCTTTCGGCCCTCTGAGAAGTGACTCACATGTCCTTCCAGCTCCCCTCCGTGAGCGGGACTTTAAGGTACAGCTAACAACTGGAGTGCACCCAACATACTGGGTGTGGTTAGGCACAAAGGCACAGGCCTAGAACTAGAGTCTCATCTGCACAGCTTCTTAGCCATACGGCCAAGGCAAATAATTCAACTTGTGTGCACTGCTTTCCATTAAAAATAATGATAGCAGGTGGTGTGCTTGTGCGGTGCAGAGCTTAAGAATGCTGCTTGAGGCACCTGCTCTCCACATTTAAGTGTCTGGGTTTGAGTCCCCGCTCTGCTTCCAATATGAGCTTCCTGCTAAGGCACACCCTGGGTGGCAGCAGGTGACGGATCAAGTACTTGGGTCCTTGCCACTCTCATGGGAGATGGAGGTTGAGTTTCTGGCTCTTGGCTTTGTTCTTCTGGTGCAGCATTTGGGGGAGTGAACCAGCAGATGAAAGCTCGCTCTGTGTGTGTGTGTGTGTGTGTGTGTAGCTCTGCCTTTCAAGTAAATTACAATAACAATCATTACAATGATGATTATAGCACTTCCCATGATTGAAGCCCTGTTCTAAATCCTTTTTTAAAAATGATTTTATTTATTTATTTGAGAGGAAGAGTTACAGAGGGAGAAACAGAGAGAAAGGTCTTCCGTCCATTAGTCTACTCTCCAAATGGCTGCTACAGCTACAGCTGATCTGATACGAAGCCAGGAGCTTCTTCCGGGTCTCCCACATGGGTACAGGGGCCCAAGAACTTGGGCCATCTTCTACTGCTCTCCCAGGCCATAGCAGAGAGCAGGATGGGAAATGGAGCAGCTGGGACTAGAACCAGCACCCATATGGGATGCTGCACGCAGGTGGAAGCTTATCCTAATATGCCACAGTGCTGCCCCCCCCCCCAAATTCCTTAAATGTTTCAATTCATTGAATCTGCACACCAGCCTTAAGAGGTGGGCAGCATTAGTACCTTTTTTTTTCTTTTAACAGGTACACATACTGAGACAGAGAGAGGATAACTAATCTTCTCAGAATTACAGAGCTAAGCAGCAACAGCAGAACTCATATCCAGGTAGGCAGAGGTTGCAAGTACAATTGTGAAGGTGCATCAGTGCTCATAGAGTTTACCTCGCAGGGCCGGCGCTGTGGTGTAGCAGGTAAAAGCTGCTGCCTGCAGTGCTGGCATCCCATATGGGTGCCGGTTCGAGTCTTGGCTGCTCCACTTCCGATCCAGCTCCCTGCTGATAGCCTGGGAAAGCAGAAGATGGCCCAAGTCCTTGGGCCCCTGTGCCCACATGGGAGACCTGGAAGAGGCTCCTAGCTTTGGATCAGCACAGCTCCAGCCATTGTAGCCATCTGGGGACTGAACCAGTGGATGGAAGACCTCCCTCCCTCTCTCTCTCTAACTCTGCCTTTCAAATAAAATAAATCTTTTTTAAAAATTCCCTTCTTTAAAAAAAAAACAGTTTATCTCACAGGGTTATGTTAACAATTAAACACATTTTAGAATGCATTAAACAAATATATTTTAAAAATATATTTAATATCCAAATTAAATATTACATTTTTAAATGGTTGTCACATAGCAAGCACTGAATAAAAACTCAATGTATTATGTCTATACATAAATACATGTGTGTGTGTGTGTGTGTGCATGCACTATGATTTAGGTCTTAAAACCCTAACAAGTAATTTCAAAAGAAGTTATCCAGCTAGAACTTAATATGTACCAATAACATCTCTATTCAACAGAGGAAAGCTTACACTCTTTATGGGAAATAAAAACATTTGTGAAAAATTAGGGAAACCAATGCTAAGAGCAGTGCTAAGTGAGGAAGAGCTTCATGCAGCAGGTGCCAAGCACAGATGGCCTTGTTCTCCCCAGAGTGTTAGCTGATGGCCATCCAAGCAGGTACCCAAAATGACACCGATGTGAATATTTCACAGCCCTCACTTGGGCCAACAGCACATCAGTGGGAGACCTGCATCTAATGAGGAAGCCCAGAGGAAGCACCAGGGAGAAAAGGGGCCCAGGCCAGGTGGGGCCAGAGCTCAAGGACAGCTTCCAGAGGAGGCTGAGCTAGCGGTCCTCAATGGGGCTATTCATAACGCACTTGGACATCCATCCTCCAGTTAGGAGTAATGATGCAAATCAGAAAAGCTAACAGTATTAATAGTGCATCCCCTCCACTCTGTTCTCATAGGGGCCCAAATGTTCTATACATTAATAATTGAGTCTGCTCCAAGCCCTCAGAAGTGTTGTGAACCAAAAGAGCAAGGTATGTGAAAACAGTTCAAATCATCACTGTTCGTTTCTTGACCTACATTCCTTTATCGTCTGTTTCTTTCACACAACCCAGATATTAAATGGCTTTTAACTTATTTTGCTACAACACAGGGACTATGTTAGTGCACAGTTATTAGGTAATGGATGCAAGCATTGGGTCATTCAACCCACAAACTTCCATTGTACATATGATCAAATCAGGGCTGTGTTTTAGGCATAGAAATAGGTCCACAGTCTAATGAAGACTAATGAAACATCCATGAGCCTCTCATGAAACAGATACCACGCACGGGTGGGTAGGCTACAAAGGAGGACATGGCCAACAGCGCTAAGTGGAGAGAATTCCAGAAAGGTTCCTGAGAGCAACAAATATTCCCTGGAAAACTTGCTGGCAGGTTCCCCAAGCATGCTACTGCCCCAGTGCTGGTCAGCACTTCTGTCTGGACAATCTCCCTTGCCCTGACTTTCATGCTGAGCCTCCTGCTTTCCATGGTCCTTCTTACAATTCCATCGATGGTATCCCTGTTCGAGCCCTTTAACGTGGGTGTTGAAGGGGAGGTGTTTTCCTCTGGTTTGGGCCAGGGCTTCTCATACCCCACTGTGTGGGACAATTGCAGAAAACTGAAAGCCATACAGGTGTCCCAGCCGTGCCGATTTGCAGGTTTGGGGCCCGAGGATATGAGGCCTATGTTTTCTCCAGGTGGTGCAGATGCTCCAGCCAGGCAGAGAAGCAACTAACCAGGGCTTCATTCTTCCAGCTGCTCCTGGTTACGATCGCTCCTTTCACATCATTCCCCTCTCCTTGGATTCCTGAATTTCCTAGAAACAGTCCTAGACCGAGAACACGGCCCGGACGCAGACTTCCCCACTGAAGATGCCAGGCCATGCCTATCAGCAGCCAGCACACACATCTGAGCTCCAAAAGTGCCCATTCCACGCTCCCTGCTGTGTTGATAAAGGGAACCTGCACAAACCTCGATCGAAACCATCCTCTGCTTTAAGAGCCTGCTCTCAAGACAACCCGACCTGTGCAGTCCACTGTGCGCTGCTACTCAGCTCCAATCTTGAATTCCACCCAGTGTAACCTCAGCCCTTGGTGATCCTGAGTGCTTCATGTATCCCAGGTGTGCCTTGCTGACATTTTTCTCAACAGCATGGCTAACTCTGTCCTCTAATCTGGAATGTCATTCTGACTCCTGACTTTACAAATAAATCCCTTTTCTTGTTATCAAATAACTATTCTGCTCTCTTGGATTGATGATGACTCTTACATGAACCAACTGTCAGCACTCTTGCAATGGCTGTACTTTGAGTATTAATAATACCTCCTTAAATACATTGGAATAGCAGTGACTTATATTGGCATAAGCAACTGTAGGACTTGGGCATAAGCCTCTTTTGAATTTGTTTAATCACACACTAAATATAAATATTTCCTGCCTCTCTAGGTTGACTTCAAGATTAAATATATGACAAGCTCCTAGTCAGTGACAAATAGGTAATAACCATTACTGCTTCTATTAGCATCTCCAGTGAACAAGGAATGTTACTTTATAGTATTTCATGTCCACAATGCTTTGTGTACCAACTCTCAGCTGTGTACACAGAGGATGTTCCATAAGTAAATATTTGGTCTATAAAGTTGAAAATTGTAGCAACTATGGAAAAATGCTGAAAGCTTAGTTTTTGTAGAAATATAAACCTGATCCATTAAAAGGAGTCTCTAATAATGGCTAACAAATTGGTCCGCATAGTCATTTCAGGATTGAAACTGTTAGAATTCCCTGTGTTTAACTTACTTTGTTGTAAGGCAAATTGCTAGTCTTGGGCACTATAGAAAGCTTTTCAATTCTTGGAAGAAAATGAAAATCCAGAGTTTACTATTTCTTTTTTTTCTTCCTAATCTTGATTAATTTTCTAACAAAAAAAAAAGTTTACCAAATATTTAAATATTTGCTCCATTTCTACATATATTATCTCTTCTCGGCACACAACATTAAATGATGATTATAACTGATGGAACACTCAAGTTCTTAAAGACCATCCTTTTTCAGTAATATCTGCATCCTTCCTTTTGTTTATCATTCACAACTTAGGCCAGCATCTACAACCATGAATGAAAACTAGTTATTTGTGAAATATTTAAAAATGAAGTAAAACAAAAAAGTGTTGTTAGTCCAAGCTTTTCACATATACTAATGAAAAGAAGATCTTTACTTTGTAGTATATATTTATCACTCAAGTAATGAAATTTACAATCTTGAAATGATCTAGTAGCCAACATTAAGGAAAATTAACTCAGACATATTAACAAAATACGTTCAGCTATTTTTAGAATCTGAATTCCATTTGGCGTTCCATGTTGTTACCATTAGTAAGCAACATAACCAGAAGAAATCTACGAAGCAACATTTGCACAATGAATGAACAAATAATTGCAAATGAATTCATGAAATATGCAATAATGCTTCAGGATTTTATAACTCTACAATTCACAATTTATTTACTGTCACCCACCGTCAACATTTCAAAATGGATTAATAAAGCTTTTCATTGTTTCAAAATGCTTGTGTAATTAGTTTTAAATTATTTTTCTTTATAAAAAGAAAAATCAATTGTAGTAGTTACCAAAATTTTGTACAAATAATTTCACACACTTTAGAAAAAGGACAGCAGGAAAAAAATATTTCAACTCCTCTCATTAAAGAATCTAATACTGCTCTAATTCCTTTCAATTTTTCTGTTAGAAATAACTTGGCCTGCTTTTTTAAAATGTCTCAGCTCTGAATGAAATCTCATTTTTCAATTTTTCCTTTTCAACTCCTGTGTGCATTGGCTTATTTTTTTCAGCTTCTTCAGAACTAAAAAATAAACTGTTTCCATTTAGCCAAATTTTCTAACTCAGAACTATTCAATTTGGCAGTGATGAACAACTTGAAACAGCCTGGTTCACACTGTGATGTGCTATAAGAATGAAGTATACCCTGTACCTTGAAGTATTAGTGCCAAAACAGAGTAAAAATTTTTTAACTTCATTTTGATTGACCCATTATACATATTTATGAGGTTCAAGGATGACGATTCAATATACGCATATAATGTGTAATGATTCAGTCAGGCTGATTAGCACTTCCATCTCCTCCCACACTCAGCATTTTGAGGTGTTGAGAACTTCACAACCCTTCTAGTCATTGTCAAGTACTTAATAAATTGCTGTCCATTATTGTCACCCTACTGCACTATAGACTATTAGAGCTAAATTCTTCCTCCCTGGCTGTATTTCTGGTACTCATTATCCAATCTTTCCCTACCCCACTCCTCCTCCACTTCCTAGCCTCTAAGAACCACTACAGCACTCTCTGCTTCCATGAGGTCCATGTTTTTAAGCTTTTACATAGGAGTGAGAACACTTCGTGTTTGTCTTTATGTGCCTGGTTTATTTCACTTGGCAAAATGTCCTCCAGTTTCATTCAAGTTGTTGCAAATGACAAGATTTCATCTTTTAAATGACTGAATAATATTCCCTTCTCTCTGTGTGTGTGTGTGTGACATTTACTTTATCTATTCATCTGTCCGTGGATACTTTGGTTAATTCCACGTCTTGGTTATTGTCACTAATGCTGCAGCAAAGATGGGAGTGCAGGTATCTCTTTGATATGCTGATTTAACTTTCTGTGGGATTTACTCAGTGGTGGGGTGGTAGTACCTCCACACAGCTTTTCACAATGACTGCACTAACATACATTCCCACCAGTAGTGGGTTACAGTTCCCCTTCCTCCATATCCTCACCAGCATTTGTTATTTGTTTATAGTAGTCACTCATGACATGATGATTCATTATGATTTTGATTTGTATTTCCTTGATGATTATCACTAATTATTTTATAATGGTTACATTTTAAATGATATATTTAACTTATCCTAATATATTAAAACATTCAGTTATTTTCACTTGTTTTTATTTTTATTATTGAGAAATTCTGATAACTTATGGCTCTTAAGGAATTAGTTAATTTAATCTAGACTGTTGGATTTACCTGCATAAGCTGTTCATGGCATTATTTTACTATAGTTTAATTATCAAAGCGGTTTACAATGATACCCATCTTTCATGTCTAATATTGAACATTTTTATCTTTTTTACTTTCTCAGTCTGGCTAGAGGCTTACCATTTTTACAGACCTTGTAAAGAATGAGCCTTTGGGTAACTAGCTTTTTAAATTCTTTTGTTTTTAACTTTATTCATTTCTGCTCTTACCTGAATTTTTTTCTATCTTTATCCTACTTCCTTTGATTTTATTTGTTCACATTTTTCTAGACACTTAAGGAAAAAGCTAAGATCATCAATGAGATATTCTTCTCTAATATAAGCACTTAATGGTCTCAAATTTATATGTGGATACCAAAAAATTTTAAAGTACATATGGTGCCTGCACTTGTAGTTTGCATTACTTATTTCTACTCACTGCCAGTCTAAGAAGCACATCAAATTAGTGTTTTTTTAACCTATTAATAAAATGTATGTCCCATGGAATCACTGAACCAAAGAAGCTCAGGTACTCAGAAAGCAGTCAGTGGTTTGGGTTTCTCTAATACCATTTATGGAAAAACTTGGGGCATTTTTTGAGTTGACTCTTTAAAAAAAATGATCCATATTATTTATTTAAAAGACAGAGTTACAGACAGAGGTAGAGAAAGAGAAAGAGAGATCTTCCATCTGCTGGTTCACTCCCCAAATGGCTGCAACAGCCAGAGCTGCACCTATCCAAAGCCAGGAGCCAGGAGCTTCTTCCAGGTCTCCCACATGGGTGCAGGCCACCTTCACTGCTTTCCCAGGCCATAGCAGAGAGCTGGATCGAAAGTGGAGCAGCTGGGACTCGAACTGGTGCCCATGGGGTATGACAGCTTGTAGGCACTTTAACCCACAGCACCGCAGCACCGACCTCTTGAGTTGATTCTTAAAGTGAAATATATATCTTATAGGACTGAATTTGAGATCCTGTAGTTCTACCAAGTTCCTTGTCTACTGAGAGAGTGATCAGGGTTTCCTTGAAGAAAATCAGAGAGCCAACTTTAGGATATGAGTTACAGAGTTGAAAGATGAGACTGCTCTCTCCCTTGTCTTCTCACCTCACTGCCTTTACTCAGTACCTGCAATTTATATGCTGGAAGCTCCGACCTCCACTACCATCCTCTGGTCTGAAGGTTGGCACATTACTTTCCTTACTGGGCCATGCACTTTGCACAGTCGCATTTACGGGTTCGAGCAGGGAGAGACAGGGAGAAACAAAGCGACGTGAATCCAACGGCACTTCTGGGACCATAGTTCCTCTAGTCATGGATTTCCCCTCCCAGAGACTGAGGCACCTGCCTTATGCCTCCACTTCCACTATCACCGGAAAGAGACAGCATAAACAAAACGGGGGGAAAAAGGGGAGGACATCCCCCTTCTTCCCCAACCTTTTGAAGTACCCTTTGTTACTGCTCAGCTCTTCTGAAGCGTTTTTGTCTTTATCTGACGGTATTTCCAAAAGTTCAGGAGAAATAAATTAAAAATAAGGTTTCTTGATCCAAAAAACCTGAAATCCAAACATACAAGGACTCTTCAAAAAGTTTAGGACAATGTGTATTATGTAAATTCCATTTCCCATGAACTTGTTGACATACCCCGCCATATGCACTAGGGTGGCACGCACCTTTGAATCCAGCCCAGGAAGTACTGGGCGGGGTGTGAATGGAAACACAGCTGGCTTGGTCTCTTTCCCAATCAACCTGCTCATCTTACTCTCACTCTCCAGCAGCCTCAACTACCTGCTCCCCCACTAAGGCAACTAGAAGAGACAGGGAGGGGGCATTTAATCCATCATGCCTGGAGCTGGAGCCAGTGAAAAATACACAATTCTAATGGTATTCAAGTGCCTTAACGTCTAATATTTGGCAGGAAGAAGCAGGAGGATGTAGGTAATTTGGGGAAAGGGCTAAACATGGAATCAGAAGTTTGCCTTATTCTCCTGAGGACTAATCAATAGATGAACTTGTCTTGAGAATACACGGCCATGTCATTTGCAAACTTCTTGAGTTTTACATATTTATACATTATTATAAGGCAGAGCATACAGTTTAGAAAACATGGATTCTGGCTAAAGCTAATCAGGCAGGAGTTATAGCTGACTTAAGACAAAAAAAGCAGGTGCGGGCATTTAGCTCAGTAGCTAAAACACTGGATAAGACACCTAAGCCTCACATCAGAGTGCCTGGGTTTGCGATCCAGTTTCAGCTCCTGACTCCAGAACCTGATATTGCAGACCATAGGAGACAGCAGGTGTTGCTGGCTCAACTTAGTTCCTGCCACCCTGTTAGGAGATGCGGTTTGAGTTCCTGGCTACCAGCCCCAGCTTCTGCAGGCATTTGGGGGAGTGAACAAGCAAATGGAAGCTATTTGTCTCTCTTTCTCACTGCCTCTCAAAGAAATTTTCACAAATTTTAAAAAGCAATCAAAACAGAACAAGGCCGGTGCCGCGGCTCACTAGGCTAATCCTCCGCCTGCAGCGCCGGCACACCGGGTTCTAGTCCCGGTCGGGGCGCCGGATTCTGTCCCGGTTGCCCCTCTTCCAGGCCAGCTCTCTGCTGTGGCCCAGGAGTGCAGTGGAGGATGGCCCAAGTGCTTGGGCCCTGCACCCCATGGGAGACCAGGAGAAGTACCTGGCTCCTGCCATTGGATCAGCACGATGCGCCGGCCGCAGCGGCCATTGGAGGGTGAACCAACAGCAAAAGGAAGACCTTTCTCTCTGTATCTCTCTCTCACTGTCTACTCTGCCTGTCAAAAAAAATAAATTAATTAATTAAAAAAAAAAAAAAAACAGAACAAAAGAAAATGCCCTGTCTCTTGGCTAATATCTATTCTAGAGTGAAAGTATCCATTGCTTCCTGGCCAGAATTTGGAAGGCTTATTTTCAGCTTCACATCTAAGCTAGCCCAGCCACCCTGGACATCAGGAGTAGAGCCGGTGATTCCCTGCCACTTCATTCCTCAGTTCTAATCTGAACTGTCCGAGTTCTAGCATTCCAAATCTCACACCACGAATATTTTCATTACTAAGAAGGACTGTGAGTTCCACTTTCCATGAATAATTTTCAGTTGTAGAGCTCATTTTAAATGATTATATCTTCTAAATAAACAGTAGATTGCAAGGCCCACAGGCCTATGATCTCAAAAATGCTCCTTGTGATCCTGGCCTTGGACTAGCTTCAAATAGCAACATGTGTGGCGGGAAATAAACAAAAGCTCAACTAACACTGGCTTACACTCCTCCGGGGCCAGGGGCCAGGTTTTCTTGCTTCTTGGAGTCATCGTTCCTTTGGCAGCAGGGATGCACCTGCAGATGCCCACAAGGGTGTTCTCAGAACAGGCAGAGGCACTTCCAGCTCCGCTTTGCTTCCTTGCGCCATCTTGTGCCTCACCTGAGGATGTGATGCTCACAGCGGCCACCGGCTCATCTTCCCCTGGCGTGACCCTCACTTGCTCTCTCTCTTCACAAGGGTCTTCTTTCTCATTATAAATGATGTGGGGGCCGTTTGGGAAGCCAGAAGCCTTTGGAGAATTACAGCTTTTTCCACGTGATTATATTTTCACCACTGAATATTAGGAAATATCTCTTCCCTGGAGGCTCCGCTGGGACTGCTAAAGACATTGCTGAAGGGAAAAATAAGACCTCCGGAGCAGAGACACTGCCAACACCGGAAAACTCAGGAACGTCCGCATCTCCAGAATTCTTCCTTTTAGCCAAAAGTACTAGGATTTCAAATAATTTTTAATGGAAGGCAAAAAAAAAAAAAAAAGCTTTTCTATTGAGCATCCTAATTACCTTGCTATAAACACCATTAACATAGTCACATAACTATTCTTTGACTTATTTTTAATTTTTTTGTTATTTATTGAAGAGGCAGAGAGATGTAGAAAAGAGACAGAGAGAGAGAGACATCCACTGATTCACTCCCCAAATGCTGTCATCAGCCAGAGCTGAGCTTGGCTGACTCAATGCTGCTCTCCCACATGCGTGGTGAACGCCCAGCCACTTGAGCCATTAGTTGTCCCCTTCCAGAGTCTGCCTTAGCAGCAGGCTGGAATCAGAGAGGAGCTGGGGCTCAAATCCAGGCACTCCAATAGGGTATGCAGGTATTCTAGCCAGTAGGCCAAATATCTGCTCCCACTTTTTCCTTTTAAAATTTTCTTCTAAAAATTTCTTTTAAAAAATACACTTCCACATTCCATACATCATGGCATTTATCCTTCCAATTTCTTTTTTACATGTATGTAGTTAATCCTCATTCTGTTTTTTAATTATCATTCTGTTTTTTCAAATAAAGACCCTGACACCAGAGAGGCTAAATACTGTGCCTGAATTCGACATAAAACTCCATCCTACTCTGCCCCAGTACCCCTTCCAAAGCACTCTTCTTTATAATTAGAGCAAATTTCAGGGACTGTGCACAGGAAAAGGATGAGAACAAAGATTCAGCATTAAATATCATTGGCTTATTCAACTACTAATGCCTCTGGTTCTTGGAAGGTCATGTTAAAGCTAACTTGGAGCCAACAGCATTCTGTTTGCAGGTGGGAACTCTACTTACCTAGAAAGCTAATAACTTATCAACTGGTTGCAGTAGTAAATGCAAATTGGGATTTTTCATTACTTAAGATGAATTTTGTCTGCAAATCTGAAATAGACTTTAGGCCCTTTGATTATTTTTGTTTAAAATAACCCTAGGATCAGTTGCATCTGGGAGATGATCCTGCCACTTAAAATCTCTCGGGTTTGGGTAGCTGAGTTGACAGAGTGAGTGGGGAATACATGAGAGCTGGACATCAAGAGATTATGCACAGACGTCTAGATGAAGCCCAAGAACTTCTTGGAGATGTTATTTTATTTAATTATTTCTTTTTATTTTGCTTGAAAAGCAGAATGAGAATAAAACAGAGATTTTTTATTTGCTGGTTCATTCCTCAAAAGCCTACAACAGCTGCGGCTAGACCAGGCAGAAGCCAAGAGCCAGAAACTCAAGCTGCATCTCCCATGTTGGTTGCAGGGACTCAAGTACTTGAGCTATCACCTGCTATCTCTCAGGGTGTGCATTAGTAGGAAGCTGGATTAGAAGTGAAAGCATGATTCAAACCAAGGCACTTCAAGATGGGATGCAGGAATCCCAGGCAATGTCTTAACCATTACACCAAACACTGCCCCGGTGTGGAGGAGATGTTCCCATGGCCTGATACAGTGTGGTAAGATCCACAACAGACAAGGAGCTTTCATCTGTCCTCTCCCATTTTATAGATAAAAGGCCTCAAGTCCAGAAGACTTAGGGGACTGCTCCATAGCCCTATGGCCAACATAAAAGACCAAGATGTTTAGAATCTAGAACAACAAGCACCTTCCGAGGAGGATGGATCCTAGTAGATTGAATTCCTGGATAGACTTGGATGGATGGATTGATGTTTTCAGATCTGAGCCTAGGAGCTGGGGAGAGCAAAACTGCCCTGCTTAAGAAAACATTCTTCCTACATTGTAGTCATGGTAGGAGTAGGGATGAGGGGATAAGAGAGGTATCCTGAGAGACCCAAACAGCTGTGCACCTCCCCAGTACCCACAGTTCATCAGTGGATGGGGACATGCTGGCTGGGCACAAGACATCAGTGGGAACTTGGGAAGGATGTGGCTTCTGGTGCAGGTTTGCTTCTGCAGGAACATTTAGCAGGTGCATAAAAAGGGGCAGGACACCATGGGAAAGCAAACGTGTGGGAATGGGAAGGAATTCTGAGCAAGTACTGAGTTCTACAGTTCACGGGACTGGGGATTCAAGGCAAGCGCACAAACAGGAAGACCTTGAGTTTTCAGCCACACTACACTAATTTGTGGTGTAATTCAAAGTAAATATAGGTCTTTTGATTCCTGTTTTCACACTCTTTCACATTGTAATGTTATTCTTGTTTTCTCATACACAAAAGACGCCCTGATAACAAGATTGCTACCTTGAAATAGCCCAGAATCCAGAGCCCAGTAGCAATGAGATGTCAAACAGGATAATCAATTCTGGATTCTGACAACCCCCTTTCTTCAACACACATTCTTTCTTCAATTTCTCAGTTTGATTTTCCAATAACATTTACTACTATTTATTCAGAAAACCACTGTCTGGGGGCCAATGTTATGGCATAGCAGGTTGAGCTGCTACCTGTGACACCAGCATCCCATGTGCATCCTGGCTGCTCCATTTCTGTTTTGGCTCCCTTCTGATGCACATGGGAAGGCAGGAGAGGACAGACCAGGTATTTGGCCTTTACCACCCATGTAGGGGTCCCAGGTGGCATTCTAGGCT
Source organism: Oryctolagus cuniculus (assembly GCF_964237555.1). NCBI lineage: Eukaryota > Metazoa > Chordata > Mammalia > Lagomorpha > Leporidae > Oryctolagus > Oryctolagus cuniculus. The sequence goes on along the minus strand of NC_091434.1, from coordinate 62,054,451 downwards.
CCTGGCTTCAGCCTGAACCAGCCCTGACTGTTGCAGCCTTTTGGTGAGCAAACTAGTGGGTAGAAGACATCTCCCTGTTCTATATGCCAACAAATTGAAAAATTGGAGAAATGGATAGATCCCTGGACACATACAATCTACCAAAATTGAGTCATGAAGACATGGAAAACCTAAACAGAACAACAACCGAGATGGAAATTGAATCAGTAATAAAGACCCGCCCGAGAAAGAAAAGCCCAGGACCAGATGGCTTCACTGCTGAATTCTACCAGACATTTAAAAAAACAACTAAATTCCAATTCTCTTCAACCTATTCAAAACAACTGAAAGAAAGGGAATCTTCTCAAATGCCTTCTATGAAGCCAGCATTACCCTAATTCTTAAACATGAAAAACAAACAACAGAGAAAAAGAACTACAGACTATATCCCTGATGAACATATATGGAAAGATCCTCAACAAAATACTATCTAATCAAATCCAACAAGACATCAGAAATATCATTCACCCAGATCAAGTGGGATTTATCCTTGGTATGCAGGGATGGTTCAACATTCACAAAATCAATCAATGTGATACATCACATTAATGAATTGAAGAACAAAAGCCATATAATTATTGCAATAGAGACAGAAAAAGTATTTGATAAAATACAACATCCTTTCATGATGAAAACCTTCAGCAAATTAGGTATAGAAGGGACACTCTTCAACACAATCAAGGAAATCTATGACAAACCCACGGCCAGCATCTTACTAAACAGGGAAACGTTGGAAGCATTCTCACAGAGATCTGGAATGAGAAAAGGATGTCCATTCTCACCACTGATATCCAAGGCAGTCCTGAAAGTTTCAGCCAGAAACTTTAGGAAAGAAAAAGAAATCAAAGGGATACAAATTGGGAAGAAGGAAGTCAAACTATCTCTAGATGCAGATGACAATTCTATATATAGTAAAGACTCCAGTAAGAGACTATTGGAACTCATAGAAGAGTTTGGTAAAGTGACAGGATATAAAATTAACAAACAAAAATTAATAGACTTTGCATACACAGACAATTCCATGGCTGAGAAAGAAATTCTGAGATCAATCCCATTCACAATAGCTACAAAAACAATCAAATACCTTGGAATAAATTTAACCAAGGATGTCAAAGATCTCTATGATGAGAATTACAAAACATCAAAGAAAGAAATAGAAGATACAAAAAAATGGAAAACTCTTCCATACTCATGGATTGGAAGAATCAATATCACCAAAACATCCATTCTTTTTACAGATTCAATGTGATACCAATCAAAATACCAATGACATTCTTCTCAGATCTAGAAAAATGCTAACATTCATATGGAAACAGAAGAGACCCTGAATAACTATAGCAATCATAAACAACAAAAACAAAGCTGAAGTCATCACAATACCAGATTTCAAGACAGACTACAGGGCAGTTATAATCACAATAGCCTGGTACTGGCACAAAAACAGATGTGTTCCAACAGAACAGAAAAGAAACTCCAGAAATCAATTTACATATCTACAATCAACTTATCTTTGACATGGGAGCAAAAATCAATCCCTGGAGCAAGGAAAGTCTCTTCAACAAATAGTGCTTGGAAAACTGGATCACTGAATGCAAAAGTATGAAACAAGACCCCTAATTTACATCTTACACAAAAACCCAACCAAAATGGATTAAAGACCTAAATCTATGACCCAAAACCACCAGATTACTAGAGAACATTTGGGAAACTCTTAAAGACAATGGCATACATAGGCAAAGACTTCTTGGAAAAGACCCCAAAAGCACAGGCAATCAGAGCCAAAATTGACAAATGGGACTACAGCAAGCTGAGAAGCTTCTGCACTGCAAAAGAAACACTCAGCAAAGTGAAGAAACAACTGACATAATGGGAGGAATTATTTGCAAACTATGTAGCTGATAAAGGATTAATACTCAAAATATATAAAGAGCTCAAGAAACTCAACAAAATTAACAACCCGGTTAAGAAATGGGAAAAGGACTTAAACAGGCATTATTCAAAAGAGAAAATCAAAATGGCCAACAGACAATGAGGTTTCACCTCACCCAGTTAGAATGACTTTCATACAGAAATCAACAAACAATAAATGCTGGCAAGGATATGAGGAAAAAGGTACCCTAATCCACTGATGGTGGAAATGTAAACTGATGCAGCCATTGCAGAAGACAGTACATATAGCATATGAAAGAGTTATTGGTACCCCTATGTTTATTGCAGCTCAATTCATAATAGCTAAGATATGAATCAACCCAAATGTCCATCAACTGATGACCAGATAAAGAAATCATGGCATATGTACACACTGAGGAATACTCAGCCAAAAAAAAAAAAAATCCTGTCTTTTGCAACAAAATGTATCCAACTAGAAATCTGGAAATCATTATACTTAGTGAAATTAACTAGTCCGAAAAAGAAATACCATGGTTTCCCTGATCCATGGTAACTAATCGAGTACCTAAAATGTAATGTGTAGGAATGACAGTTTAAGACCGGATGATCATTTACAGCCCTTGTCTCTACTGTTGAGTAACAGTGTTATGTTTTGGTTTATTTATTTATTTATTTATTTTTATTTTTTGACAGGCAGAGTGGACAGTGAGAGAGAGAGACAGAGAGAAAGGTCTTCCTTTGCCGTTGGCTCACCCTCCAATGGCTGCAGCAGCCAGCGCACTGCGCTGATCCGATGGCAGGAGCCAGGTACTTACCCTGGTCTCCCATGGGGTGCAGGGCCCAAGGACTTGGGCCATCCTCTACTGCCTTCCCGGGCCACAGCAGAGAGCTGGCCTGGAAGAGGGGCAACTGGGACAGAATCCGGCGCCCTGACCGGGACTAGAACCTGGTGTGCTGGCGCCGCAAGGCGGAGGATCAGCCTAGTGAGCCGAAGCACCGGCCGGTTTTTTTATACCATTTGTTAAAATCTTTACTTATTGTGGGGATAATCCTGTGAGTATAATTAAACTGAAAATTGATCTTTGTAAAAATTAAGAATAGGAATAGGAGAGGGAGGAGGAAGAAGGGTGGATGCATGGGCAGGAGGGAGGGAATGATGGGAAGTATCACCATGTTCCTAAATCTGTAAACATGAAATATATGAAATTTGTGTACCTTAAGTAAAATGAAAAAGCAAAAGACATTTAAAGAAAAAAAATCTGTGTCTCTCTTTCTCTGTAACTCTACCTTTCAAATTCTTTTAAACAAAGCACCCAATCACAGGTATTTAAAAAAAAAAGAAAAAGAAACACTGTTTCAGATGCAGATCAGATCCACTCCTAAATCTAGAAAGCACATGGGAATTCCAGCCTAAATGTTCAAAGAAGACAGTAATATTAAAACACTATAAACGCCCAACGTTTGGCCACTGCAGGCTTCCAACTCCTCGTGAAACTCCTGTGCTCTCACCTGCTTTCCAGGACTGGTATTCACAGGGCTGGCTGTGTCACCGGCACCCCTCTCGACAAGGGGACAACCCTTGGTGTTTACAACCTGTCCCCGTCTTGCCACTCTTGGTGAATTCAATATCTTTGAATTTGCGTCTCAAATGTGAAGTCCATGGGACAACAGAGCAAGTGATGGAGAGCAAATTCTCATCAACCTGTGCTCCTGCCTCCAGGGACAGACTCTCTGCAGCCCTGGCTGCTCTGCCTCCCGGACCCTGTAACCACCACTTCCTGTCCTGGCCGAGGGCAGGGCTGAGCTCAGGCAGGGTGGGGCTGGGCCTGTGCTTGTGCACCGAGTCAGGAGGCAGACATCTACGGTGTGCACTTACCCATAGTGTCTTCGCACTTGAAGGAGCTAGGCATTAAAGAAATGAAGAATATCCAGATAGGTTCACTCTTTCAACAAGCGGTCATACATTTTCATTTTGCCTTGGGCCCTACAAATTATATAGCTAGCCCTGATCCTACTTGGTCAAACCATTCTCAAACCAACATTATTTTTTAGATTCCTACCTTAATAACATACAAGTATATGAAATAATAAGTCCAATTTAATGAAAGTATTATTTGATAAAAAATTCTTAATACTAAATGACAAATAAGATATGTTTGATGTTTCAATGTAAGGGGGAACCTCTAAATTATTCTTGCTAGAAGGTATTATTAACAATGCAACATTTAGATCTGTTGTGACTTGACAATATAATGCATGCAATGGAAAAGTGATGGAATATTTTTTCTACACTGAGACAGCCAGGAAAAAATTACTTATTTCTGCACAGTGAAAATATTATCACTCCATATTTTCTATCACATTAGGGAAAGTGTTAAAAAATTCTGTTACTTCCCAGTGATGTTGATGTTTGCCCATGAATACCTGCAGCAGTTTGCCATTATCTGTCTGGCACCATGTTCAAATGGCATAGGCCAGTAGCAACAGAAGAATCAGAAGAGAGTCTATTAATATCTTACCTTAAGTTTGGCCAGAAGAAGCTCATGATCGTGAAGGAGTTTTTTGGTTTCGTCTTGATTGCTACCAATTTCTAGAAGATTGGGCTGTGAGTCAGCCACCTGAAGTCGTACCCATTTGCCACACTAAAAATAAAAGTGAAATAAAATACTTTAATTTCCTCTTGGTTTTTTCTCTTCACCTGCCTCCTTTGAAAACTTTAAGTTACACTGTGAATACTTTATTCTTTCTACAGAGATGGACCCTCCTTAATTTGCAACATCAATCTATGCCCTGCCTTTTCTTTTTATACTCTTGAGATAAATTCTTCTTCGTAACCTGGCTTTCAATTCAAAAATTCTCAAATAAGGAACCCATATAGTTGATTATGTATTATTGAATATGACCAAGTTATAGAATCGTTTGTGCAATTTTATGTACCCTTTCTCACTCACCAGACACTGAACTCCATAGAAACAGTGAAACCCCACATGGGCAGGTAGGATGCAGTTTTCCTTTAGGGTCAAGTTTCTGTAATTGCAATTTAGGCCAATTAATGTGCTTATATTGGCCTTGCTGGCTTAAATACAAAGAATAAATTTCAGATAAAGCAATTGATTTTTATACCATTTCCAAGACAAAGTGTAGTATTTCTCAACCTTCATTGCTGGGAAGTATTCAAAAACGTGTCAAAGAAAATACTGATAAAATTAGACACGCGTTTCAACTGCCATTTGAAGGCAGTCTACTTGTTCCTGCTTCTCTGGATTTTCACTGCTTCAAGACAATTTCTTATTGCATTTCCTGGGGAACCTGTGTCTCTAAAAAGGTCCCAAATGAGGAACCACTAAGAAGCAAAAGGAAGCAAATGGAACCCCTAACAGGCACACGCACACTCACATAGACCTGTGAATCACTGAAGAGAAATGTGAAAAGTGTGTTTCCATGCAGACTATAATGAATGCCTTGAAAGAGCTTGCAAACAGGGAGTCACTACAGATCAGACCATTAAGGCAGACCTTCCACTCGGAGTAGCTTGGGGAATTGTATACGCAGGATGCAGTCCATGACGGGGCTGGGCAGGGGACAGTAACAGAACAGTCATAGAAACACAAAAACGTGAAAAATGACTTTCCAGTGTCATGCAGAGGTGTTCATTGTCTTTCATTCAATCTATGAATCCATTGCTGGCCCTCCTCTAATTTATTCATCAGTCCTCATCCTGATCTTAGAATATAGAGGAAAAGAAAAACACATTTGTTTTTGTTGTTGCCTCTTTGCCCCACCGGTGAAATCTGCATGAAAGCCCACGCACAGGATCAGCTCCTGCTACTTCTGCTTCAGGCTTTTCATCACCACCTCTTGCCTTTGAAAAGCTGAGAGGGCGAGGGAGTTGGCCGAGGTCGCCTGGACACGGGGGCCAGGTCTGCACAGCACTGGGAAAGGAGCCCCTTTGGCATCCTTGGCTTCTTTAGTGATTCATTTTGCTTATGTCAAGTTTTGCTTTCCTGTTCAGAATTTCCCCATTACCATAAAAAATCCCAGCAATTGCATCAAATTAAGCAGGGCTTGTCCACGTTCTAACAAAAGGCCAAAGAAGCCATTCAGTGAAGCCTGGGGGGCCCAGGAAATAACTGGCTGAGGAGCACCAGCTTGTGGGTTACATTTCCCTTCTTTCGCTTCTGAATTCTTTGCATGGTAAACTGTGTAAAGCCCAAGCGCTTCTGAGTTTTTTTGCGGTGCATTTTTTTTTATAGGGAATAAAATCTTTGATGTCTCCCCCAACCTGAAGATGTGTGGTTATCCTTGTAAATGGGAAAATTGCTTGGCAGAAAATATGCCTGAACTCTCTGCTTAGAGCAAATTTGGTGAGTGCCCTTTGTACCTTCACTGGGGGAAGCAGTCTTCATTCCCACGAGTGTGACAAGGATTTAGGAGTGCCTTTAAAACGTCAGAAACCAGTGCTGTGTGAGGCACAAGTCTCAACCTCCTCCAAGGCGTTTCCCGTTCTCCATCATGCCCCAAACTGCGCCACCCCCTAACTGCCGGAGCCTGCCCCTCCCAGCCCCGTGCACCCAGTGTCACAAGTCACAAGCATTGCCCAGGCCGGCTGAACACTTCCGCTGGGCGTCCTGAACCTCTGAGCGCGGATGCCTTGCCTCTCAAGACCACACTGAAAGTGTGGGGTAGAGGTTCTGTTTTCTTTCCTTTTTTCCCCAATCACGCTGCTGCAGATGCTGTCTGACTCACTCAGAGGAAAGGGAAACTCCAGTAACCAGCTGAACTCTCGTCGGGCTTTCTCTGGGTGCCTGATTTAACCGACGCAAGAGAAGTCCATGCCGGGTTCCCGTTTATAAGCTGTGCCCTGCTGGGTACGTGGAAGGCTCCCGGGGTTATCCACACATTGCCTAAAGCCCACACCGCCCAGGACAAAGAATGCTGCTGGCTTACCTTTAAGACGGCGATGACGATCTTGGAGTCCCCAGCCTGCACAGCTACGGAACTGAGGGTCGTCGTGGAAAACCCGGCGCCAGGACTTCCCTGGCTGGCCATGGTCCCCGACAGCCCCGAGTTCGGACCTCGGGCGGCCTCGGCACAGATGCGGGCTCTGCTGGTCCTTGCAGAAGGCAACCACCGGGGTTACTTGGATTCATTCAGGGAAAGGCTCGGCTCGCACTGATGACTCTGCCAAAAGAAAAGAACAGGAGGTTAAAAATAGACAACCCCATTGAGCTTATCATGAGAGACACAGAGAAGGAGAGAGCAGGACTAACAAGAGGGAAGCGCCACACCCCTGGTATGGCAACACTAAGTGCCTGCTATTTTTCCCATTATCTTAAACGTAAAGCACGGCTTTGAGCTCTTTGCCTATCAGCTGATGTTTGATTGCAAATGGAAAAAAACTCACATCCTGACAACTCAAATTAGCTTTGCCATTGAAACTAAACAGTCGTAACCACGGACTTTGAAACCGACAAGTCATTGACCTGGATCTCAATCTTTTCAAGTTTCCCTTATGCAAAGAAAAGACACCCAAAATTGACTTTTTAAAGAAGTTCTGATATTTGTTCTGGGGTTTGGTTGCAAAGTTGCTTGAATGAATTTTTGCAGTCATTTGCTTTTCTCAAATGTATCATCACATGTTCTTAGACCCTCTCTTAGGGACACTTTAAAAACATTTCAACCAGAATTTACCAGTAGATGCCTAAGATTTCAGGATTTCTTTTCAACTATTCTGCTGTATTAAGCAGCATGTTTAAATTCAGTTATCACAACTACTAGAAAACAACAGTTTTGCTGTTGCCTCTTAATCGCAGCAAGAACACGAATTTATTCAATTACAGGTGCATGCTAAGTGCGTTTGCCACAGTTTTAGTTTTAAAATGAAAACACTTTTTCAAGGCTTGGTTTTTATTTCTGTCCCTACTCCCTGCACAAGAAAATTATAGCCAGCTTCCAATCAGAGCCCACGATCAGCAGATTAATCTTATTGCTAGAAACCCAGTATGTGTCACAAGTTGTCTGTGGTATTAAACAGCAGCTGTTGAATTCCCTGTCAAAGAACAGCTGAAAATAACACAGGGCTAGGTCAGAGGTCAGACGCAAAGACATCCCAGAGACCAACTCCCAGGCTGCTGGAACCTTCGGAGGTCTCTGGGACGAAGCCAGAAGAGAGGATTCTCGTACAGCAATAAACAGAATTAAAAGGATCCACTGGCTGTAGACTCCCCTTAGCTCAATTTAAAAGCATGTTCAAGTTCAGAAGACTGAGTCAGCACCATGCCTTAGTTGTGCTAAGGTCCATAATAATATTCCAGTGTCAAAAAGGCAAAGTGCTTTTACCTATATTTTGATGTTTGGCAATTGTTTGTGTTTCCAGCAGCAGGTCGTGGGCAGTTCTGCAATGGTGTAGTCGTCACCCAGGTCCCCGGCTCTCAGCATCTGCCTGCTGCTCCAGCGAGATGGAAAGCATAGCTGGACCCCAGGTCCAGTGGGGCACAAACTTCACCAGATGACATGAGGGGAGCAGTTGGAGCAAGGTCAAAAGGACACATGGCAAGACAATATTATATATTTTTATACCAAAAAATGATGGTTTACTGAAATGCCAATTTTTATTTATATATTTCAGTAAATATGTCACACTCACCTATACACCTACACAACCATTGCAACTTGACCATAGAACTTAGGTACTTTTATGTCCTACCCATGCACCTCCAGGGGCTAGACTAGAGCATGGACCAAGTAGAGGCCTGTGCAGTTCAGGCAAGGCAATATTATAAATGAGTCATTTACGGTAGGGCAGGAGAGCTCAGAGAACCAACGGACCCAAAATGTTGAAGGCAGGCTCCTTCCACTTGAGCAAATCCATAGTTGATCCTCACAAACCAAAGAAACTGACTGCAACTGGTTTATAGCTACTTGTCACCTTCCAGAATAGTTGACACTTGTGTCACAGAATCCACACCTTCAACTAAAACACCCAAGGAGCACTACTTAAGACACTGTGTACTTTGCCACGCAGAACAGCAAACAGTGACCTGCACTCAAAACACCCGGGGAACTCTCACCCAGAGGTAATCGTGTGTCACAAGTTGCACAAAGGCCCTTGGGAGGGGAGGGGACATTTTGGGAGAGTGGCTCTGTCCTCCAAGCTCCACTTCAGATACATGATTGTGTAATGGGCATAGGGGCAGCACAGAGTGTCTGCAAAGACAGGCCCAGGAAGAAGGGAGGGAGGGAGGAAGAAGTAGCACCCATGGCTGAGAGCCTGATAAATTCCAAGGTTTAAGGGCAAAGGAAATGAGAAATATTTAAGACTTTGGTACAAAGTTAAGCCAGCTATTCAGAAACAAAGGTAGTACCCTTTTGAGTGTGTAGATGACCTCTCTTTTCTGTTAATTAGACGGAGCAGGCCCAGGATGTTACATCAACAGAATGTTTTCTACCTTGGTGGATGAGAGGTATAAGGCTAACAGCCTATATGAATTTAAGTGCCTTTGGCTTAAATTTTTTTAATTCAAATTCATAGCTTCAACATCTTCAAAAAAGTGAATATTTTTTTCTGTTCTTCCTCTGCATTTCTCTTCATTTTTTTCTCCTGCTTAACTTTTTAGTCATTCCCTGGAGAGAAGCCCCATTACTCAGTCTCTGACAACATTGAGTTTATTTAGAACTTTGGCTGAGTTTTCTTTGCCTAAAATAATATTTAATAATGTAATTTATAATTAACTCTGGGAAACAGTTTGGAGAACAGGTAATATATAAAATATATTGTACTAGAGACATGGGTAGACTATTCTGAGATAATTTTTTTAATGTTAAAGGACTAAAGGCTTTGTGAGTTGACAGTTTGCTTATACTCTGTATCCCTTATCATAACCAGAAACCCCCAAATAAAACCAAACCCTTAGAGGCATTCTCTTACCTTTGAAGTTTAGAGGATCTTGCTGTTTAGCCCTCGGGAAAATGCCCGTTTTTATACAAACTGAATTTCAGTGAAATATCCTCCATGGGGAATCAAACTCATAACTACTTTTTGTCAAGTTGCAAAGTGTATATTTTTAATGAAATATTGATAGCAAGGAGTTTGGAAACTTCATTTCATAGGACTATTTTTTACCTCTGTCAATGGGTATGCCATTAAAACATGTTTTCTTTGCTGTAGGTTTCAAGGGGCCCATTTCTATTTTTCCAAACAGGATCATAGGTGTTTGAGTCAGCACTTGTATTAGTTAAACGATATTCAACTTTACAAAGTCAAATTAGATAGACCCGATTTAAATAATTCAGAGTGAGTCTATTTGTCTAGGTTAAAAATTCAAGACAAAACTGTCTACTATCATTAGTGGTAGTAACAATAGTAGTCACAGTTCAAGGACTGTTATCTGTCAGGAACTTAAATATATAAGGCTGGGAAAACTTATTTTCCTGATTCTATAAATGAAACACACATGTTAGACCGTCGGAGTGAGGATGCTAACACGTCGAGAGGCACACCCCAAAGACTCCGACTCCAGACCAGCTGATGCAAAAGCAAGAGGATTTATTCGGCGTCTGCGCAGACGGGCCTCCTGAACTCGGGAGTCCAGAGAGCATCCCCAGTACAAAGCCACACGGTTTATATACCCACAGCGACCAATCAAAAGCACTATAGAGTCCATGCACACAGCAGTCCAATCCGCGAGTTGTTCATGTGAAGGACATGCGTCTTCTATCCAATCAGCTACGGGATCACATGGGAGGCATGCACCTCGTCGCCATTTTGTTGTTAACTTCTTTAGTAGTTCCTTTCCCTGCCAGCGCCATCTTGTTCACCCGGGGAGGGGGGGGGGGCGACGTCTCGCTCCCTTTGTTCCCCTTGTGGGAGAGGGGCGTCCCGCTTCCCATACCGTTATTTGAGAATTAGGTTAGGTCTTAGCACAGCCAGGCACAAGTGTCGCAGCTAGCTAAGCATAGGGTCCCTTATTTTATAGCTGCACCTAATTTTAACTTTGGGGGAAAAAGTTTAGGGCTGTAATTTTAAACTTTAATTTTTATTTGGGGCAAAGGTGACTTCTTATTTTTAATGGTATTGGCTTAGGTCACTCCATCTTGGTTTGATTATTAAGGTTCTTCAACACATACACACACACACACACACACACACTTATATGCAGTGAATCACTGATTTGAGCCAACTCTGGCCCAATTTTTTCTGTCTGGGTTTCAAACCTGTGACTGGATTGGCCCCTTCCTGTCTGCTCAGTCACATAAACCACTCCCACCAGTCCACAAAGGTCATCTTTGCTCTCTCTCTTAATTCAGTTGTTCAACCCAAAAATGTCCTTCCTTTCTTCCCCCAATCTAGTCAAATCCCTTCTGTCTCTTTTTTTTTTTTTAACTTTTATTTAATAAATATAAATTTCCTTGGGGCCGGCGCCGCGGCTCACTAGGCTAATCCTCCACCTTGCAGCGCTGGCACACTGGGTTCTAGTCCCGGTTGGGGCGCCGGATTCTGTCCTGGTTGCCCCTCTTCTAGGCCAGCTCTCTGCTATGGCCCGGGAGTGCAGTGGAGGATGGCCCACGTCCTTGGGCCCTGCACCCCATGGGAGACCAGGAGAAGCACCTGGCTCCTGCCATCGGATCAGCGCGGTGCGCCGGCCGCAGTGCGCCAGCCATGGCGGCCATTGGAGGGTGAACCAACGACAAAGGAAGACCTTTCTCTCTGTCTCTCTCACTGTCCACTCTGCCTGTCAAAATATATATATATATATATATAAATTTCCAAAGTACAGTTTATGGATTACAATGGCCTTTCCCCCCCCCATAACTTCCCTCCCACCTGCAACCCTCCCATCTCCCACATACTGACATCTTAAAGAAAGTGTGACATATCTGTTTTCTTCTCTCCACAAAATTTAGTTGTGGGGCTGCTTTTGTGATGCAGCAGGTTAAGCTGCTGCTTGTGATATGGGCATCCCCTACTGAAGGGTCAGTTCAAGTCTCAGGTGCTCTACTTCTGATCCAGCTTCCTCCTAATGCACATTGTCACCCATGAGGGAGAACTGGATGGAGTTCCAGGCTCCCGGCTTCAGCCTGGCCCAGCCCTGGCTGTTGCAGTCACCTGGGGAGCAAACCAGAAAATGCAAGATCCATCTCTGTCTCACTCTGTCACTCGTTCAAATAAATAATTCTTAAAAACTTAGTTGTAACTTACTAATTATATGCTTGTACTTCTATTGTTTTCTGATTACTTCACTTTTATTAGTATTATTTCTCAAATGTATTTGAAACCTCTTATGGAAAGAACCATGCCTTTTTTATCTAATAAATATAAATTTCCAAAGTATAACTTTTGGATTGTAGTGGCTTTTTCCCCCATAACCTCCCTCCCACCTGCAACCCTCCCATCTCCCACTCCCTCTCCCATCCCATTCACATCAAGATTCATTTTCAATTATCTTTATATACAGAAGATCAATTTAGTATATACTAAGTAAAGATTTCAACAGTTTGCACCCACACAGAAACACAAAGTATAAAGTACTGTTTGAGTACTAATTGTACTGTTAATTCACATAGTACAACACATTAAGGATAGAGATCCTACATGGGGAGTAAGTGAACAGTGACTCCTGTTGTTGATTTAACAATTGACACTCTTATTTATGGCGTCAGTAATCACCCGAGGCTCTTGTCATGAGTTGCCAAGGCTATGGAAGCCTCTTGAGTTTACAAATCCGATTTTATTTAGACAAGGTCATAGTCAAAGTGGAAGTTCTCTCCTCCCTCAGAGAAAGGTACCTACTTCTTTGATGGCCCGTTCTTTCCACTGGGAGCTCACTCGCAGAGATCTTTCATTCAGGTAAATTTATTTTTTTTTTATTTATTTTTTTTATTTTTTGCCAGAGTGTCTTGGCTTTCCATGCCTGAAATACTCTCATGGGCTTTTTAGCCAGATAGAATGCTTTAAGGGCTGATTCTAAGGCCAGAGTGCTGTTTAGGACATCTGCCATTCTATGAGTCTGCTGTGTATCCCGCTTCCCATGTTCTCTCCTTTTTAATTCTATTAGTATTAGCAGACACTAGTCTTGTTTATGTGATCCTTTTGACTCTTAGTCCTATCTTTTTTTTTAATTTTCTTTCTTTCTTTCTTTCTTTTTTTTTTTTTTTTTTTTTTTGAGAGGCAGAGTGGACAGTGAGAGAGAGAGACAGAGAGAGAAAGGTCTTCCTTTGCCGTTGGTTCACCCTCCAATGGCCGCCACGGCTGGCGTGCTGCGGCTGGCGCACCGCGCTGATCCGAAGGCAGGAGCCAGGTGCTTCTCCTGGTCTCCCATGGGGTGCAGATCTGAGTAGAGACTTGGATTAAGTGACAAGGACAAGACAAGCAGAGATCCCAGGGAAGAACATTCCAAGAGGCGGGTGCATGCCTGTTACACTTGAAAAGCACACAGCAGGTGGGTGTGACTGGAACTAAATGAGGGCTGAGAAAGAGGCAGGAATAGAACATGAGATGGTGAGGGAGGGCTGGCTGGCTCATGTAGGGTCTTCTGGGGCGGGGGCGGGGGGGTGCATCTGCAGCCTGGTTTGCTTGGGGATAACACTGGTTAACACCTGCTGTCTTGACAAAACTACTTTTAAAGCTCCTTTCTCTAGCAAAAGTTGTCATGATGTGATAACCCTGCTGCTGAGGCAAGATCAAGACTGGGTTTCACTGAGCAAGATGGGAAAGTATTACAGCGCTTTTGCCCAAGGTATGGCATCCTCTGCCTTAACATCGTTAAGGCAACTCCGTGGGAAGAGATTGTCAGAGCCAGCAGTGAAAGCAGGAGGTAGGATGAGCTCCATGGCATTCAATCCACCAAGGCCAACCCAGTGCTACTTGAGGGTGCTTCTTTATGGACAGCTAAGTTTTACTCAAGAAAAATGATGTGCCCAAAATATCACGGCTCCTATTGACAATCTTATATTCTCTATGCATTGACTTCTATCAATTCCTTTACAATTACATATGCTTAATGACATATATATCCTTAGCTTCTTCAAAAGATCTTGGAGAATAATTAGAAGAAAAAAAAAACTTCTATATCTGACAGATTGCCCCTTTACAAGTAGTTTGGAAAATAAGACAAAACTTGGGCAAATTTATACAACACGGAATTGGTAAAAAAAATCCAAGATGGTTGCATTTATTATAATTCCAAGCAATGGTTTATCAGAAATGATTTGCGGTATAATATCAATACTTCCTTAATTTTTATGTGTACTTTGTCTTGCAAAATCTCTAGACTTTGATAATGGATGAGCTGGAATATTTTCAAGTAAATGTGGGCTAAAGCTAAAATGCACAGTAAACACATGGCAATTATTGATTTGGGCAAACTCCTCTGAGTCAGAAAGATGTATGTAAAAATAATTCAAGCCAGAAATGTCTGAAAAGCTTTCATGTGCAAAGTTTACTTTTGCAACTGGAAGTTACACAACCTCCTACCTGCATCAAGCTGTGTATTTAGATTCCGGTGCAGGCAGGGTTCTCACCCTCATCTAATCCCTCTTTACACAATGAAGAGTCCTAAGAATTAACTTCCAGAAGACAGGGTGATTTACATGAGAAGGTCAATTTGACTTTAGAAAATTGCATTGCTTTCATTTTTCCTTTCTGTTGCTAACCTCCAGACCATGACACCGAGGCGGAGCCACCACTGCCCCAAGCAGCTTTACTTTTTTGCCAATGAATGCATAATAACCTAATATGCAACTCAAGGGCGCAGAAAAAAAAAATCAGATACGCCAATGGCATGCTTATTATCTATGGATCCTAGGCAGAAAGTATGTAAGGATTCAAAAGAAAAATTTTTAAATGTGAGTTTTTGTTAAGAAATACTGACATAATTAAAGTGATTAATGTATGTGTGTGCAGACGTATGTGTGCGCGTTCTGCAGTACGAGGCGGTTGTAAGGAACACAATGGCTTTCTCAGTTATGCAGGGGTTATGGTTCTCGCTTTACGGACAGGTTATGGGCAGCAGTTTAATGACAAAATGGCTTTTTTAAATTTAACTGAGTTTATAAAAATTGTAGGTTGAGCTGTGCAGCCTCGTTCCCAGTAAGAGCACCTCACCCCAGTGTGCCCTGAGGAGTCCGTTGCGTTGGGAAGCGCTATTGTTCAAATATCACCCACCCAGGTCACAGAACCCACTTGAAAGGCAATGGCTGCTGTGAACGCGGGAGGATAAAGGCGTTCTAACACCTGCAGGAAGAAAGATATTCAAAGCCACCAGCATTTCGGAAAAACAGGAAGCAAGCGGAGCGAAACTCACAGAAACCTGGAAATCAAAACTGGAAACCAAAGAGCAGGTCATCGGCACCCCACCCCACGCAACTCGCCCCGCCCTAAGCAAACCGGTTTCCTATCACACATTCCACACTCACAAAGGAAGGACTTTAAAAGCAAAGCCATCGAGGTTCTGTAGGGTTCAGACTCTGCTCCTGGCGCGTCCCTGTTCCGAGCCGCCATGGCACGCAGAGCCCACGGCCTCCGCACGCCCTTGCTGAACACAGGCCCCGCGCAAGGCCAGGCTCCCTGTATAGGCACCATGCCCATCAATTCCCTTGTGATTTGGAAAACGTGTGTCCACCTGCTCCTGCCGGGCCTCTCAGCAACCACGAGCCCAAGACCGCAGCACCTCCTTCGCCCTGTGAGTGGGAAAAGTGAGGGCGAGAAATGAAGTCGCTCACCCACGTTCAGCAAGCAAGGGAGACAAGAGCCAGGCCCTTCCCTCGGCATGTTGTTCTCCATCCCACGGGGAGTGAATTCCACCTCCCGGTGCCAGATCGCACACTGTGCGCCTGTTCCCACGGACCCGTCACTCAGTGCGTCCCCAGCAGAGCCCTGGGTCACAGCGTCACACCAGCAGCCCCTAGAAGACGACAAAGGAGCACAAACCTGTGTCTCAGCACTCGGGGGGCCTTCCCCGGAGAAGCCGAAACACACACGGGAAAGCCCTTAAGGAGAAGGCGTTTCGGCAGCGTCCGCTAAGTAGATCAGCCCCAGGTGTCTCGGCAAGTAGAAGAACCTCTTCAAGAACTTCCAGGATCTGTGAGAGCAGTCATAC
Organism: Oryctolagus cuniculus; assembly: GCF_964237555.1. Classification (NCBI taxonomy): domain Eukaryota; kingdom Metazoa; phylum Chordata; class Mammalia; order Lagomorpha; family Leporidae; genus Oryctolagus; species Oryctolagus cuniculus. The sequence continues at coordinate 62,038,426 of NC_091434.1, read as the reverse complement.
AAGGGCAGTTTTATACGCGGACAGTTTTAACAATTGCAATCACACTGTTTCGGGTTTGTGTTCTGATTCTTCTCCAACCCTTAAAAACCACCTTCACCTTCACTACCTTGGTTGGCACCAAAGTACACGAGCAGGATGAGAGGGTGTTTTGGCTGTCACAGGTAGGTTTGGCAGAGTAGCCCAAGGTGAACCAGTGTAGGACCCCAAAAGCGGTGTCCTCTTGTGACGACCCCAGAAACACAGACTCCGGACCAGACGATGCAATAGAACAGGAGGTAATTTTATTTCATTTGTACAAATGGGCCCCCTACTGCTGCAAGCAGCAAGCAAGTGAGAGGAGCCCCGAGCAGCTATCTCACACAGCTTTTAAAGGGCAAAACCACAAAATTAACATATTATAGGCTGGCGTAAGTTCATTGGATAATTTTCAGTAGCGGGCCTTGTATGGCAGTCTGAAGTGCTAATGTCGGTGGAAAAGTACTAGGTCAAAGGGATACATTAGGGGGAGGGGGTTTCTAGGAGACAGGAGTAGGTTGCTACGTGCCTTGCAGCTTTTTTTGTTAACCTTGAGCAAGCGTAGGGAAGGGGCTTATCTACAAGGCAGGTGTTCTGTGTATCTCTGGTTAGTAGCTGACTGCTTTCTCTGTGAACCGGTTTACTCCCCATTTCCCAAGGCCGTCTCTGGAACGGTTTGTCTCAGGAGCCCCATTTTTTTATGGTGGCTCTTGGCTCCTTTCATTCCCCCATTTTCTCTTTGAACTAATTTTAATCCTAAAATTGTGTGCCGTTAATGAGGGGTTTTAATACGGTCACTGGTGGCCAGGGCTTGATAGTGTTGCGTGAGGACTAATGCCAATGATCAGCAAGCCAGGCCTTAGCATGTGGGCCCATGGCCAGCCATGGGTCCCCACATTTTTCCCTTTTTTTATTAAATTGAGAATGGTCTCTGTCTTAGGTTGCCCTCAGTCATCTCTGTCCTTACCCGTCATCGGTAACTCTGGCAGCTTGGCCTAGAGCCCTGTCTTAGGTTGGTACAGGATGCTGAGCGTCTTACCCGTCTTTGAGTACCATTCCAGCCCAACATTAGGTGAGAGATGAAACATACAGCCAAATATCAATTATTTTGATTACAAAGGAGGCTTGGTACGAAGTTTTAAATGATGAATCTCAGTCCATTCATACTATAGGGAAGTCAGCATAAAATGCAGAACACACAGAATACATCCCATACAAAGTAAGAAGAGCAGTAACAGTTCAGCCAACATTAATAACCAATGAATCCATTGAAACCCTTTAAATGAATAGTGGGTTAGTAATAAACATATGTTGCATTTCACTCTTAAGTTTATCAATAACAGACTCTATATATGGCACATTGTTAGTAATGTTAAAGCAATATCCCCCAGGTACAGGTTTACAACTTAAATGATCTTTTTAACAGCAAGTAATTGTTAGCTGCATGGCTTAAAAGCACTCCTGAGTGAACTTGATCCAATTCTTTGGCTATATTGGATAGCACAGTAGCAGTAAGATTGATTGCTTTGGTCACCAAACATGTAAGCCTTTATAGTCCATGATTATTTCCAAAAGCCAGTCCAGGAACACTTACTACTGATGCAGCCATGGCAAGGGCAGTGTCCTCTCCTATTAGGATGATGTTGTTATTGTAGTCTTCAGGTAAAGCACGCCACTGACGTGCTCTATCCGCTGCTGTAAATACAGATGTTAGTTAGCATCAGGGCCACACGGCCCAGGGAGCAATTGCAGAAAGGCATGTTGGTTACATGGAAAAACCCATCCCTTAGGAGCCCTTGTCCCATACCAGTACTGGATCAGGTCCATTCCATTGATTGGTGATAGGATCCCTCCATTTCACCACTGCTCTTTTTACAGCTGTTTTTAAGCAGTTAGAATTTAACAGAGACATCAAGAGAACATAATAGATTACTTTAACTCATTGCTTTAACAGAGGATCAGATTTTGATTTTATGTCAAAGAAAATAACCAAAGATTTTTTCTTTCCATAACATTTTGCGACTTTCTCACACCTTCCGTAACTTGTTCAAACCTTTCTCTTCTCCCCCCCCCTTTTTTTCCATTCCAGTATAAACCAGCCATTAAGATAAACAATTTTTACAAATCATATCCCTTTTTTAGTTAAAAGTATCTCTTTCTTTTAACTTTCCTTATCAAGAACACGCTTTTATGTTTGTGACCTTTTACATCAAAATGATGGTATCTGGGACTGTAGCAGTCAATGGGAGAGTAACTTTGTTTAATTCCCTGTAATCCACAGTCATTTTTCAGGTTTCATCTGATTTCTTAACATGCAAAATTAGATAATTCCTTTTAGTGATTATGGGAATCATCACTCCAGCACTAAGATAATTTTTTTACTGTTTTAGATTTTTTTTTTTATGTCCACCTGGAATTTTGTATTGTTTACACTGAATAACCTTAGTTGGCCCTGGCAGCAGTACAGGAGCTTGATATAATTTTTCTATCACTACCTAGCACTTTGACTCCAAAGGGCAGCATTTTTTTTTCCCAATTTACATTTATCCTGTACTTATTTTTCCAATTGCTTACACATGCATCAGTATGCAGATAACAAAATCCATTCTCACCTCCCCAAAGCCTATAGTTCATCCCCCTTTTCCACCGGCACTGATAGCAAAACCTCAATAACTTGTGGAGGCTGTGCACTCTGTAACTTGCCATCCCAATTCTCACTCGATTCTGAGCAGAGAGCCCATTCCTTCACCAAAGAGGCGAACTGAAGGTCTTTTCAGCCAGGAACATCACAGGTTACACATGCAACTTCAGTTTTTCTTTTAAAGAAAGGCATTGCTTTGCATACTTGCAGATCCTGCCAACTACGCCAATTTGTGACAGTAAATTACTTTTTAGCTGTCTGCTGTGCACAGACTTAGTTACTTTTAATCTGCAAGAAATATGCTGCAAGCCTTGTAGTGCACACTAAAATTATTTATAGGAAAGATGGTAAAGGAGCATAGATTAACAGAATGTTGCAATAAACATGGCTCCATTGCTTTAATGATACTATAGCAAGATGGTCCACTGATCCCTGTAGGGAGGGCCTGAGGCTGGCCCCGCTTCCAGTTTCCTGAACTCTGTTTTTTAATGAATTACCTTCTTTATCAGTTTTGGAGTGACACTTATTGGCCCAATGCCTTTCCCTTTAGCACTGGAAGCAAATCCCAGGAAGAGCCTTATTTTGATTTTTGACTTCTTGACAATTTTTGTACATGTCCCTGTTGCCCACATTTATAGCACCCTCATTTATCAGGCATAGCCCTCCTTGATGATTTTTGTAATGACATACCAAGCAGAGCGTCAGGTCCTGAATGTCCTGTTATTAATTCATTTTGTTAATTTTTTATTAAAGGGACTGTCACAGAACACTTCAATCACAGTAGCCAATTGATCATGTAATCATTACGGGCATATTTAACATTTAGCTTGACTGCGTGTTCCCCCAGGATGAAACAGCAGCAACAGAGGCTTGCTCCGGCTCCCCCCTAAAGCCTCCAAGGACAAGGGTGGCTCATTGCCAAGATTTTAGGCAAGCAGTGCATCCCATCTCGGGTCTTGGCCAGAGAGCCGAGACATGAAGCATGCCCACCTGTTTATCAGAAAACATTCCTTTATCCTCCTCCCCGGGAACTGGCCAGGCTCCCAAGGAGCAGGAGAAGGTCATTCGGCAGCAAAGTTTCTTGGTTACCAGAGCCAAATCTAGGTACAAGCCTCTCCAGCCCAAAAATTTGTTCTTACATTTGGCCCTAGAGTTGCATTGAGAGGTAGACATAATTAACACATTATAAGAATACAATACACATTTTTCATACAAGTATACATCTAGCAATCAAACACAACAATAAAAACAGATGGGGGAGACAGTAAGAGATAAAGGACAACAAAAACAGTGACACACAGAACACAAATCACAAGCCGCGCGGCAACAGACCGAGACAAAACCGAAACTATCAGAAGGGAGCGGCAGTCTAGCCAGGCTCTCCCCTGGAAGAAAGGAAATTCCCTCTTTCCCTCCTTCCCAGACCACCACTGGAGCGTTCTCCAGGGTTGAACCAGGGGTCTCAGGACACGTCTGAAATCACAAGCCGCGCAGCAACAGACCGAGACAAAACCAAAACCAGAATTTCAGAAGGGAGCGGCCGTTTGGCCAGGCTCTCCCTTTGAAGAAGGGAAACACTCTCTTTCCCTCCTTCCCAGACCACCACTGGAGCGTCCTCCAGGGTTGGACCAGGGGCCTCACGACACGTCTGTCTCCCCCTTTGGTCCAGTCAGTACTGAGCCTGTACAGGCGCCCCAGGACGGATTCCACATCGTCCTGGCAGACAAGGACAAACAGTACAAACCACAGTTACAATAATACACAAGTAAGCAAACTTACCTCCGTCTGGCCGATGGAGTGTGGGAGTCTGGGGTCCCCCAAATCCCGGACGAGCCCCCATATGTAGGACCCCAAAAGCGGTGTCCTCTTGTGACGACCCCAGAAACACAGACTCCGGACCAGACGATGCAATAGAACAGGAGGTAATTTTATTTCATTTGTACAAATGGGCCCCCTACTGCTGCAAGCAGCAAGCAAGTGAGAGGAGCCCCGAGCAGCTATCTCACACAGCTTTTAAAGGGCAAAACCACAAAATTAACATATTATAGGCTGGCGTAAGTTCATTGGATAATTTTCAGTAGCGGGCCTTGTATGGCAGTCTGAAGTGCTAATGTCGGTGGAAAAGTACTAGGTCAAAGGGATACATTAGGGGGAGGGGGTTTCTAGGAGACAGGAGTAGGTTGCTACGTGCCTTGCAGCTTTTTTTGTTAACCATGAGCAAGCGTAGGGAAGGGGCTTATCTACAAGGCAGGTGTTCTGTGTATCTCTGGTTAGTAGCTGACTGCTTTCTCTGTGAACCGGTTTACTCCCCATTTCCCAAGGCCGTCTCTGGAACGGTTTGTCTCAGGAGCCCCATTTTTTTATGGTGGCTCTTGGCTCCTTTCACCAGCTGACGAGCTCACATGAAAAGTAACAGGAAATCAGAGTTGTGACTCCACTCTCCCCACTGGCATCCGTAGACTGGTTAGGCCTGAGCACAGCTGGGTTTTGGAATTGTTCGGAAGGACGGTTTCTTTGAATTTTTTTTCTTTCATGGTCATTAGGAGGTTGGATAAGCAGCATGGTTGAGCAAAGATAACGTTTCAAGAGCCCAAGGATGAATTTAAACACATTTTTTTTCTAAACAAAACCTTGCGATTGGAGCCGGCGCCGTGGCTCAGTAGGCTAATCCTCTGCCTTGCAGCGCTGGCACACCGGGTTCTAGTCCCGGTCGGGGTGCCAGATTCTGTCCCGGTTGCCCCTCTTCCAGGCCAGCCCTCTGCTGTGGCCAGGGAGTGCAGTGGAGGATGGCCCAAGTGCTTGGGCCCTGCAGCCGCATGGGAGACCAGGAGAAGCTCCTGGCTCCTGCCATCAGATCAGTGAGGTGCGCCAGCCGCGGTGGCCATTGGAGGGTGAACCAATGGCAAAGGAAGACCTTTCTCTCTGTCTCTCTCTCTCTCACTGTCCACTCTGCCTGTCAAAAAAAAAAACAAAACAAAACAAAAAAAAAAACACCTTGCGATCACGGAATTGAAAGGAAGCTCTTGGGTTTAGAGCGCACACTCCAGGGTAACGCAAGGCGTGTGTCTTATTTTAGAACCTCTCCACCAAATTCCATCGCATGGCTACATCTGGATTTGCAAATTGTGCAGAATAAAATAGAACGAGTTTCTGGAGAGCTGCAAGGTGGAGGGGGTCTGTGTCTGGCCTGCCCGGTGTCCTCATCTGGTCCCCTCCGCGCCAGCACACACCTGCCAAAGGCCCTTCCCTGACTGATAATCACAGCCCACTAGGGCCACTTGATGCGGACTTCCAGCTGGCTCTTTTTAGATGGTGCTACATTAAGGGGTGTTCTTAAGGAGAAGAATTGAAGTTTCACATTAGGAGAGCGACCCTCAAAAAAAGCAAATGCGACGTCTTGTCCAGTCTCTCCTTCCCTTGCTTCCTACTAGTTGATTTCTTTTGAGGTTCCCTAAAAAGGATCAAACGAGCTAAAACAAAACGCAACAAAAATGGGATGGCATTTTAGATTGCATGCAAATATTATTTTCTCTTTCAACAAGTACTTATTATGCACCTCTTATGTATCAGGCACTGATTAATACACCAGGGAAGAAAGAAGCTACCTGGATTCCTTGCCCTCAGAAAACCTACTCTCAAGGAGGCCTACAGAAAGCTGTCAATATAGGCACTGACCCGTGCTAGGGACTCTGCTAGCAATTTTACAAACTATCTCATTTAATGGCCACAGAAACATTTCCATACTGCTAATTTCCTTTTATTGGGGACACTGATCTAGATAACTTACTCCCAAACCACACGAATTAACCAGCCTGTTGCCAAAGCCAGAATTCTTAACCACTGGCTGTAAACCATGTAGCAACAAACCTAGCGTTTTCTGTGTCGTGCTGTCTAATGCAAATCTGATTTT